>NC_135270.1:654000-954750 GCF_051311805.1 Agelaius phoeniceus
AAAAAAAAAAAAAAAACAAAAAAAAAACAAAAAAAAAAAAAACACCAAAAAACAACAACAACAAAAAAAAACCAAAAACCAAGCAAACAACCCACAGGACTCCCGATTCTGAGACCAGAAAAATGCCCAATTTATTAGTCTCAGTTCACAGGGTGGTGGAATTGACTGCGGCCATCCCCACAGATGGTCACAGGGAATGGACCTCTCACACATTTGATTCTCCTGGGAGAACTGCTGCAGGCTAGCAAAAAACCCACCCGTGGCATTAGAAGGTAGGAAGCCTGCCCTGAAAGGATGCCATCAAATGCAGCCTGTCTGCAATACCGCGTTATCCCAGCACTGCGATATCCCATTATCCCCAGCCGGGTTTGTTGCGCCGCCTCCGGCTCACGGAGCGATGCCGCTCGTGGCTCCGGGCGCTGCCGCGGCGCGGGGAACAGCCCCGGATCCGCTCGGCCCGGGGGAAGCGAAGGGGTGCCCGGTGCCCGGGCCGGAGCGGGCAGCAGCGGGTGACGATCCGGGCGCTCCTGCCCGGCTCCTGAGCTCAGGCTGAGGCAGCTCCCAGCTGCCGCCGCCGGGAAGGAGCAGCTCGCCAAGGATGGCCGCGCTCCCGGGCCATGGCAGCTGCCCCGCCTCGCTCAGGGACAGCGGCAGCTTTGGCAGAGGAAGCGGAGCCCCAGCGGCCGGGGCTCGGCAGCAGCCGGCACCGAGCCCCTTGCACTGAGCGGGAGCAGAGGGACGGGCCCGAGCCCGGGACTCGCATCCCGCCCGGGCACTCGGGGACGCGGGCTCTCTGCTCGGGCTCCGCCAGGAGGAGGAGGCGCATGGCAGTGCCCGGGAGGAGCCGGCACTGCCGGCCGACAGGGCTGCTCCTGAGGGGAGAACTCGCTCTGTGCTCCTTGCGCGGGATCAAGGCATGGCCAGAAGCTTTCATATTCATTTGACAGACTCTCGCACACCGACCGCTACCAACGTGCACTGTGCAAAGCAGCCACCATGGCTGCAGGCTCCAAAACAAAGAGAAACAGCGCTGTTCTCCTTTCCTTCTTTACGCAATCACACCTAGCTAAGATTCATAACACCTGATGCCATTTTCTGTTTAAAACTCTGGCCAATACCGTGCCACTGACTAGGTCTCAAAAGCGGAAAGATGACAGCCATCAATTAAAGCTGATGCCAGATCTTTGCCTATTTAGCTTTCCATGACAGAAATCCCTGGATGGATCCACGTGCTCCTCTGCTCCTAGCAGCTGAGCTTTTGTCTCACTCCAATCTCCTTAGGATGCCCTAAATCGAACCTGTTCTGCTTCTCAGAGCAAAGCCTGCTGCCATCTCTGCTCGTGACCTTTGCATGGCACACATTGTTAGCACACTGCTAATGGCAAAACAAATTGCCTCTCCTTCTTTCTGCAGTGAACAGTTCAGCTTCTGGGGAGCTGCAGCTGTGACAATCATGAGCAGCTCTCAACATGATCTCAACGTGGAGCTGCTCTTTTCCAAGTCTGCCCCTGTAGAAAATCCACGTTGTTGGAAAATGTCACCAAAGCGGGAATTGCTGCTGAAGCTCTCTTAGCGCACAAGGGCAGAGCCATTCCTGGGGCTAAAAGTGCCTCATTCCCACTTTTCAATGCTCTTGGATCAACCTATGTGTTCATTTCCATCTTCCTGAGAAGCCTTGATCTTTTGTAGTGGAATCAAAGCAAAGCAGAGCTGAGCAAAACCCCACCTGTTGCTATGATCCTTCCCACTGCTTTTATTTCTGTTGTTCCAGCTGGATTTATTTCATTATGAAAAGGCAAATTCAAGAGTCTTTTTATCTCCACGGTTTACGTTGTCTTTTGCTGGCTTGGACTTTTGCTTTCTGCCCTCTGCCGGTCTGGGCACGTTCACCTTTCAGGATTCCCATCCTCTGCCCTGCCCGGGCTGCCTCTGGCTCAGCTCCCTTGGCAGCCGCTGCTTTCCCCGGAGCTCTCGGCCTTTAGCTCGCGTCCCTTTCCATGGGCCACGCCTCCCAGCTGCTCCAGCCCGGGCATTCCCGCCTGGGAACGAGCAGGGATTCCCTGCCCTGGCCCAGGGAAGCCTCCAGCCCTGCAGGCATTGCCGAGGCTCAGGGGCCGCTCCAAACCCTTGGTGTCCCAGAGCTCCCGGATCAGTGCCAGGGCAGAGCTGGGAGCCTGTCCTAAGGAGCGGGACTGAGGCACGCGGTGCCTGCAAAGTCCCCCATGGATATTGGATCCAGCTGGCAGGAGCAGGTGCGGCCAAGGCAGCCCATTCCATTTCCTGCCCACCCAGAGATCTCCAACACTTCAGCCTGCTAAGGCTGGCACACAAATCCCTGCCCTGGGGCACGGCAGCGACTGCAGCGCACCCAGGAGAAGGCAAACGCAACGATCGGGGCTCAGTTCTGAGGCTGGGATCGAGGTTCATTCTCAGCCATTTCAAACAAGGATTGCACCCCACTGCTCAGTTCTTTCTGCAGCTGGGACTCCAGGAAGAGGAGAAAGGAGGCACTTTACTGGAGCCCCTTTCCTGCCAACCACTGAGGGTCATTCAGGTGCTGAGAGAAAGCACAGCCAGGGAGAGCTGCCCCTGCTCTGCTGGGATTGCACCCTGCACTCACGAGGGACAGGTGGCTCTGTGAAATCGGTCTCAGCATTTTTGTGCCTCATAGCTCCCACTGAAATGATTTTGAGCAGAACGGAGGCTGCTGAGCGTCACTGAGCAGCACAGGAGACATTCAGCAATGCCCATGAGCTGGCAGAGATGATTGCTGGCGCTGATGGCCTGAGCCCTGGGCTGAGAGTTCCAGTGGCAGCAGCAGTGACAGCCACCCCGGCATTGCCCAGAAACAGGAGAAACCGGCCCTGCCCTGTGTGGGGAGAATGTCTGCTGTGCATCTCCCAGTTACAGCCCCAGCGCTCCCTGGGCTCCTGCAGACATTAATTCCTTCTGCCTTCCTCACAAGGCATCTCCACTCGTTCCATCGTCTGCCTGCTGGGCACTGCTCCCCTCCTTATTGCACAGGGGAGAGCGAGGAACTCTGCAATTGCCCCGCACTGAGCTCCTCTCACATCATCTCCCACTCCTTTCATGGCCTCACCAGCCAGGAGAAACATTCAAGGGGGAACAAAGTGTGCTGTGCTCTAGGCAAGGCCAGAAAGGGGCCCAAAGAGACAGATTTTGGATTAACTCTGGCTGGAGAAAACCAAAGGCAATCAGGATTGCCTCAAAAAGAAAACAAGAAAGGAGGGGATTATTAAAGCAATTTATAGAGTCACATTAAGGTCTGTTCCTCAAGGTTTTGGCTCTTGGCACTTCTGTAAGCAGCACGACAGACTGTGGGCAACTGTGACAGACTGCACAGAGAAGGGGGGTGTTTTAGAAATAATATAAATAATATAAAAATAGATATATCATTTTTATATTGTATATTTCTTATATTTATTTATAATAAATATTTATAGATATCAGTATATATAATATATATTTGTATATTTGTATATTTGTATTTCTATTTTTATGTTATTTATATTATTTATAAAAAACCCCAGCCTATAACCAAATCAAATCCAAAAAAACCCAATTTATTTTAACTATATTTAAATATTTTTATATTTACAATCTATATTTATATATCTTTAGATATATATATAAAATAGACCATCATTTATATATATTATGGTGTGTTACAATAATATACTATATATTATAGTTTTTTATATTTATCTATCTATTTTCTATATTTATGTTTACCACTATCATTTTATATTTATTTTTATATTTGTATTTATTTCTACTTTAATCTATATATTAGACCATATCAATTCATTAACCCAACGCATCAGAACCACACAAATACCGCACCTTCGGCAGCACCGGTACGCAGCCCACGCTCATCCCATCGCAGCATATCCAAACAAAACCTATTTCTAGGACTAACAGAACAAAGACCCCACGACATTTAACCCTAAGGAAAACTCAAACCAACCTAACTGTAAAGAAACTTTAAATCCCACTATAACTAGCCCAAAAGCTCCGTACATTCTCATCATAAACTTCCTCCTAAACCAATGGCTCAAAACCCCAAAAAACTCAGATACACATGGAAAATGACAGAACTGCTAGTAAAAACAAACACCCATGAAAAATTAAATCAAACCAACTCACTAAACTCAAAACTCTACAACTGACCCTAAACATTACTAAAAAAGCCTCCAAAGGTCTACCTTTATGCTAACTCACAAATAATAACCAATAATCTATAAAAATTATTTTTAAAAATTAAAAAAATAAATAAAAGCATGAAAATAAAAAATCTAAACTACTAAAATACTAAAAAATATCACTATCCTAATTTAGAAACATATTGCCTATAAAAACCCACCATATAAATGCCCCTGTCTCTAAAACTAAAACTAAAAAAAAAAACAAACCAGAAAGAAATCGGAACTTAGGAACGCTAAAACCAGAACGTTCAAGAAGTTCCACCATATCCCTGATCATACACCAACTACAAACAACGTGAAACGATACAAACAATTCTTAAAAACCGCCTTAAAACAACTACAATTAAAACCCTTTCAACAATTCAAAACTGCATTGAACAAAAGCCATCTCATAAATTAACACCCAAAACTCCAGCAGCCCAGCTGGCCCTACCAAATCTCTCTGTTGATACATGCAGTAAACAAAACCAAAATCCCAGGAATACCTATCAGAAGTCTAGGAAAGAAACCTCTTGAAATTAATCCTACCTCAAATACAAACCAACCCGTGCAGAAAGTGAGCTTCACTCAAAAAACTATTTACACAGAGTTAATAAGACCAAGAAATAAAACAACACACCATCTACCACCAGCGAATACAGCAGTGAAGGAAAAAAACCCACTTTTTTTGTCTTTTTTATTTTTTAAACTAAACCAAGCCCTTCCCATACGTGCATGGCCCCAGCAAGGGATTCTGCTGCAACAAGAAAGGGGGGGCAGCCCCCAGAAGGCTTGAGGTTCCTGCCCAGCCTCGCTGTCACGGGCCAGGGGCAGCGAGAGAGGGAGCGGCACAGACGGCGGGGACGGCCCGGCACGGAGCGGGGGCCGCTCTCAGCGCGATGCCGGCAAAGCCGCAGCTCCGGCGCTGTCAGCCGCGCTGCTTGAGCGGCACGGGGGGATCCGCCGAGAGCCTCCGGCCCCGCGCGGGGACTCCCGCAAGGGCCCAGGGGCGCCGGGCTCCGGCCCTCGGGGCTTTATTCTCCGGCAGCCCGAGCCCCGCGGCTGCGGGGCAAAGAAGGAAAGGGGGCACGGGAAGAGAGGAGCGAGAGCAGGGCACGACAAAGGGCGGCGAGGGAGCTCGGGCTGTGCAGGAAAGCGGCACGGGAAGGGAAAGCCCGGGACGAGGGTACACGGAGGCTGGGCACAGGAAGGAGACAGGGGGAACAGAAGGGAGTAGCGGGCTAGGGACAGGACAGGAAGGAGCCGGCTTTGCGGGGGGAGAGGGAATGGGGGAAAGGGAGCGAGAGAAGGCGAATACGGGGAGAAGGAAGGAGGGCTAGAGAGAGGGACAGGCGGGGAAGCCTCCCAGAGCCCCGGCTGCACCCCGAGCCCGGCCCGGCGCCTCGCCCTGCCCGGGATGCTGCGGCGCTCGGCGGAGCTCGGCTCGCTCCGGAGACGCTCGGCTCGAGTCGGCTCTTGGCGCCTCAACTCGGCTCTTGGCGCCTGCATTCGCCTCTTCGGCCGAGCTCGCCTCGCTTCGGCCCAACTCCCAGCCGCTCTGTGCCTTCGGCGCGCCTCGGCTCCGCTCGCCTCGCCTCGGCTCCCCGACGGCGGGCGGGCAAGCGCCGCCGCCTCCCGTTCAGCTCGCCCGGCTCGGGGCTCTCCCGCTGCCGCGTCCCGCGGGCGGCCCGGCCACGGCGCGGACACGACCGGGAGCGCGGGCTCGGGCAGGAGCTCATTAGGCTGGGAGCGCACTGGCGCTAAGCAGCGCGCACGAGAGCAGCAGGCTCGCTTCGCCTGAGCTCGGCTCGCTTCGCTTCAGGCAGCCTCGGAAGCCTCGCCTCGGTTCGCTCGAGGCCGTCAGGGTCGGCCGCTCTCGCCTTGCTTCGGCCGAGCTCGTGCGATTCCCCCGAAGGCGGCGGCGTTCGGTTGTGGTTTTAGAAATATCCTCCTCTATCGATTGGATCTCTCTACAGTTAGATTTATATTTCTAGAATACTTCTATTAATCCAAAGAAAAACCCCATCTCTAACCAAATAAATACAAGAAAACACCTTCTTTTAAACGATATCGAAATATTTTTATACTTTGTATAGTTATACTCACATTTATATTTATAGTTTCTTTTGATGCAATCTATTAATAATTATCTATAATATCTATAAAATTCTAGACATCTATTTAAATTATTATCTATATTATGTATCGTATCTACTGCTGCAACTGATTTTTTCTTCTAGTTTTAAACTTTATCTGTATGTACTTATGATATCTTTCTAGACTTAGATTTCTACCTTCATATTCTTTGTATTTATCATTTTTATCATCAAAACCCTGCCTATTGACAAGTTAAAAAAACTGCTTTCTTTAACGATCTAAAAAATATTTTTATATTTATAATTTTCCTATTTCTATTTATAATTTGCTCTCTAGTACGTGATAACATACCTGCTCCTGCACCGCAGTGGGGCTCCCTCTCCTGGGCACCTCGGGGTGCCCCCAGTGGCATCAGAGCCCCGAGTCTGCACCCCCCCCCTTTTCCTCTAGTTAGAAACTACACTGGAACTTTTTTCTGGAAACAAAGACATGACCTAAATCCTCTCCCCATGTCCTAGACAGAGAGATGTTCAGTTCTTAGTTGACTGGGCAGCAGTTTCTTCAATAGAATGATAAACAATATGGAAACGTTTTAGCTACAAGCAAATAGGCAAATCGGAACAAGGTCCTGGTGGCCAGCCACTGCAGTTCTTCTGAAGCAATTTTTTAAACAATCAAATACTGATACCACAAAAAATAAAGCAAAAAGCTGACTACCGGCTAAGAAAGAAGGAAAAATTAACTTTTGACGACAACAACAACATTCCAAGGACACAGGCTTTTTTCCAATCTCAGACCTTATTACTACTACCTCTCTTGGGAATTCTCATCGTGGATCCCAAAAGGAATAAATCCCTCAGCGTGTCCTAAAGCACCAAGGAGCTACCTACAAGTGAAGGTGGCTACTTTCAGTGCAGACACAGCTGATGACACAGCAGCAGCACAGTTCTGTGCTGCACAGGGATAGTACTGTCTCCTCTTCTCCAGCAGCTGACTCTCTCCTGCCATGGCTTCTGTAAATGCATCAGAGCACGACCTTAAACACAAACAGGCAAGAAAACACCATCAGAAGTCTTTCATTAAGCAGTACAAGAAGGGTTCCAATCAGAGACCAACAGAATTTCAAGGAAGCAGTATGCACTTAAACCACTCAGACTTGTTCAAGTATCCGGCAGGTAGATGGAACCAAAATGGAACCATTCAGAAATGACAAAGAAAACCCCCCCAAGTATTTATACAGGAGTCCTTAATGTCAGAAAGGGGATGACAGGTTATGTTCAGATAAGATGAATGTTTATTTGGATCTATAAATAAACTTCTCTCGTGGTCCTTTGCCAAAAAATAGAACCTACAAGTGAACACCTACACCTGCCTCAAGAGACCTAACGAGCCCCTGGCAGCCACCGGCATCAAAGCGCAGTCGATGTTTCTAATCCAGGGGAAGGAGAACAATATCACCTTTTGTTCTCTCCAGTTTGTTTCCTCTGCAGTCCTAGTTGCTCCTTATGATTTTTACAGTCTCTGTATCTTCTCGGGCAGCGCTGAGTCTGACGACCGGGATACGAGAGTCCTTCCCTGCCCTACGGAGAGAACCAGGAAAAAAAGTTCAAAAAAGAACAGGGCAGTTTGAAGTTAATACCTCCGACGAGAAGCAGCACCCGACAAACAGAGCAACGGTGAACAAAGCGTGACACCTCCCTGGGGACAGAAGACTGACAAACTCTCCGGGATTTACAATTCCAGTAACCAAGCCCTTCAGCACAGCAGCCAAGTGTCCCATTAGGTGGTGCTGCACCAAAGAATGATCCAAGAGGTTCCAAAGAGTGAAATGCACGTTATTGTCCAAAGACGTAAAATCTTGCAAAATACCAAAACTACAATAGATCTAAACTACATGGCAAGAGTACAAGTGTTAACTTGAGGAGCTGGAACCATCCAGGTGAGCAACTGCTAACTGGATCCTCAACAGACTTTGAGGAACCCTTCAGGATACAGAAGGGTTTTCCCCAGAAATGTCACAGGCCGAGTTTTGATAGAAGTGCACTTGCCAGATGCTCAGAAACGTCACCCATCCTCCTCCGGGTGTCCTGAGAGAGCTGCGAATGGCTCTCACGTGGTTTGAGCTGGTTCTGTAAGGGCTCAGGCTGAATTTCACCAGATGCAACCAAACTGGGCAATTCCCAGTGGGACAGAAGGAACCCAAAGCTTGTTTTACCCAAAGCTTGGGTAAGCAGAGCTCCAGCAAATACTGAGGAAACGATCAGAACAGGGTAACAAATAATAAACATACCTTTTTTAACTTGCCTTTTTTTTTTTTTTTTTTTCAGATGAGCAAAACAATTAAGGAGAAGGTGAAAACCTCACCATGACTGAACATTTCATCACCTGTAAGCTGACCATCCTTAGCATAGAGGACTCCAAATTTAAAATTCACCAATCCCTGGGAAATAAAACCAAATGTTATTTGGTAAACAGTCAAACAGAAGACATAAAAATTTGTTTCCTCTAATCTTTGCATACATCCTACGCATTAGAACATACATTTTATACCATCTCCTAATACATAATGATTTACCTTTAAACTTTGATAGTATAGCATAAAATCATTAACTTAAATTGGTGATCTATTATTATTTAGTTGGTGCTTCAAGTTATTTTTGCTGTCATGTTCAAAAAAACAGGACTTATTTTTACTGTAACGAGCAATTGATTTAGAAGTCATCAAAAGCCCATCAAAATACAAAGCTGTATTCACCGGACGGGTCTGTGAGCAAGAAGTAGTCAGGCTTGTACTCACCTCTTGCCCTTCAAGAACCAATAAATCCTGTCAACAAAAACAGCATCTTTAGCCCCCTCCTATTAAAGATTCTACAAGGATGATGGTTTTATTTGTGTTTACAAGTTTGGATTTGAAATGGCCAGTTCAATGGATAAAGAGACAGTTTAAGTAGTATTAGATTATTATTATTCTTATTATTAGCTACTGGAAGAAACAAACCATTGGTATCTATACTTAATTACTTCTATTTCCAGGAAATCATAAAGAAAAAGAACCAAACAAAGAAAAGTCACTTCCTACCTTTTGTATCTCAGGATGTAAAATGTCTCTTGGGCTCTTCTCCAGTTTCTCCAGACTCCTGGCACTGAAATGCAAATGAACGAGTGCTTTATAGGAGGGCAAGTGCACATTCCAACCCCGAACCCCCAACCGATGGCAGTTACAGCGCTTACAAAATGAATCCTTCCCAGAGCCTCTGGGAAATGGAACGGTTTGTGCAACTGCCATTTCTTCCCCAAAATACTAACTCCCAACACTTCCTAAACTGAGTTTGCATTTTAAAAACAGAAATTAGGGAGACTCAGGGTGGAGATCAGGTTGAAATTGATTTCCTTCTAAAGCACAGGGCTCTGTTCCATCACCCTTCACTTGGGCTCCACACAGAATCACGGGGAGCATTTTAGGAGGGCTCAAGAACCAATTCTATTTCTCTCTTTTTCTAGTTCTCTCTCTTCCTAAATAATTCAAGGCAAGTCAAATGAAAAAGGACAAGTTCAGCATCAAATTCACACTTTTTCCCTTTGACTGCTCAAGAACAGGCTTTAAAACCACTTCTTGCTGCCTTCAACGATTAAGACTTGCAAAATCATTTTTACATGTGTGATAGGTTTATCATAAAAACCACAGAACGCAAGCTCTGAATTACAGGAAAAGGTACACAGGCAAATATCTCAGCTGATGGTGGCTTATTTCTAAACACAGACCTTAACGGAGATTGCACGGAGAATGTTTCAGTGGGACTCGAAGGGAAAAATATTTTCTGAGTACCCTGTAAACAAGAAAAGCTAGGCTATGTTACAGGACATACCCACTTGTTCTGCATATTCAAATAAGATTATCAATAAAAACAGTTAAGAAGGAAGAAAACCAAGGTAATTTTACTCAGCTATATTCACTGCCGATTTAGAGGAAAAAAAAAAGTCACGGGTGCTGCAAAGAAAAAAAAGTGAACCATAAACGCCTACAGTAGAACTTTAAAACAATTGCTTGGATAAAAGCAGCTCATGGAACGTGAAGTAGAAAAAAAGCGAAACCAGTATCAGACCTGCCTATTTTCTTACCATTGCACAAGAAAATCCGACAAGCGGTAGAAAGTCACTGCCTAAAACCGATCCTAGGATGCAACCAAGAACAATTGAGGCATTTGCTAATCTAAACGGAAACCTTTTCCGGACCCTAGTGTCAAATCACACGTTTTGTCTCTCAGCAGCTCGAGGCTGGAGAGCATTTCCCCTGGGGGTCGGGAGGGCAGGGGCACAAGGGGCTGAGTTTGCCGATCGCACCTGTGCCATCAGAAGGATCCTGCCCGGCGCTCCTTGCGCTCGCCATTCTCCGGGCCATCGCTGTGTTTTACTGCTCAGCGATGCCGCTCCATCCGTTTGCGTGGAAGAAAGAGCCACGAGCACTGAGGCACTCAGCAGCCGTGTCATGCCAGCGATGTCGAGCGCTCTCTGCTCGCAAGGCTGAGCACGCCGCGGAGCCGCCTCCGCAGCCGCTCGTCCGCCCCCGCCCGCAGCAGCGGCAGCGGCCCGAGGGAGACGGCTGCAGCTCGGCGGCTCCCGCGCCTCCGCCAGCCCGAGGGCAGCCGCCGCACAGTGACCGCGGCAGCGCCCGGCGCCGCTCGCCCGGGGCGGCTCCTGCAGCTCCCGGCCCGCGGCAGCAAAGCACCGCCTGGCGCTCCGCCATCGGCGGGCAGCAGCGCGCCCCGCCCGAGCTGAGCCCCCGCCACCGGGACCGCTGAGCGAGGCCGAGGCGCCGGGCGGACGCCCCTTCCGCGCCGCTCGGCTCCGTGCGGGCGGCCGGACGGAGGCTTCGCCCCTCCAGCGTCGCTGCCGCGGCTCCGTCCCGCGCGGCACAGGCGCCGGGAGCTCCCCGCGCCCAGCCCGCTCCCCCGGCACGCGGCCGCCTCGGGCCGCCAGCCACTCCTACGGCGCGTCGGCCGTTGCGTCAGACGCTGCGCTTTACGGCCGCAGGGCCTGCCGGGAGTTGGAGTCTCGGACTGACAGCCACCGCTCCGTTCTCCGCCACCGGGAGCTGCGCTCCCGCCAGGGGATCAAACGGCTCCTTCGCTCCTGGGCGCGGAAGCACCTTAGGCAGCACCGCCCCTCCCGAATGTCCTTTCTTTTCCACTCCAACTCTTTTTTCTTTTCTTCACTCTGTTTTTCACCCCCTTTTCCACTTTCGCTCTTTCTTTTTCACTCTCACCCTTTTCCTTTTTCATTTTTTTTCTTCCTTTCTCTTCCTTCTTTTTTTTTTTTTCTTCCTTTCCTTTTCCCTTTTCTTTTGCTCTCTCTTTCTCTCTTTCTTTCTGTCTCTCTTTCTTTCTCTCTCTCTCTCTCTTTCTGTCTCTCTCTCTTTCTCTCGCTCTCTTTCTGTCTCTTTCTGTCTCTCTTTATTTCTCTCTCTCTTTCTTTCTTTCTCTCGCTCTCTTTCTGTCTCTCTTTCTTTCTCTCTTTCTTTCTTTCTCTCGCTCTCTCTCTGTCTCTCTCTTTCTTTCTTAGTCTCACTCTCTTTCTGTCTCTATTTCTCTCTCTTTCTTTCTTTCTCTCGCTCTCTTTCTGTCTCTTTCTTTCTCTCTTTCTTTCTCTCGCTCTCTTTCTGTCTGTCTCTCTATTTCTTTCTCTCTCCCTCTCTTTCTTTCTTAGTCTCACTCTTTCTGTCTCTCTATTTCTTTCTCTCTCTCTCTTTCTTTCTCTCGCTCTCTTTCTGTCTCTCTTTCTTTCTCTCGCTCTTTCTCTCGCTCTCTTTGTGTCTCTCTTTCTTTCTCTCGCTCTCTCTCTCTCTTTCTTTCTTTCTCTCGCTCTTTCTCTCTCTCTCTATTTCTTTCTCTCTCTCTTTCTTTCTTTCTCTCACTCTCTTTCTGTCTCTCTTTATTTCTTTCTCTCTCTTTCTTTCTTTCTCTCACTCTCTTTCTGTCTCCCTTTCTCTATTTCTTTCTGTCTCTCTTTCTTTCTTTCTTTCTTTCTCTCTTTAATTCTTTCTCTCTTTCTTTCCCTGAATTTCTAATCTTGGCTTTCCATTCTAGTTTTAAAATGAAAAAGCAGCAGTAGAAACGTTCAGGCTACCGGGGAGTGCAAAAAACCCCCAAAGGGTAATGATTTTAGGAAAACTATTTCCTCCATGGGAGCCTGAAATTTTCTACAGCTGCAGGTGACATAGAGCTTTTATTTCTTCTTCTATATAGTTTATACTTTATACTCTATTTATACAGCACCCCCTGCCGTCTGCAGCGGGGCGCTGCAGCCACAGCGCCCCCTGCCGTCTGCTTTGGCTCACTACAGGCACAGCGCCCCCTGCCGTCTGCATGGGCGCACTCCAGACACAGCGCCCCCTGCTGTCGGATTTGGCGCACTGCAGGCACAGCGCCCCCTGCCGTCTGCACCGGCGAACTGCAGGCACAGCGCCCCCTGCCGTCTACATCGGCGAACTGCAGGCAGAGTGCCGCCGAATGACGTCAGCAAGTCGACACGGCGCCCCGCCCCGGACACGCCCACTCGGGCGGCCGTCGCCATCTTGTACGGCATTCTGCGACGGCCACGGCGCTGCCATCTTGTACGGCACCCCGTGTCGGCCAGGGCGCCGCCAGCCTGTACAGCACAATTTTATGGCAGTCGCGCCTTACGGCAGTTTTACGGCATTTGCGCTTTACGGCGGCTTTTGCGACAGTCGCGCTTTACGGCACCTTTTGCGACAGTCGCGCTTTACGGCGCCTTTTGCGACAGTCGCGCTTTACGGCGGCTTTTGCGACAGTCGCGCTTTACGGCGCCTTTTGCGACAGCCGCGCTTTACGGCACGTTTTGCGACAGCCGCGCTTTACGGCACCTTTTACGACAGTCGCGCTTTACGGCGCCTTTTGCGACAGTCGCGCTTTACGGCGCCTTTTGCGACAGTCGCGATTTACGGCAGTTTTACGACAGTCGTGCATTACGGACTTACCCTTTATGGAACTTTTATGGTACTTTACAGCACTTTACGGTTTTTATTTTGTTTTTCATTTAATTTATTTTATTTGTTAAATTTTATTTTTTACTTAATGTTTATTTTTAATTTTTCTAATTTTAAAGCTTTTTATTTTAGTTTTTAAATTTTATTTACTTATTATTTTTCTATTTTTCTATTTTTAAAGCTTTTATTTTATTTTTCTAATTCTAGTTATTTATTATTTTTAATTTTTCTGTTTCTAAGCTTTTAATTTAATTTTTTAAATTTTATTTTTATTTAATTTTTAATTTTTCTATTTTTAAAGCATTTATTTATTTTTAATTTAATTTTTAATTTTAATTTTTCTATTTTTAGAGCTTTAATTTTATTTTTTAATTTTATTTTTTATTTTTCTATTTTTAAAGCTTTTATTTTATTTTTCTAATTTTATTTTTTATTTACTTTTTATTTTTAATTTTTCTATTTATAAAGCATTTAGTTTATATTTTATTTTTTATTAAATTTTTATTTTTAATTTTTCTATTTTTGTAGGTTTTTTTTTTAATTTAGTGCTGCCCAGACCAACTCAAGCTGGTGATTGTGGTAGTGTTTGAGGGTCTTGCATTACGGCACTACCTTTTATGGAACTCTTACAGCACTTTACAGGTTTCATTTTGTTTTTCATTTATTTTAAATAAATTTTGTTTTTAAAATTTTATTTAATTTTAATTTTTATTTTTAAAGCATTTTTATTTTATTTTTTAAATTTTATTTTTTATTTACTTCTTATTTTAAATTTTTCTATTTCTAAAGCTTTTTATTTTTTAATTTTATTTTTTATTTAATTTCTATTTTTAATTTTTCTATTTCTAAAGCTTTTTATTTTTTAATTTTATTTTTTATTTAAGTTTTTTCTATTTTTAAAGCATTTTTTTATTTTTATTTTTTATTTTTAATTTTTTTATTTTTAGAGCTTTTATTTTTTATTATTTTTTATTTTTCTATTTTTAAAGCTTATTTTATTTTTCTAATTTTATTTTTAATTTTTATTTTCAATTTTTCTATTTTTAAAGCTTTTATTTTTTTATTTTATTTTTTATTAAATTTTTATTTTTAATTTTTCTATTTTTAAAGTTTTATTTAATTTTTTAATTTTATTTTTTATTTTTAATTTTTCTATTTTTAAAGGTTTTTATTTTTTTTTAATTTAGTGCTGCCCAGACCAACTCAAGCTGGTGATTGTGGTGGTGTTTGAGGGTCTTGCAATACAGCACTACCTTTTATGGAACTCTTACAGCCCTTTACAGTTTTTACTTTGTTTTTAATTTATTTTAAATTAATTTTGTTTTTTTTTAAATTTTAATTAATTTTTATTTTTAATTTTTTTATTTTTAAAGCATTTTATTAAATTTTATTTGGTGCTGCCCAAACCTGCTGTAGTGCATTTTTATACTTTATAATACTTTGAAGTCGTTTTGTTTTGTATCCCCATATTTTTCCCAAATGGTTTATCCCAAACTGTACCCCCCTCCTTCTCCCTGTGTTATCCCTCTCCCGGGATGAGATCATCCCCAAACCCCGACCCTGGCTCTCTGTCAATCACTCAGCCTCCCATCCCCTCCATGCAGAAGTTTCGGTCCAAGTCGTCCAGTGATTAGCCAGAGGCCAGGGGTCAGCCCCCCGAGCCTTGCCCCATACGCTGTCCTGTATGTCTATGCCCCAGCATCCATCCCTTAGGGTCACTTAATGGTTGGTAAAATGTTATCTACTTTGGGTTTCCACCTCCCTTTAAATGTGACCTTGGCACATCTCCCTGGGGCTCTTGGCAGGAGGCCCCTGAGGTGCAGGAGCCCCTTTGGGACTCGTAATAAAACCTTGGATTAACCCCTGCTAAGAGTCAGCCCTTTATCTTCTACCGCTGTCTCTGGTGTCTCTTGTGCTACACAGGGGCCCAGCCCAGGTACCCTCAGCACCCTCAGGGCACAGAGAGTGTCTGCCCCCAGCCCAGGTGCCCTCAGCACCCTCGGGGCACACACAGAGAGTGTCTCCCCCCAGCCCAGGTGCCCTCAGCACCCTCGGGGCACAGACAGTGTCTCCCCCCAGCCCAGGTGCCCTCAGCACCCTCGGGGCACAGACAATGTCTCCCCCCAGCCCAGGTGCCCTCAGCACCCTCGGGGCACAGACAGTGTCTCCCCGCTCTCGGCCGTGTCAGGGCTGCCCCCCGGTGTCTGCCGACTCGGGACCGGCCGAGGGTTACTGAGAGGCTCACACAAACCCGCTCGGCCGCTGATTGTGGCGGTGTTTGAGGGTCCCCAGGACGAGGGAAGAGACGAGAATCTTGACTCCACCTTTCAGAAGGCTGAAATATTATTTTATGATCTCTATTATATTAAAAGAAAATGAGAAAGTAGAACTATACTAAAAGAGCAAGGAGACATCAGAAAGCTGGAAAGGAATGAATAATAAAAACCTGGGACTGCTCACAGCCCCGACACAGCTGGACCATGATTGGTCATTAAGTAGAAACACTGCACAGGAGACCAATCCAAGATGCCCCTGTTGCTAAACCATCTCCAGCCCACACTCCACAGCCAGCAGATCGTTATTGGTTCCATTTCTGTTCTGAGGCTTCTCAGGAGAAAAATCCCAGCAAAAGGATTTTCATCAAACACGTCAGTGCCAGGTGATGGCACAGGCAGCATGGGCCGGCCGAGGTCACTGTGTCATCCCTGCCAGCCCAGGTGTCACAGCAAGGAGCAGAGAGCTCACCCTGTACTCACCCTGCGCTCACCCAGCCCTGCCAAGGGACCGGCTGCCAAAACAGAGCCGTGCCATGCATGCCAGTGTCTGCATGGCAGAGAGAGGACATGAAAAGCCACCGAGGAAGCTGCCACCTCCTCCCTGAGCTCTGCCCTGCAGGCCGGGCCATGGGCAGCCACTTTGGGAAGGCTGCATTTGCTGCCCATCAGCTGCTCTGTGTCTGACAGGAATTGAAATAGCCCAGGTTTGGGTCGGTGCTGAGCAGAAGGCAGTGAGGAGAAAGGGAGAAGGCTGTGCTGCAGGCCAGGTGGATCCAGGCAGAGCCAATTTGGGCAGCAGCCTTGTCTAACAGCATTTCATTTTCCACTTCTACTACATTACATTTCATTTTGCACTTCTGCTAGAACTGCATGTCAACAGCTTTCAAATATCCTCCTCAGTCCCAGCAGCCTGCTTCAAAGTGCTGTGTCTTTATCAGACCATTGATGGTCCTTCTGAAATGTGAGTCTCACTGGCCGCATCCAAACCTTGTGCTTGAAGAGCATTCCTAAAAATTAAAGCAGATTGGGCCTTTGGGGAAGAAGGGGCTGCAAAGCATCTCCTAAAGCATTTTCTACTCCAATTTCATTGTGAGGAAACACACCTGAAGGATGATGCAGGGATTAGGTTTGAGACAAAGATGAGTTTGCTAGGTCAATTTTACTTTGAGAGCTTGAGAAGCACAGGAAGCCCAGGTGATGATCCCAGAGGGTTGAACACAGAGGTTTCACCCTCCCGGATATACAAGGGCCTTACCTTAAAACCACTGCTCTCAGCACGCAGCTGTCTCAACACTGCATTCATGTTTTCTCCTCTTTGTCCATGTGTAGAATTGAAATCCCTCTTGGGGAAGAAGCTTATTCCAAGTAAATTCCTAAAGAATTAGCTGAAAAAAAACCCTGAAATGTTCTTTCATAGCCTTGTAGATTTTTAAAGCCTTTGACATTTGAAACACTGTTCCCCTGCAAGGCCTTTTCCTAAATCCCAGCTTCTCAGAAGGCCCAAGGGGACAGGGTTGGCCAAGGGTGGAGCTGTTCTGGATTTGTTGGTGGTGCCTGGTAGTGAACAGTGTGTTCAGAGCTGCTCTGCTGGTTCTGCCTATCACTTTGACAGGGAAGGAGGGTGCTGGGATATGATAAATCACTTCTAAATGCTGCTTGCAATGAAAACACTGTGCATAAACCCTCCTCAATGGTGTTAAATTTGTCTGCTAGATTTCTTCCCTCCCACCCCACCACTGCTGCTCTAAGATCCATTAGTACCTCAGTCTTTCTTTGTGTTTTGTTTGACATTTATGCCCAGGTTCCCCAAAGTTTTGGGGGTTCTTTTTAAAATATGATATTGATTTTTTTTCTTGGTTTAAAAAAAACCTGAAATACACACACACACACACACTAAAGAAGCATGTCTCCATGGCTCAGCCCTGAGTGGTAAAGGAAGAGCAACAGGAAGGGTGGTTTGCGGTGCTGGAGAAAGTCTCTGCCAGGCTTAAAGGAGCATCCCATTTCCACAGATGGCTTTTTTTTTTTTTTTTTTTTAATGGGTTATGGTGCTGGGAAGATCTGGAAAGAGTGCAAGTCCCTCATTCCAGTTTGGATGTCTTGTTTTAAGAAATGTGTTCTTTCAGTTCTTGGAGAGCACAGTTTTGGATTCATCCTCACATCCTCCAGTCTTGGTGGCTCTGTTGGTTTTTTATTTCCCTTTCTCTGCCCTTTTCCCTGCCCTCACTCCCCTGATGGATGCAGGGGATGTGATTCAGGCACTCATCACTGCTCTGCAGCTGCTTTACAGAGCTAAAACTGACTGGGTCTTTCACCCTCCTCTCATAGCAGTGGTGCAGAGTGAGGCACATGGCAGGGCAGGGCTTTTAGCTGTTGTTTTATCTTCTGGTTTGATGTTTAACACATGGGACAGAACCCCAAGCCCCTGCTCACCATGTCAGGCTAGGCTGCAGGGGAGCACATTGACAGCAACACAGTGGCTGCACCACAACCACCATCAATCAATCCGATAGAAAAAGGGTTTAAGGCCTCTGACAGCGCCATGGTGACTGAGCTGAGCCCAACCTGGGTCTAGCTTAATCCCTGATCTGTGTAAAGCCCTCTTCTGTGCTTTCCTGAGGCTGGGACAGCTGGAGAGGTTGCTCTCCATGAGCACAGGATGGCAGCTGTGGGCTGAAACTCGCTGAGCTGCCTCCCCAGTAGGGGATGGGCTTGTGAGGGATTTAAAAGAAAAAACATTACCATGTCTTTGTCAGTCTGCCATGCTCGCTTAAGCTGGCTGCTGGTGATTTGTAGTATTTTATAAAATAAAAACCAAATGCTTTCCCTTTATAAGGAAATATGCTATGAAGAGGGCTTCAAAGGAAAGATGATTAGTTACTATCCAACTGTTGCTAAATTCATTGCTTGATGGTCCATATACTGCATTTTTTAATGTCACTGATAGCTGATACAGACCATTGCCAAGCTGTTTGATAATTATTTATCAGCCATCTGCATCAGCATCATCTGCATGACCAGTGATGGCCAAAAAGCAGGAAGGAGAGAAAGGGCTTAAGCTGTAGGCAGGAAAGGGAAGGCAGAAACCAAGCAGCAAACAATTGGCACCTGGGCTCCATTGAAGACTAAAAGTGGGAAAAAATGGCTTAATTGAAAAATCTGCCTATTATGTGTGCAGTCTCCAAGGGGAAACAAACAAACCCATTCAAAGGAAGGGAAAAAAAGGCAAAGAATTAAAAAATCCTTGTGCTGTTATGCAGAATTGGGGGGTTTAACTTTTCCCAATCTCTTCCCAGTCTCAGGCAGAAATATTTCTATAACCAAACCATCTCCCTTTTTAAAGCATTTAGCTGGATTGAGTAATTTCTTAAGTCCTCCATCATCAGGACCAGTTTGGGTTTGGCAGCTCAAACACCTTGGCAAGGCCAGGACAACTTCAGTGGTTCTCCTTGTCCTGAAAGAGAGGAGAAAAGGGAAGTTAAGCTCACTGCAGAATCAAAGCCTCCTGCATTTCATCTTTTGGCTTAGATTGCTCACCATGGAGTATGAGCCATAAAAAAAGGGGAGGTGGCACCAAATTGAACTAAAAAGTGCCCTTTCCCAGTGCTTTTATTCCAGACATTCAAAGGAAGCTCATTTTTCTTCTAGCATTCTTTCCCTCATTTTAGCAGAACCATTCTCACCCCAGACCCCACTCAGCAGTTGTTCAATCTTTTGGCACTGGATCTGGACAAAGGAAGGGACACATCTGGGTCACAGGAAAGCACAGAGGGAAACCCTCCAAAACTGGCCAGAGAAAAATGAAATGCAGGAAGACTTACCTGCAGCTGGATGCTCTTTGCACTGGGCTTCCTTTAAAGGAATGGATTTGCTGCTGAACACATCTCAGGCTCAGATGTGACCAGGGAGAAGGTGGGATGGAGATGAGGAGTCAGACAGGGAATAACCAGGGAGATGCAGGGCCCAGGAACATCAAGGATGGAGAAGAGAAGGAACAGGGATTGTTCTCCTTGTTTAGATCCATCAGTGCTGAGAGCTTGGGAAGCACATGAGGGTACTAGAGGGATGCTGGGCAGGAGCAGGAGAACTCCAGGATAAGGGCAAGCTGCTCCCACTCCAGGGCTGGGCCAGGGAAGGAGGGGAATTATTTCTCTCCCCTTTCCGGTGGGATGCAGGTGCCACCCCATGCAGAGGTAGGAAAACTGCCTTGCAATCAAGGACAAAACCTGCCTGGCAAGCCCAGAATGCCAGCAGCCATTCCTCCTGGATTTCCTGCTTACAGGCATTTTAAGCTTGCTTTGTCTCAAAATGCCCTTTTTTGCCAAGGGCATTCCCATTTCTTTTGGATCCTGAACAGAGGTTTGGAAAGCTGACTTTGATGAGGGAACTGTTTCCTATTTTGATCTGTGTTAACTTGGAGTTTCCCTTGGCACCAAAATCAGGGGGTGAACCCAACCCTTGAAAGGCCATAAGATCCTAACTATCCAATCCCCAATCCCCTCAGCATTGGCTTGTGGAACCTTCTCAGGGTTAATTTAGCAAATTAAGGGTTTGGCAAGTTCAGGATCGAAACAACCAAAAAGATTCATGAAAAAGAAACGGAACTGAGGCTGGCTAAAAGCTGACGACTCATTACAACAATTCAGTGAAAAGGAAGCAGGAGTGATCCTATGAAAAACGCCAATCACTTGTTTTTAAAATTTTAAAAGTCTACCAGTAATTACATGCTTATAAAAACAGTAATACAATCAGAGTACTAATAATTTGGACAAATTAAATTAGGACAATATGAGACAATAGAGACAAAGAGTTACAGACAGTCCGGGTACCTTTTTCTGGGCAGCATAAGCCCGAAAAAGGACCCCCATTAACAAAGGATTAACCCTTAAAAACAACAGCCTGTTGCATATTCATACATCTCATACATGAGGAATAAATTCCATGCAGACACAGGAATCTGTCAACATCATCAACTTCTTCCTCTGAATCCTAACGGCGCCTTCGAGGCAGGAAGAAGTTAGTTTCTTCTAATAAGAGAGCAATAAATTCTTTTTCTCTGAAAGATTTAGGTCTCCTGTAGCTGCTATCTCGCTGCGAGTCCTTTCTTTAAAAAAAGTCTCCTACACAACAGAGTTTCTATTTTAACATTTTGTTATAACCTAAAACTATATTTAACACGCTATTGAAGAGAATTAATACAGCATTACTTTCTAACACAACGCATATCATATTCATTTTAATATTTGCG
This sequence comes from Agelaius phoeniceus, assembly GCF_051311805.1. NCBI lineage: Eukaryota > Metazoa > Chordata > Aves > Passeriformes > Icteridae > Agelaius > Agelaius phoeniceus. The sequence continues at coordinate 674,830 of NC_135270.1, forward strand.
AAAAGCCACTCCCAAAATACGCATTTTTCACATTTTCAATACTCACCAAGCCATCTGGCCAGAGTTCTGTGCCCACCGAGGACACAGCAACCAGCAGGGACCTTCCTCCCATTCTCCAGCACAGGCTTCTTCCCTCCACACGCAGGGAGCTGCAGACACTCAGGGAACACCGATTTAGTCACAACAGGAGAGGCACAAGGATAATTTGGAACTCGTTGCGACCTCAATGCCGCCTAGACCCAGGAGAAAGCACTCTTCCCATCAGACGGAGCGGGGTATTTCCTGTACCGCCCTCTCTTCCCCCTACCCAAGGCGCATGAGCACACTGCCGCCATCATTGGAAGGGCAAGTGAGTGCCGCCCTCAGCCGCCATCTTGGGTGTGGCGTAAAAAGTGACCCTTTTTTGTCCCCCCTTTCCAGTTTTCACCCCTTGCAGAGGCAGGAAAACTGCCTTGCAATCAAGTACAAAACCTGCCTGGCAAGCCCAGGATGCCAGCAGCCGTTTCTCCTGGATTTCCTCTCCGCAATCTTTGGTACTGGCAGAAGCCACTCCCGGCTGAGCCGCCATCTTTGTTGTGGTACCCTTAAGCATCCCCCGCTCCTCACACAGGCGTTTCTCTTGTTGGCTGCCTCAACCCGGTCCCGACGCCGATCCCGCGCTCTCAGCGCCATTTTCTGCTGCTTTTCCCGGCGGGAGAAAACGGTTGGCGGGGTCAGCGGCACCGGAGCCCCGCGAACCGCGGTAGGGAGCGGCGGCGACGCCTCTGCCGGAGTCCTGCCGCGGCCGCCATCTTGAGTGCGGCTGGAGCCCGACCCGGCTCACGCAGGATCCTGGTACGCGGGCGCTTCGCCGGCTTGAAACGGGAGCTCTGTCCCCTCCGCGCCTCCGCCGCCCGCCGAAACCGGCCCCGCCGCTCTCGTTCTTCCCAGCCACCGCCCCGCACGGCGGCCGCTCAAGCCCGGTCGCGCTCCTCTGCACTCCTCACTGTGCTTCACCGCTCCCCTCTGTGCACAGCACCGCTCTGTGCCCACAAGGTGGCAGCACCGCCCCCCTGCCCGGGCCGGGCTGGACGCGCCTTGGGGCAGGCAGGGAACGGAGACCGAAGCTGCCGGGGATTGATTTTGGATTGATTCCCTTCAGCCCCAGCAGCTGTTCCTGCGGTTTAAGGGCACTTGGTTGGTTCATTCCCAGGTAAAAACGTTATAACATTGGTTTCAAAACGACTACGCATCTCTAGTCAGAGTTTCCTGCATTCCTGTACACAATAGAATGGATAGATTATTTCCAAATTATTCTTTCCAAATGGTTTTAGAGATAAATTCCAATTCTTTGCCCATACCTACAAAAACGAAAAACTTGACAGGTTTTGGTGTTCTACACCCACCCCTCCGTGTGAATTTTCTGGCAGCTTTTGGTCCCTCTGGGGCAGGGTAACCCAGCATGACCCCCCCTCATTCCCCACTCACCTGCTCCTCCATCAGCCTGGTGTGACCGTGTTCACAGGAGTCTTAGGATGAGGGAAGAGACGAGGAGTTGACTCCATGTTTCAGAAGGCTCGATTTATTATTTTATGATCTATATTCTATTAAAAGAATAGAAGAAAGGATTTCATCAGAAGGCTGGCTAAGAATAGAAAAAGAAAGAATGATTTCACAAAGGCTTGTATCTCGGACAGAGAGTCCGAGCCAGCTGGATGTGATTGGCCATTAATAAGAAACAACCACATGAGACCAATCACAGATGCACCTGTTGCAGCATTCCACAGCAGCAGATAATCATTGTTTACATTTTGTTCCTGAGGCCTCTCAGGAGAAAAAATGCTAAGGAGAGGATTTGTCAGAAAATGTCATGGCTACAGCCTGGCTCTCCCTCCTAGGGACATTGCAGTGCCCCAGATGAAATCAGAGGCCCCAAGTCTCCAGCCCCTCTCGCTCAGCCTTACTTCCTCACCCCCAAAGAAGGCACAGAAGGAATCAAACTGCCCTGGACAGCAGAGTGGTGCTTTATTCAAGCCCTTTCCACGAGTACATCTCTCCCAAAAGGGACTCTGCTGCAAGAATGGGGGGCAGCCCCCAGAAGTTCCTCCCCAGCCCCGCAGTCACAGGAGAGAGGCAGAAAGAGGGAGGGGCAGCAGAGAGGACACAGGAAGAAAAGTAAGAACGGGGTGCAGAATGAAGTTGAAAAAACAACCAAAACCAAAAACAACAACAAAACCTGGGATGGGCAGCATAACAGAGAGGGATTAAAAAAGAATGGGTTTTGGTTCCTCATCTCTTCCTCATCAATTCCCTTATTGGTGACATTCAGCAGTGGTGCCAAACAAGCACAGAAAACAAATGGAAGAAGAAATGCAGATAGTCAGCAGCCACCACCTATCAAAATTCATTTTAAATAGAGTTCAAAGGTCTCTAAGAGCAAGGTGAGGTGTAAATGGAGATACTCACGCAGAAGTACTGCCAGCTGCTATTTTCAACATTTCTTCTGAGTTTCATCTTCATTTGTTTATCTCTCACCTAAACAAGAGAAAAAAAACGAAAGAAATGTGACCTTTCAGGCAGACAAAAAATGTGGTTGGTCCTTAAGAAAGCATTTTATTCTGCCTGTATAATAACCTGTTGGGAACAGTAGGAGCTTTTAGCAAAATGTCTCTGTGCTGTTGCAGTTGTTCTGCCACTGTGAGAAATCACAGGCACGGCTGCAAGGCTCCTGCAGCTCACCCTGGTGAGGGTCAGAGACCACTTATCCCTGCAGGGATCCCTGGGAATAATGATGGTGGGAAACGTGGAGGGAGCTGGATAAATAAATACTTGCCATTTCCTTACCAAAAAACCCCTCAAAACAAAGCTATAGAAACAGTTTGCCTCTGAATTAGGAGAATTTAAATTAATTCTTTTAGGTCTGCTTTTGGTTCAACATTCATCAATCTGAATTGGAATATGCATAGAGTAAGTAATTAAAGGTAGCTGAAATTTAAGAATAAATGTCTATTTCCTTGTTCATAACCTACATTGAAACACATTAAAACCCAGTGTTTTGCTTTAGAGCTGCTTGGCATTGACTTCATTCAGTCTTAGACTCATCAGGTTATAAAAACACGGGGAAATATATTCTTTGTTTCATGAAGAATGCATTATTAATTAGAAAGGCATAGGTTTAATCAGAGTCACTGCTGATACCAACATTGCTTGGCTAAGTTCAAAGTACTGACACAAGAACATCGTAACAAAAGCCATGTCCAACAGAGCCTCAAACATAAAGACACAGTTCAAAGTTTTTCAGATGTCCTACAGTTGCTAAGGTATCTCCAGAAAGGTGAGCAAACTGAAAACAGCACAGGAAATTTTAAACCCATTTCTCTTTCTTTCCCCTTAACTTTCTTGTGGGCAAGAGAAAACTCCTAATCCAGGGAATGAAATGTAATTTTCATACCTCAGTCATGAGTAGTCCCCTCAGTTTCAACCAGACCCAGTGTTCAGTGAAATCTTAGAAAGGCTCAGATCAGCAGTATGAAATTCCAATTCTATTTGCGAAAGGAGCTATTTTTTCTCCATTCCCCTCCCTCCCCAACATCAAGTGGGAAAGGCTCAAAATGAAAAATAATTCTTACAAAATTATACTTTGACCTAATAAGTTTGCTACAAGTTGCACCAGAAAGAGAAAGGAGAGCAGAATCAGAGGTTACCAAACTCAATAGAAAATCCAGCTCATGCTATCTCCAAAAGCCTCATTTCATTTATCCAGGATTTTTAAAAAAACCCCACATAATAAAAACTTCACATATTTTGTTAAATGCTATCATTTCTATCTGAAATATTAATTATTACTCTGCTTTTCAGAAGTGAAGTAGAAAGTTTTCTGCACCCACCTTCCCCAAATCTGATTCTAAGTGCTTGCCAGTTTAATCCCTTAGGAAGCAAAAGCAGCCCCATGTGTCTCAGGATCAATAGAAACTAAACAACAAAGCTTGACAAAGTCTATTAAATTGTCAATAAAGTCAATAAATATTTTCCACTGTAGAGACAGCTATCACCAGCCTGTGAATTTTGCTTTAGTGAAGAATTTTAGGTTTAGTGAAGAAAAAACGAGGTCTTCCTTGCCAAATCAGTCAGGAGTTGTTCTACTCTACTGCCAGTATGGGGTGAGTGTAAACACCACATTCCTCACAGCATCACCCACAAAGAATTCCTCTTGAAAATGAAGGCTGCTTTTGAGTTGGACCCAACAGATGAGAACTCCCTGGTGTAGCACAGTGATGGCAGCATGGCCAGGCTCTGCACTGGAAGGCTGAGACCCAGCAGCAGATTCCTGACCAGATCTCCAAGGCTGAGTGTGCAGGGGTGCTGTGGTACCCCGGCCCCCCTGGCCGCACACTTCCAGCCACCATCACTTCCTCTCAGAAGGACAGGAGAGAAAATAAGAAAAGCAGGAACTGGAAAGCTCAGGCTAAAGTCAGGCAGGTCACTGATGAAACAGAGTTAACTTGAAAAATCTTATTTATCAGCAATTAAAAAGAGTATTATGTTATTACACACTATTATTAGACAGTCAGCCAGCCAGCCTGACCCCAAGCACGCTGCAGCATCGGGGCCAGGCAGTGCCCATCTCCCAGGAGCCAATTTACCCATCCTTCTCAAGGGAATTGACCTGCACACAGTTCCACAGTGGAGCTGCCAGGCTGCCAAGAAAAATATCTCTGGCTAAGAGTCAAACCCTAATACATAAACCTATTAAATGATTAAATGATATTGTGTTACTGGCTCTTTCTTCTATTTCAAATTTTGAAAATTATTCCCAAGAATTTTCAAAATATTTCATAGGAAAAAGGTCTTTTTATGCTAAGATGTAGGGTGTGCATGATTGAATGTTTCATTCCACATGCTTACAAGCTGAGCCTTGACCAAGTTAAGAGGTGGAAGGACGTGCTCATTGGAACGGAGAGATGGAAATAATGAAACTCTGAACACAAGAGAAAGGTTCACAGAAACATCAAAATTCCTTGCTGAGCCAAGACAAAGGAGATAATTTTATCCAACAGATAGAAAAGCTCAGGTCAGAATCGTGACCGTTGCTTCTCAAGAGCAACATCCACTGAAACACACAGTCTGCAGGTGGAATGAGGTTAAACCTTCCCAAAATGGGAAAAAACCCTTGACTCTGACCTCGATTATTTCATCATCTACACTTATTTACCATTTCAAAAATGGTACTAGGGTGTTCTTGTGACTTAAAAATCTTTGTCTGAAAAATCACCACATTAGAGAAAATTTTACATCAGGATAACCTTGTGTTGAAATTATCCAAAAGAACAGGATAAAGTGAAATGATCATGCTGCAGGCATTTTTCTCATTTTTAGCAAATAGAATGCACTCGTATTGAGGGATGTTTTGAACAAAACACATTCACATTACTGCACGATCACGTGAAAAATACTCCTCTTCATCTTCAGTATCTCTCACAGAATTAACACCAGGATGAAGTTGCAAAGTGAAAAATACTGTATAAGGAGTGGTATTGCCCCACACACGGGATACCTGTGTGCGCTTCAGAGAGATTCATCCTGAGTTTGCTCCAGCCCCTGGAAACACCATAAACATGAGGCAACCATGGGACTGTTCCACAGCTTCTCTCCAAGCTTGTGACATGGGTTTATGCTCCCAATAGCTACTGCAAGGAGTGCAAGTCAACAGCAAGGGGTGGCAGAATTGGACAAAAATACCAGCATTATTGGCACATGAGAAATTAAATATTGATTACCTGAAAGACCTGAACTCTGCACCTTACCTAGTGCAACTTCAATGCTGAGGCTTTGAAACAGACACTGTAATTTACAACTTCTAATTTTTATGTCCTGTAGATGTGAAATCCCCAGCCACCAATCCAGAGTAACCACCTGAGTAACCAACTATTTGCTATTAAGATTTTATACCACCTTCTCCAGAGTAACCACCTGAGTAACTAACTATTTGCTATTAAGATTTTATACCATTGTAAGCCTTATTGCTTACAATGTTCCTTTTCAGCAAACACACGGGTTGCATGACTACCTAAACTCAACGTATCCCCCACCATTTGTAAACTGTTACCAAGAGAAACTGTTTTTTCTGTGCTAATTGTTGACATCATATATTAGCAGGAATAGAGTGAGCATGGAGTAAGATTTTACACAGCAAAACAAAGAAGGCTCATAGACAGTAAACCCTGGATCCCAGCCCCAAAACCCTATTTTATACTCATTTCTTTGGCTTTGGGAAGACATTAGGACAGCCTGCAGCTTCGCAGAAATTGAACAATGACAATCCTAGCTAAAGCAGCTGTTCTGCAGATGCAAAGGAAGATGTAGAATGTTTCCTGGACAAGCAGCCTGAAAATGACTCTCTCACAGATGAATAAGCATCAACACAAAACACACTGTTACAAACCTAGTATTTCCATATAACAGATAATGAAAAACCATCTGTCCATTCTGGTTATTTGCCAAGCAGCCAGCCCAGCACACCATTTTACTACCTGTATCTAAGGTATCCTACTAATAAAGAATATTTCTTAACTGTTTTCATTTTGTCTGCACATGCTGATTAATAACTTCATCATTTAACCCACCTCTTCCAAAGTTAGTCATGTACATAACAAGGAGATTAATTCCTGAAAGTATAACTGTGCTCCTCTTTTGGATTTGGAGAAAAAAAAAAAAAAAAAAGAGCTTCTTTAGTGCAATCAGTGAAAATTAGGGCCAACATCTTATTCTGCAGGAATTTCCCCAGTTAAGCATAATATTTCTATGGCCTTCTAATGATCAATATCCTGTGCTCTCAATATCCAGTTCCAGTCCTGGTTGTCTTTTAGATACCAGAAGCCAGCGGGTATTAAGAGATAAATTGTACTCAGCGCTACTTTAGTCCAACATGTAACATGAAGAGTATGTTTGCAATTAAAATTCACACAATGCAGTATTTGAAGTGAACACATTGCACTATCAGTAGCAGCACAAGGCAATGATGAAAAATCCACAATGGCGTGGTGCTGTGTGCTGCATTATGCAAATGGATGCAGCAAAGGTCAAAGCTTATCTCAATCTCATAATAATGTAGTCTAGGGAGAATAATTAATTTACAGTGTGCTTTCTTCTTTTGTGTACCACAACACTAAAAGCCATTTTATTTGGGAATTTTCTTGCTTTATATTGCAGAGAGAAATAATAGCAACGGCTTTCAATTTTCTCTTCAGGAACCAGGGCAGGAGGGAAGGCACAGCTCTTTATTTTCCATAGCAACACCAGGCTAAAATTAAGCACCAAAAATACTGCCTTTTAATTACTAAAATGCTGTTAAATTTCAGTGTTTAGGAATGAGATTGCTGTGCCCAACAGCTACCTCATGTTACAAGGGCACAAGTGTTTCAACAACTTCCATGAAGCAAGCAGTGCTCTAAGGATTCAGTTATATTGCACAGCTCCCTACAGAGGGTCACAGGTGAGATGTAGGATATATTTGTGAATTACTGAGGCCCCGTGCTGGGGATGGGAAGTGCGATCCAGAGCAAAAAGTTGGTGAAGCTGGACCATAAAAAGCCAGGATGCAAACCTGAGTCTGAGGTGCTGGTGGCAAGGTGGCAAACTGGTGTTCCATGAGTTCTGATTCTGATACTCTAATCCCCATCTTCTCCATCCACCGGGCCAGCTCTGTTTTCCTCTCTCTGCCAAAAAACACAAGAATTTCTCAGCTCTGTAAGAAAAATAGCCTCCAAGAGCGATGTTCAGAGCAGCCCAAGCTACCTGATGCAACCTCTTTTTCACACCTATTTTTAAATACGTGTTACACATACAGAGATTTTAAAAGAGTGGTCCTCTGACATAGGCCTCAGGAGAGCAGCTCTCTAAGCAATAGGATGAGATGTTGGTGTTCTTTCAAATCCAAGGGATCTTATTCCTTACTCTCAAATATTTGTACTGATTTGGCATTTTGAGCTGGAAGCTAAATAGAGCTGCCTGGGAATCAGAAGGGGTCACACTGCGCAGATGACAAAAAACTGCCATGACCAAGAAGCAGTAATTCTCTTACAGGAACCCATGTTTCACACAACTGCTTTACACAATTAACTGAGGACTAATTGATCCCACAGGAAATCTGTCATTCATCAGGAACTTTAGCTTCCCAATTCCAGCTTCACTTCCTGTAGCTTATTTTTTCCTTCTGTTTTCTAGGAAGCTGCCTGCTTGTGGTTGTTTCTAAGGAACCTGAACAACGTGACCTTCATGGGATCGAGTGGCTTCTAAAGCTCATTCCCTACTCCTTGCGCAGGTCAGAACAACTCTTGTGTGGTTTTTATGTCCCTTAGGTGACAAACTTGCACACAGGCAAGCACCTTTCCCCATCCCTAGAGATCATCTGTCACTGTTACCTCGAGTGTTCATCACAAGATGCAGAACTAGACCAGCGGCAATGCCATCCAAACTCACACAGATCCAGCTGTCCTTCTGTCAGTTACCTTGACACACTCTGGATGCAACCCCAGCAATTTCCAGGGAAGGTGGAAAAGCTGCAGAGTAGTTAATGTTGACAGTAGTTGCTAAAAGGTCATTCAGAGACATTCATTAGTTGTTTGCTGTAGCAGACAGTCATTATTATTGGCAGCAGAAATTGGCAGGAAGCACTGTTATTGTCAGAAGGCATTAAAAGAGTGTCATTTGTCAATAGGTGCTCTTCCACAGAGCAGCAGGCTAAGAAAACTCCGTCTCTCAATTTAACTGGAAAAAATAGCATAAATACCCAGACATGTTTTTATCTGCATCTCTGATGTGGGCATGGAAGATTCTTTAGGAACTCTGCATCAGCCCACTACCCTGTCTGGGAGCAGAAAAGCAGAAAACATGCAGAAGCATTTTACCCTGAATTTCAGTTTCTGGGGTTCTGCTCTGAGTTTTTCCAGAACGAAGAATCTCTGTGACTATCCACCTGTCAGGCTCATTTAGCACTAACTCTCTTTCTAAGCACAGAGACTTGGATGTTGCTATGTAAATGAACTCCGATCTGTTTGCCCTTTATTGGCAAGGGGAAAAAAACATAGTAAGAGTCAAGATCCCTTTTTTTTCCATGTATTTCAGCAAATGTAACCATAATACATTAAAGACTTGCAAGGTGGAAGTAAATTATAAATCCAAGTTGCATCCCTCTATAATTTTGCATTATGGCAGTACAATAATGGAATTAATAAAACTTGCATTTTTATGCTGTCAAGTTAGATTAAAAAGCATTATTTAGCCCTCCCCAAGCCTACACTCTAATAAATGTCAAGTCCCCAACTCTTAGGTATTTAAATATTTGCACAAGGAGTCTTTAATAATGAGAACACACACTGCAGATACGTGTGCTGTTGTACTACTAAACTGAAATAAATAACCTGGGACAATTATTCCCAGTCCTAACAAAGCTGATTTGCTAATCAAATGTCAATAAAATGACTTGTTTTTAATATGGACACAATTGCACTAATAACTTAGAATTATTAAGTAAAGGCTTTCAGAAGGAACACAGAAGCACTGTTGGTTTTTTCATGGCACCCTTCATTCTCCTGCTGGCTTCCCTCACCTCAAGCATTCAGAATCCCTTTCATTCAATAAAGCAGTCAAAGGCTGGCACTTGACTTTCATTTCCATCTTTGTCCCTGTCACAGGAGAGGGGACAAGCAAGAAGATGGGAGAGATAACAGAAGAAAGGGAATAGTTTATAGCACAGCACCTTTTGTTTGTAGTTTATCTCACTGCTCACCAGCCAGGTCTCCATTTTCTATTGGATTGTCCCAACACTTTTCTCTAAGAAAGGAAATGAGCCACTTGCTGTAGCACACTTGGCCTAGCTCAGCCCTTCATTTGACTGTCTGCTGGATGCATTCAGCTTTCCAGGAGAAGTTCAACAGCTGAAAGCCAGGGCAATACCATGGGACAGGAAATACAAAGCAACTCCATGGGAACTGGCAATAGCAGAAGTGTTGATGAAAATCTCATGCCCTTGGGGCTGCTGACAGCTTTGAGTACTCATTTTGACCTTGACCATAACTCTTGTCCTCATTCAAGAGCTTTCCTTTTTATTCTGTTCATTAACAATGAAATTGAATTTCTAAACGGAGTTACACAGTGAAAGAGGGGGACATGTTCTCACTTCAAAGATTGACATATTCTTAAGGGACTTTTCATGTACCCTGTTGGTGAGTCATCAAGGAAAAGATGGTTACTGAGTTACAAAAGCAATAAAACAGGCAATTTACTAAAACGCTACCTGAAAATATCCATGGAACAATGAGTCGGATTAGCTAACAGCAACAGATGGGTTTATGATTACAAGTTTTACGACTCTTGGATAACATAAAGCCTTTTTTTTCCTCAAAAGGAAGTTGCAGCACTTAATGCATTTGCTGAGCTTAGTGTTGTCAGCCCTATAAATCACTCCAATTGCACTCCCAGAAATAAGATCGGCACTGTATGGTTAGAAATTTACAGTGTGCTAATAAATTACTTGAGAGATAATTTCTGGCTTTCAATATCTAGTCCAAAGAACTAGATATTCCTACAGTCAAAGGCATTTATTGCTGATAAAAATCTAACTATTAGCACCAGTTAGTTACATTTACTAATGACCATAACTGACCTGGAGCAAGTTGTTCCTTACATGTAAAATCAGTAAAAGATCATTTCTGATGATGGGTTTTGATTACACTTGCAAGATGGAATAACACAAGACAGGTAGACTGTACACTTGGTGACAGCTTTTTATAACATTTCCCTGGCTGGAAATAGAGAAATACTTCTGGTCTTACTTCAGCTTTGGGGCAAACCAAATTATTCAGTTCCTTCAAAGTAGCCAAAAATCACATTTTCTCAGTGTTTGTTTCAAGCTCTGCTGTGTTGATTCTATCACAAACCAGTATTAATGGAACGCCACAATCACACTTGCACAGAAATCAAACGCTGAGGCACTACGTCCTGGCACTGTCATACAGTATCCAAGGGCAAGTGAGTCCTTGACTGCAGGAATCATCTTTGTTATTACTCTACTATTGCTATTTTAAAGACTGATATTTATTTAAGGACTAATAATTATTATTCTAATGCCACATCAAAAAACTTACTGACAACACAGTGTTTGACACAAGAGTGAACTTAAAACAAATTAGAATTAGTGCAGCATCATCTCTAGAAGTACTCCTTCGACTTGATCTTCTATTAAGGCAAAAATGGGCAGAACTCAGCTGAAGAGGTGGCAGATCAGAATTACCCAAGCACTAAATAAAAGCAAAGTAAAATAATAACCCAGCAGCCAATTCAGTAGAAATGACAGGATAACCTTTTCCAGCTGTGTGGTTTTAAGTTTCATAAAGGCAGAAGTCCCCAGACTATTTCCAGTGGAGGTGCAGGTGTGGACACCACAGCTGTTCCACAGACAGCTCAGTGGTCACACAGTGACACTCTGCTCACCAGGCTCCTTCAGGCTGAGAAGGTCAAAGGACATAGAACAAAAAAAACCATTAAAACGTGTGTTAATGATGTCACATTTGTCCATGAGCAACCATCATTATTCCAGAGAGGCCTCTGTGCCAAAGGATGCCCTCAGAGACACTACGTCTTGCTAGAACAATCTCTGTTAGAACCAGGGCTCATCCTGCAGAGCTCTGCAGCATCCCCATGTGCAGCTGCTCCATTTGCCCACAGGAAGCTCTCCCTGCAGCCACATGGAAGCAGCTGCTCACTCAGCCTGCTTCCCTCCCACCTGGCCAGCATCAACTGCTCAGTTCCTGACACAGAGATCAGCCCTGCTTCATTCCTTCAGCACAAGCCTGACCAGTGCAAACAGCAACTAATTTCCTCTTTAAACTGACACTGCAAGGCTCATGCTGTGCACTATGAATACCTTTTTAGTTTTTTTGAATCTTGAAGGAGCACACACAGTAAGACATATAAATGAAGGCTACAGAATTTTGGAGTGCCTGGCATTGGAATGATGAGCTACAAACATCTGAAGGAGTTTAACAAGATACTTTTCTTAATCTGAATTATGTTTAATGAAGTACAAAAAAACTTCAGATTGTTCTCAAATTTATCACGGTTTTACCTAACAATGCTCTGGTCTGTCTGACACACAAATCTGCAAATTAATTAGTCCTCTGAAAGAGCCATGTGGACACAAGATTTCTATCTAAATAAAGACCCCATCCAAGCTGTTTTTCCTGCTTCTGTGGCTCAAGAAACCACCTGTTTAACTGGAAACAACAGATAATTAGCCCATAACTGCAGCTGCTTGCATGTTGTCTGGTCTACTGACATATCCTTGAAACTATTATGCCCAATTAGTAGTTTGGATGGTTTCTCCCTCCTAGCAGTTAAAAGGGAACAATCTCTTGAAAAAGGTGGTCTCTCTTAGGCTTTCCACTGAATATGTCACTCAGCCACCCTTAGGCCACTGCTCTAAGGTAAAAAGCTGTGCCTTGATAAACCAGTTGCTGTTTTTCCCTGTGACTAGTAGCGTGCACTGGGCACATGCACTCCATTGTACAGCCACTGCCTGCTGAGTGCACTCCATGGTTAACAACCTCAAAGCACCTCTAATTTAAATCACTCCAATATTATATGCACATTCTTCCTGAAGAAATGCAGAATACTTGGGAAATATTGCTTTTAAGAATCATGGTTTAACCTCTAAAACACCTACACACCAAAAAAAGTCTATTACAGCTTGTACAGTTTTACATTTTACTTTATGGCTACAGTAAAACAAAATGAATTATTTTGGTGCCAGATGAAATATTTTAACAGCAACATTTAAAGTAAGTATTATTTTGAATAGCACTAGAACATGAAAATGCTTAATGCCATAGAGGAGTTGGCTTTGGCACAGGGCAGATAAGCAAAGACTGCACAACACTACATTAAGCACTGAGATGTACGTGTTCCTCAGACCAGTTGTGCTTATCAGCTATACATAATTCCAATGTCTACATTCCTCCTGAAGCCGTGGCTCCCTGCAGGTCTCTCCCAAGCCGTGAGGGCACACACTAAACTCAGAACCCAGGCAACGCTGCCGCCCAGGACTCGCAGTGCAGCCCGCAGGGAGGGCCGGCCAAGGAGCTGTTCCTCCCCAAGTGCTGAAGGCAAGCCCGGGGCCGGCAGAGGGCGAGATGTCTTACAGTCCATCCTGTGGGGCACTTCTTCAATGGCAATGAAGAAATCTATCGGTAGCAGACTCTCCTGCGTGTCTGGGAAGGAATTTAGCAGTTGAACTCCTTACCTGACTTTAGCACACTGCTCCCTAAATGTATTCTCCCTGCTCTCCTCCTCCAAGTGATGTTACTGCTCATCTCTGAGGCTGAATTCCCACTGCCAGGCCAATGGCACTTTTATTGCCTAGCAGCAGCAATTCTTTGGGATCTTCTGCTGTGTGACTCCTTTGCAAAAGGAGGTGTCAAGTCACCATTTGAATTCCCTGCCAAAATGGCCTTTGGAGAAAGATGATGTGCACCACCAAAGCCTCTGCAGTGACCAGCAGCTGTAGCAGCTGTGACTCTGTCCCTCTCCAGAACCAGCTTTGCCTTGCTGCTATCTGCCTTGCCTTGAGGACACGTTTCCATGCTGCTGTGGGCACAGCAGCTTCTGGCAAACACCACGACTGGGGTCTCACACGGCTTGTTCCCTTTCTCCCCTGGTGCTCAGGCTGACTGCTTGCCCTGGTGCTGCTACTGTGACTGGCCTCAGGCTACACAGGTCTCAGCAGTGCACCTACCACCCACAGCTTGCCTAAAAAATCAGCATCCCCAAAACACTTCACAGGTCTAGGGGAAGGTTTTAGTAAAGTAAAAAAACATATTTCTGAGAACAAAGAAATATCCATGAATTTGTCAATGATTACAGTTAAGACAGATGGAATTTTTATTTCTAATTGTATACTACTTGACTGATATTTTACTTATTTCAGAGGGATACAGTTTCCTCAGATATTCTGTAGTCAATGCAGCATACAAATTTGGCTACCATGGCCTGTATAAAGAACATTTTTGCAGTCATGTTGTTCGTCTCCAGCCCAGCATTTGCAAACAAAGATCACTTAGGCAACTTTTCTTACATGGGATGTTTATGGATTTGTGTTGTCTGCTAAGGCACTGCATTCAAAGTGAATTCTTTTATTGCAGCACATTTTTGAAAAAGCTCTTGCTGCATCAGAACCACAAAAGTTTCACAGAAGGTAAAAACCAGTATAAGTCTTGACTGCCTGTAAATAAGATGGAGTGACAGATGAGTTGCTCTCTGGCATTTCTGGCTGAAAGCAGCTCTAGAAACACATGCCATGGTAATGACACAGGAGGTAAGAAAAGGCATCGGCCCATTAGAGCAAGTACAAAAACAGCAGAAAGATAAACCAGGTTGATGTTGATATTATGTAACATCCTCCACCAATTTTAACAGATACTGTGTTTTCTGCCTTAAAAAACACAACCATCAAAATAATAAAAAGCAAAAAACAATTATGCCCCACTCCTGCAGCACAGAACTTCAGTTTAGAAAATTCTAGTCCAAATTCCAACTCAAGAACCCTTTTTTGGTACTGGCTGCAGCAAATCTCCACGCCTCATTTTGACAATTATGCCATTAAGTGTTTAGATTAAGCACTTTTGTAGTGCATCTGCACAATTAAATACCAGTGGCTTGATGGTGGGAAACCTCTTGCTCCACTGAAGGCAGAAGCCCATCTCATTGACATGCTAGCCAGCCATCCTCTCATTCCCTACATCATCCATGAAAAGAAAAACTATTTTCATCCTATCCCAAACTGCACATGACAGCACAAATAAAGTGCTTTCAGCTTTACAGTATCCATTACAATTAATTATCCAGAGGTCCTTGGCATAAACTGTGAAAAGTCCTTGCTTTTTGAATAAATGGACTCCATCAAAATTCTACAGGCACCTGAGCTGACTGCAAATAAACACAAATGAGGAGTGCTGCCATTTTGTAACAAACAAAGGCCTTTTCTCTAGGAAGTTGTGTGACACAGGATTTTACTGCCCTGGATTTCCAGGATAACAGAGAGCATCATGTGTTAGCAGATAAAGCTAAGCATGCATGGTTTATCATATTTCAAGAGATAAGGCTAACAACAGGAGAAAACACTAATTTTTATGTAATCTTTTTCCCTTCATCAAGTCAGCAGAGCTATTCCACTATCAGTTTATTCAGTGTCAATTAGACTGCTCATGATGCTATCATAAATCACCTAACAAATGAGAAATCTCCCAGGACCTCAGATAATACAAGAGAAAGAACATCCAAGTAGACTACAGGCTAGAAATTTGCAAGTGGAAGGGACAAACTCCATTAGTGCGTTGAACTTACCTAAGCACTGGAGTTCTGTTTAGTTCTAAGGCTACTGAGTTGACAAAAGCTCAAAACTTAGTAATGAATCCCTTTTCCCTTCAGAACTGGAACAACAGAAAAGAAAATCAGCATTTTACCATTTCAGTTCCATGTTAAATCCCATCTTTTTGACACTTCATTTGTTAAGGTTAATATTTGCCTTTCATTGTCCCTAAATAAATTCTGCCCATTATACTCACCAAAGTTACCTGGCATTTTATAGTAGAGTCAGCATTTGCTCTGTTGTGAGCTCTGCATAGTAGGTATTTTACACTCTCTCCTTCCTCTGGGTGAAATTATTTCTGTAAAAATGGCTATTCTAGGTGTCTATTTTGGGATGAACCTATATCATAGCTGCTGCAAAAAGGTTGTCATTAAAATTGAAATGCAGAAGCACTACACTCCTCAGATTGCTTCACCCTTGTTCCACAGCACTTACATTTGTATTGATTTTATAAGGAATGCACACGAGGAAAGCGCTGACTTTCCTTGCTCTGCCATGTCCACTGCTGCTTTCCTTGTCCAAGTCAGGTGCAGCGTCTCACTGAACTATTAAAATAGACAGACTAACAATAGGGGAATGATTTTCTCTTACAGCAAAACCATTACAGAGCTTCCCTCCCGAGGCACTAGGTGTTAACTAGCTGAGTGCATTAAAACAAAAAAAAAAAAAGACTGACACCTGTGATTTAGTGCTTTCTAGAACGCACAGCTTGGAAAAAAGGCAGTTTGGAATGCCAGTAAAACACTGACTGAAGCACCACTGGCAAGCATCTCCCATCCCATCACCCTCAGCACACAGAGATCCCATGGGTTGCATTGTGTAAAGGTCTCCCAGTGAGGATGGCAACGAGTTAGGCTGAAGTAAGGTACTAAAACACTGCCAAAGATTGGAGAAGTTATCCTAGGACATCAGGCCCATTTTCTTACCTGTGAGACCTCTTGAAGACGTCATTTAGAGATAGTACCTAAACCATTAGCTGGCACTAGCAAGATGGAGATGGCAGCTCGGTATCAGTGTAAGCACAGCTCAGAATGCCAAAGGAGAGCAATGCTGAACTCACACTTCAACACTGACCTTAAACAAATAAACCCTGTCAATAAGATACTTCCCCAAAGGCAAAAGCACAAGGCAAATTATGATAATGGTCTTGTTTCTTGACAATTAGTTCACCTAATGTGTTTAATGCTACTAGAAACATCATTTGCTACAAGACATTTAACACCAGGTGACAGACACAAAGTCAAAGCTTCTTCCCAGGCACTCTGCTTCAGAGGCAGTTCGCTGTTTGCTTAGCAGCCACTTCAGCACACACTGCAGGCTGACAAGGGACAGCACCTTCACGATGAAATGTGTGCAGGTAAAAACACCTGAAATATTACACTTCAGCTCTTGAAATGTTTATTTGAACAGTGCATTAAATGACAAGACACTTGGGCAGCTGTGCACTCTATGCAAGAAAAAAAGAAAATCAGTATTACCTGAAAACACACTATTATGCTAGAAGGAGGTAAGAATAAAACAAAAAAATCACCACATTTTGTGCTCGACATATGATCAGTTATGAATTTTCCAGGAAGAGTAGGTCTGTTCTGAGAGACTGCAGAGGTGAAAGATTTCCTGATTTAACAATATTTACTTAATCCAGGTCCCAAAACTGTTTAGAGACACTACTGTACAAAATCACAACCAACAAAGCCAGGCCACAACATCATGTATGCCAAAGGCACACGTCTAGGGCTTTTTATAACTAGAACTCTGCTTCATATTAAACCAAGTGGGAAGTCTGAACCTACCCATGGACACAGCAGGTTCTTTGTCAGGAAGTGACTGTAGCTTTTTTTCTGCCACCAACTCAGCAATATTCTAAAACTTTGTGGGGAAGAAGAAATAGAAATAGAAGAAGTGTAGCTGCACAAAGTCTGCATTGATAAATGAAAAAGTTTCATACTCCTGTTGCCCATTCAAGTACCTCACAGTTATCAGCTACAGATTACATCTCTTTACAAATATACCTGTGGCTGAGCTTGGAATTAAGCACCTTGGATATAGATAGAGTGGGGTCAAAACATACTTGGTGCCCTATTATTTTATCTGTCTATCTCTCCACCTGGGTATTTAATACCTCCAGCACATGACTTGAGATGGCAAAGACAAGGCTAATTGGACTCCACAAAAGGCAGAGAAGAGAAAACATTACAGTCTTCTGAAAATAACTCTCAAAGGCTTTTCATTTCCAAGAGGCTTTCCTCCTTTTCAGGAGAATCACTCCCCTGCCAGCTTTCTCACAAGAACAGGCCAGTTTAGATGTGACAAAAGCACAGCAAGCAGTAACAGAGGCTCCTCCCCCATCCCAGTGATCCCAGTGTTCCACACCGGGGGCTGGTCCCTGGCCAGAGCCCCAGGCTGGGACCCAGGAAGCCTCATTAGAGAGGGCACTGAAATGCTGTGTAATGGCCTTGGAACAGGATCCACAGCCGAGAGCGAGCTGCAACTACAAGACACCCTGAATGGGCTGCAAAACCTATGACAACAACTGCTGCTGTGGTTTTCATTTTGGTTAGGTACCACCTCTCTATTGCAATCAGGAACAAGCAGGCCCAATGGTACCTAATGCTGGGATTCCCTGCTCAAAACTTAATGGCTCTCCAGTAAACATGACATTATTTCCTCGGCACTACTGTGACAGCAAAGGAGCTTACATCTAAGCTTAGACTTCCTGAGAACTTGTCTAAAGTGCTGCTGAAAGTACTTCTTCAACTGCAGTTACACAGAGAAGGAAAGAGAACAGACCATTACAAGCTTCCCCAGGTTCCAAACTAAGCAGATTTCACAACTAAACTACTGTTCAAGCCTTCTTTTACCTGAAAAGAGCTTCCAAGAGAGCTTATTTCATAGATAAAAATGGTTGCAGTAAAAGTGATTAAAATGTATTACATTATTTTCAATCCAAAGTTATCTCTGCTTCAGGCAAGGTATTTATACCTTTCATCAGGATTAACTGTTTTTCCCAAGTATTTTTTAAACATATGTCACTCCATTTTAATTCAATCCATTACACCTCTAAGTCTATTTTGGAAAGATTTCTGGGGATTTATTTCACAATAGATGAGCTTAATGTGTATTTCAGTGGGAGACAGGATGGGTGCTTGGAGAGATATGGAGAGATGATCCATGTATTAGTCTCCTAACAGAAAAATTTAGTATTAAAAGACAGAGAAAGAGACAGGAAATGCACACACTGGCTGGTATTTAAAGCTTGTTTCAATCCATCTTCTCTTTCACAGCTGAAAAAATATGCTGAAGCCACTGATAACATGTCCTTTGGGAGCACACATTATTAGTGGCTATTAACACACACACTGACTGGTGTGTTTGTCAGCTGATAAACACAGTGGTGCAGTGACATCCAGAAAGCAATTTCTGCATTGCTTTCCTGAATTTGAACAAAAGGCTCCAATCTGTTGCACACAGACCAGCAGGCACTTCTCTATTTACGCTCTGTTAGCTGCTGAGGGAAGCTCCTGTATCAAAACCACAAGTCTTGAACTTGAGGCAAATTCTGCATTTTGATTACATACTGATGAAGCCTGTTAGAGAAATTCCACATTTTCCAGGTCATTCCTAAAAAGGGTGGAATTCTGCTCTTATAACCAACATAACATTCTTCTTTTCCTCATATCAAAAGGTACAGCTGCATTACATTTCCTTGTGCCACAACATCTGCATGTCGATTCCATTTTGAAATGTTTCAGTATTTGTTCAGCAACTTCCTACACACTGAATGATTTTTCCCCCTAAAGCAAAAAAAAAAAAAAAAAGCCCCAAACTAATCTTCTCTCAAGCACAAACGGAATGTCTGATACTGAAAAAACAGCCAGCCTAGTACTTCTCAGCTACATTTCTAAACAACCAACAGACGCAACGCCTTTCCCTCCAAGTCCTCTGAAGTAAATTGATTTGGTTTGGTGAGCACTGCCCAGCTGCCTCGGTGTCATCTGGAATAAGTAGATGCATCCTCGGCTTTGTAAGATCCATGCTCACAAATTGCTGTGCATCATACCTGCCTCAACGTTTCCCTGAGCAGCTCAATGAGATCCTTGTTGACTTCAATCTCACCAGGTGGAAACCTGAGCCTGCTGTTGGAAGCTCCTGGCACTCGTTCAATGTTTACTTGGCACACAGTACACTTAATATTTCAGTTGAGGAATGACTGCTGCTGTGTTTTGCACAACATTCTCAGACAGCTTAAAAGGACAGGGGCTAAACACAGCCCTTGTGCTTATTCTATTGTTTTGGGGGACAGTTTCCCACCTCCCTGCCATACATTTCTGCTTTATGCAGCAGCATTTGTTTCTATTTGCATGACACATCAAACACCCTAAAAGCTCTTTGCCATGTGTTATCAATGTTTCCCAGATTGTGTCCTCCTCCCCCACTGACAAGTTGGACAAAGCAATTCTTGTTGGACAGCAAATGACCAAAACTAACAAAATTTCTTCAAATTTTTGCAGATTGATTATATTCTACTTTTCCCTTAAGGGACAACTCACACACAAAGAAAATGAAAAAATATTTATCCCCTCAAGAAAAACTCAAGCTACTCAGCAAGTTACAAAAAACAAAACACTGTCTGTTGATGGTTTTTGAATCCTTGCACTCAGAAAACAAACCCTCTTGCCTTGCATCTGGGGTGAAGGGTTTACATAAGAACCAAATACAGGCACGAGGCTTAAGTTAAAAAAAGAAGACGCTTACTGACAATGGCCATCTAAAGAACACTACCTCTACCAATAACAAGGCT
The DNA here is from genome assembly GCF_051311805.1 of Agelaius phoeniceus. Taxonomy (NCBI): domain Eukaryota; kingdom Metazoa; phylum Chordata; class Aves; order Passeriformes; family Icteridae; genus Agelaius; species Agelaius phoeniceus. The sequence continues at coordinate 695,031 of NC_135270.1, forward strand.
GGGAAAGACTTTTTTTGAAGGAATGAGAGCTACATTTAGGTCATTCCTGCAGGGACAGTACCTCAGTAACTCACAGCAGATGCCATTCTGTTACTCACCCCATTATCCAGCTTTCGGACAGACTCACAGACAGATTCACCACACCACACCACACCACAGACTGCACTCCCCATGGAAGAAGTAGCACCTCCAGTGTAGTAGCACACCACACAGAAAGAAGTGATGAAGGTAACATGAACTATCATCAAACTCCTGGTATTTGCTAGTAAGCTGCTTTCATTTCACATAACAGGGATAGTCTATTTTTCAATACTAAGTACAGGTGAAAAGCAATAACTTCTCTCCAAAACCCTGCTAGAAACTGTTCTATTAGACATTGAATACTCCATCAAAACTCAATAGGTGACACCAATTGTATTTTTTGACTATGTTTTCTGATCTTTATCTTAATATCTGTCTATTTCCACACAAGACTCCTTCCAATAGATTTAACTTCTTGATTTTCCTCCATCTTTTGAAGTTGTATATGTTACCTTTAAAACCATTCTTTGCTTACAAATTCCAGGATAGAAAATGCAAACATTGCTGACTTTGGATTAGTCTCAGCTTGATCAAATACTTGATGAAGTTTAACAGTGTTTCCTACAGCATTTTGGAATTGTACACCCTTGCTTTCAAAATCACCTTCTCTAGTTCAAACATGCTACAAAGCAACTTCTTAAAGCAATAAAACAGATCCTTTTTACCTGTCCAAACACAAGAAGAAATTTTCTAATTTTAGTAATGCAAAACCCTAAGTATTTTTTTAAAAAAATCACATCAAATTCTCCAGTCCCAAGCTTGAGTTTCTTACTCCAGTAATAAAGTCAGCTGTATCTCTAAGCAATGTTACCAATGTATTCTCGAGGTTAAAGCTGAAAACAGTCACAAAATGCAAGCACCAAGAGCTGTACTTGGTCAGTAACCTTTTCACTGATAGCAGAAATAAGAAAAGTGACACCATGCTACTTGTTGCATTAATAAGACTGGCAATAAAATACAGTTGGGATTAGCATTTGAGAAGCTAAGGCTTGTGGACCAAAATGCCTGCTGAAAGCTGTGCCTGACCAATTGCTTCTTAACAGAAGTTCTTAAAATAATAAGAACCAAATCTGACATTTAAAGAAAAGAACAAGAACATTTGTCTACTTCATTATGTGGAGCCTGAAAGCATTTCAGTTCTCTAGTTGCCTTGCATTATGGTATTAAATAAGCAGCATTAGAACAGGAAAATAGTAGGTATTATACTTCAGCAATTCCACATTCTAAAAAACACCCTTCACACTATGTCAGAAGCCAACTAACACCTGCCCTTAGTTTACAATTGTGCTGCCTTGACTTGCTGATAAATACATATACCTGGGGGCTGTTTGCTTGCTTTTGTTTGTTTTAATTTGTCCTTTGACTTTATGCCTCAGGATAATCACAGAGTGACAGCACCTGTTGCTACAGTAGATTTCCCAACACCTCCTGAGCCTGCCTCACTAATGACACCAGTCATGTCAGAGAGAAACCAGAGATGTCATCATCAGGATGGCTGAGACCTTAGTTACTTCTCTTCTTACCTCGGGAGGAAAATCCTGCTGGAATTGCTCCTGCAATATTCCTCACCCTGAACAGTGATGGAGCAATTTGACTCTACTGTGCTTTTACACAAAAAATCACTAATACCAAAAAGCTACATGCAGTAAGAGACAGGGTGCTCTCTTTTCTAAACATTTTAGGAAGCAAATCCTTTGTGAGAGACTCAGAGCACGTATAAAGTGGGACTATCTGAACATGCTGATATGTAAGGGAGATGGAAGGCAGTGTGGTAAACATCAAATGCAGGATTTTAATACAAAAAATATTCAACAGTTCTGCATAAAACACAAAAACTGGCATCACTTTTTCTCTTCAGTTTGGTCACCGCTGTTGCAAATACACTTATACTGGAAATCAAAGCAGCAGAACCCAAGTACAATTTGTTTCCTATAAAAAGTACATACCTTCCTCAAATAAGAAACATTTTCCAAATTAGAATATTATGAAGAGGAAACTGGAACAAAACCAGACTGTTATCCTACTTGGTAAGGTGGCACAAGGGGTGGGGGGAAAATGACAAAATTGCAGGCGTTAATATTTTTTTTCTCAAAGCAAAACCACCTAGATTTTACCAACAAGATGCTCTAAACATATTTCTTAACTGAAATCCTCATCTGGGTTAAGAAAGCCTCCTATAGGCTGAAATGTACAAAGTTGCAAAGCAAGGCCTTTGCAGAGTCGTTTCCCTGCAGGACAAACTGGCTGCTTTGATTCCACCATCTGGCCGAATCATATTGCACCTCCTGAAGCTGTTGCACAGCTAGTAAAATAGATGGTATAAATACTAAAAAAGGACTATTTTCTGTGCCATTAGCATGATGATCATTTCCTCAATGCCAGTTTCCATAAGCACATGGAATAACTCTGATGTTTAACAGCTCCTTGTTACATAAAGCTGAACCCTGGTTTGGAATGCCTTGGCAAGAGGGCCACTCTTGCTCATTAATTCCTTACTGCACCTAAACACTGAAGGTTCTTGGACCTCAAGGAACACAACAAATCCCAATTAATTTATTTTCAAAGGTTGCTGTATTTTGGGAAAGAACCACCAATATGATAGCAAGAAATTAAATCACCTATTGGTCAAAAAATGAGCTTCCCTCCAAAACTACACTTTCTCATTAAATCAATAGAAACAACAAGCCCCAAACTTGCACTGTTGAGCATCAATGACACACATGCACTATTTTTCATTAAGCAAAACCAGGTTTACTACAGAAATAGATCTCCAGGATTTGATGGAGAAGTAAACTTTTCTTAAGTAATTGCAAAAGGTCTGAGGAACTCGGGCTTATCTGTTAATTATTCATGTTTCTGTTTTCATTTCCAGCTACTCTGGAGCTGCTGATGCTGGCACTCTCTACCAGGTTTAAGCATCCTTTCAGCTCTACTCTGCCAAATTAAATTGTCACTTTCTATTAAAAAATCTATAGCAGGAGGTTTTTAATCTTCTGATTTATACTTTGTAATAGCAAGTCAAAGTTTAAATTAGGACTATCAGCTTATGAAATAAAGCCTAAGCAGTGCAGTGACAACCCCAGTGAGGAAAAACCTCCTGCTTGCATTCAAGTGCACAGCAGAGCTGTTTTAGTTTCTGTCTTTTGGAAGGTTTTATTTTACACAGCTCCAGTCAGTCTCACACTCTTATTTAAAACAGCAGTGCCTTAGATTCAATCAGGACACATCTGAAAGAAGATGCCACTTGCCATCAAGTGTCTGAACTGTCCCTGACTTGACTGACCTGCCACACCCCCGGCCTCTCTACCTTTCAGGTGTATTAAGCAGGCAAGGCACAATTCAGCTTAATTAACATTTCCTTTGGTGAGCTACTCCTCCTGAAACTTTCTTAAGGAGCTACAGACTCCACCATTCACTGTGTTTAACATTAAACCAAACCAACTTTTGTAGTTCAACAGCTCGATAAATATTACTCACCTCTTTTTTTGTGCATTCCTTAAAAATAGAGTACAGTAATAATCCTATTTATTTCCCTTGAACACGATCTATTCTTGACCTATTTTTCCTCCTAAGCACTTCTAGTCTATCCTCTCCAGTGCTATCACTCCTGTATTTTCTAGCACTTCACAGCTGAAGAAAACTTCATTATAACATGTGTTACAGACAGGGAGAAGGTGACCTCAGTGTGGGAGAAACAGAACTTAGTAGGGTTACTCTCAAACAATTGCTCATAAAAGGATTATTTACCATAATTACCAGTATGCACTGGTAATTATGGCACTCTCTCCAGTATGTCATGTCTCAAGACCTTTGAGATAATTTTTAAAGAAGTTTAAATTGCCCATAAGCATAATTTTGTTATGACATCTTTACCTAGTCACACAAAACCTTACTCCCCTTCTCCTTTTTGCCCAGGGATCTCTAGCTCACCCCTACTAGTGACATAACCCCCTTGTCTGGCTCAGCACACTCTGCTGGGCTGGATTTCACTGGAGCCCAGAGCTACAGCTGGGGCTCAGCCAGAAGTGACTCCCTCTTGCACAGACTGAGCCAGAGAAGAGACTGGTGAGAAGAAAGCAGAAGCTGACCATGATACCCTCAGCACCCAATGCTGCAAGGTCATGAGAGGATAATTCATCTTGGGAAGAGGACTCATTTAAGGAATGATTCCTAGGAAGGATTACATTGCCAATCATTCTATCAGCGTTCAAGGGATTGAATACTTGGATAAATTAGAGTTTAGAACTTGAAGTATTTTAACTCTTAGATAGTTGTCTAACATCCAAATTTAATCTGTTTAGAAGTTGTCTAAAATCTATTCAGTAATAATATGTAATGACATTTTTCATGTCTGTAGAATTTTTAAGACAGAGACAAAGAGCCCAGGTCTCTTCACTTCCCCAGCTGGATCTCATGCACACTGAGGAGCTCTCAGAACATGATGCTGTGATGTAGTGACCTTCATGTTCCCCTCTCCCACATCTAGGGTGTCCAAGAGCTCCTAAAGGAGGCAGTCCTAACAGGCTCCTTCTGCTGAATAACAATGAAACTTTTCCCAGTGTATTATTGTAGACAATTGGAAAACTCAAACATCCCCTCTAAGTGACAAGGCAACCACAGCACAACTCAACTGCTGCTTCCTGTGCTTGGTTTACAGCTGATGGCTTGTGCTGCCCCACAGCTGCTTTTGGTACCCATTCTTTGCACTCAAAGCCTGATCCTCCACAGTGTGACACTGCTACCTTACTCAGAAAAAAGCCAAGTTGCATTTCAAAGCTCCATAACTCAGATTTCATGGGGATTCATCTCAAAATTCCATTCCAAGTAGTTACACAGATCAACTACACTGTGTGAAGCATCCCTTCTTTGGTTTCAAACCCAGGACCTGCTGCTTCATTTGAGGCCCTGCAGCTACCACATCCCTGAGTTCATCATTTCTTCAATCCTTCTGCCCTCTTGGCTTTCCACCCAATTCTTGCATTTCCAGATCAAGAGATGGCAAGCAGCCGTTCCTCACATGGAAGCCATTCCACTACTCTGATTGTCATCTCTACAAGATCTTATACCTCTTATAACAAACTTGGATGAATTCCTCCCTCCCACCACATAAAAAAACAGAATAGCCTCCTTTCCAGGATGACCACAGCTGCCAGTTAGAGGTTTAAAAAGCAACTAAGTCTAGAACTGACCATAAGGAGACAGGAGTGAAAAGCTGGTTCTCATCACCATTGCCACAAACACTGTCTGACAATGGCATCACTGACCCTCCTCTCCCCCTCCCTACTTATGCCTAATTCACTTGGCTTACATGAAAATGTGAAACACCCAATTATGTAATAAAAATTAAACTGATTGAGAGCATCAGACATTAAATGCTGTGATAAGTATTTCCCGCATGGGAGTTGCACAAATGGGGCAGAAAGTCGCCGTATGAACTACACATTATTAGCTTCAATTATTCAACAATTAAAGGAATGTTTTTCTCACAAGGCTTGAAGAACTCCCTTCTTCTATACAGCCATTTTTCAACTAAGAGGCAGTTAGAGATACAGCTTTTTACACAGCACGCCCCATTGGCTAAATTCAACAAGTTTCTACTCACATGTGAGCAAGTTAGATTTTAATCACCCCTCACATTTTGTATAAAGAGTCTATAAATTCAATAACATGCACTGAAGCTGTTTACAAATTTTTTGCTATTACAAGCAGCAGAGAAGAAACAACCAGTACTGTAATTCAGACAACTCCTAAGCCCAAACTCCACTAATAAATGCAATACAACCTCTACCTGATTACGCTAAAGCTTTTGGCCATTATTTCCACAGAAGACAACGGTTTAAATCAGCCCCTCCCTGCAAGGGAAAGCAAAGATCAGCTTCCCTGTAGACCAAAGCTTTCCTGAAAAGAGCATGGCCACTCCAGGCTAGAACTAAGTATTGTAATTGCCTTCCTGGTGCCCTCAGACAAGCTCCTCGGTCACTTCTACCCTCACTGGGAGCTAAGCATTCTGAGGGTCAGTACACACCCTCTTTTTAAAAGGGACAGTACACTTACATCAGTGATTCAATGCACAAACACTTGGAATGCAGAGGTTTCTTTAAGGCTGCTTCTTGATTGAAAAGCTGGAAAGCAGATGAGTACCTCTGGAATAGGTATTCCCACCCTGATGCAGTTTGTCCTGATACTTGATTAATTGTCACAAGGAAAATTTCCTTCAAATTCTGCCAACCCTTCTAAAGGAGTCTTTGTCTGATAATAACCTCAAATGCCAATTGCTGTGACAAACTCCTCTCCTTTGAACTGTTGGCATCTCTGATGAAGACCTAGCACATTTATCTCTGCTGAAATCTAAAGTGACAGCCCCTGCAGCTCTCCAGCTTGTATCTGCCCCCATAAGGTACATGTGATATTCTACATTTTTCTGGGAAAAGATAAAATAAATGTCTTAATTTAATGGTTAAACTGAAAAGTATAAACCCCATCTTGTAAAAATACGGGAAGATTAAGATGTAGGCATACAAGGATATACCTTAGGGAAAAAATTTTGATTATAATGCTGCCATGTGTGGGAATTAAGCTGCAGCTATTTACACACATCCCTTATTAAAGGCTTTTCACCCTGTATTGGTCCACAAGGCACTGCTCAGTGACCTGTGTTTTTTTCCTGAGGATTACCAGGCTAAATGTGAACTGCAGGGAAAAATGTGAGCTCCAGCAAGCCTGTAGTTCTGCCACCTCTGCCATTTGTCTTTCTCATTCTGAATTGAAAAAAGTTGACAATGCTTTCTGTGAAAGCACAACTGCCAAATTGCTGCCCGCTTCTCCCACCAAGCAATTCCAGTAACTTCTTAAAGTAACAGAAATAGGAACTTGAAATATCGTGGGGAAATCAACCATAACATCAAGTACATTTAATCAGATGATGGAAATTTGTTCTAATTCAGTGTCTGTCGCAGTGAGGGAAACTTGGATGCTCAATATGAGTGTTTAGCAAGCTTCATTTATTGAATAGAGCATCAGACTTTTATGTACAACAAGTAATAAGCTCATACATATTCTGCAAGCTAAGCAATCTATTGGCTGAACTACAATACCAGCTCTTCCTCAAACCTTAGGGGTCACATCTTTCTTTTCTCATGTCTCTCTCACTGCTTGTTATTGTACCACAGCCATGCTCAAGGACACAGTGTTTTGCAGGTACAGGGACCCAGATTAGCTGCATCCTCCCAGTTCTTGGTCCAGAACGTGGCCCCTGTCACGTAGCCATTCTTCCACAAGTATCTGCCTCACACACCTTCTCAAATGCCCAGATTTAATACCTGTACCTTTTAACGGAACTCTAGAAGAACTCTGCATCTGCAAGAAGACTAGATAATTCCAATTGTTTTACCTTCAAAGGATGTCACAATTCAGTGCAGATCTGTAAGTGTTTCCTGAAAAATCTTAAAGCCTTTTCTGGTTTGGCCACCACCTCAATCACTGTAATCAAATTCAGCAGCTTTAGCCTAAGGGAATCAGATCTTCAGCTTGCACGTGTTGAAGATCTGCCTTACATGCCTCCACAGAGAAATCAATCCATTCCATTAAATAAAAGCTACCTGCTTAGGTTCTCACTGATTTATTATGGGATTATTCAGGACATGTCATTTCTTTCCTTGTCTGAAGTTTGGAACAGTGGCTAAGTTACACCAGAAGTTCACAAGAGGTAAAGCTACAAAGCAGCTGAGGTGTTTAGGTCAATAATGAGAAAAAGAAGCAAAAACAAAACAAAACTTCCAAAGATGCAATATTTTCTTCCTAACACAGCTGAGCAACTTGACTTCTCAGCTCCCAGTAAGAAAGTAGTACAGTGAAAGAGGGAAGGAATTATTTCATTTCCTTGAAACCAATTTAGCATTTCTACCTTTCAGATCACGACGTGCAGCTTTGGTGCCTTCCTGTCAAGTCCCAGATTGATTTTTTTTCTTATTATTATAAATGTCTCGCACAGCACAAGTGCCCTCTGTTTTTCTAGTTTAATAGGTTGGGGGCTTTTGCCAATAACAATAATAAAAAAACTCTTTTTAGTGGATCACCTCAAAAAAAAAAATCAATGTTCAAACAGGTGGGTGAAGTGACATTCCTTATGTTTGTCATAACTAACAGAACCAGATTTAACTGAATTGCTCAGTTTAAAATTGCAGAAGGTATACCAAATCTTTTGTTTAAATATCTCTTGGTCCTGGATAAGGCAATTACACCCAAAGCTGCAGCTGAGGCCATGCACACAACACAAGTTCAATTACCCAAGTGAGGGATCTCAACAGCAGTCTTCTTCTAACAGTAAAGCTACTACCTGAATATTGGGAAAACAATGATTTTCCATGTTCCTTTTTGCTGAAATGTAACAAAATAAATAAACCCTAACACAAAGTCAGACATGCCATTAAAACCAGCTGAAAATAAAAGAGAAAACCCCTTCTTTTTAAACTCTAAGCCTCCGATACCATCATTTCTTACCATCAGGTGACAGCACTGTGTAACACTTCCAATTCCCTGATGTAGCTGGAAGTAGAGGAACATGTGCAACGCCATAGAACTGTATAATACAAGGTACTGTAAGCCAGAACTTGCAGAAACATATGAGAACAGGTTGTAATGCACATCTGGAGCAATAATGCATATAAACAAGACGAGAGACAAAGCAAGCATTACCATCTTAGTAAACAAGAACTCATCTTACTCCTCCTTCTTTCCAACTTTCTCAAGAAAACCTGAAGAGAACTTATATTGTCTGAATATTTGTATACACTTGTATAATGTCCAAAGGCTGCTCCATTTCATCACAACACCATGTACTTCCCAGCAATCAGTTTAGTGCATCTCAAGATAAGCATTTCAGGACATAGCTTACCAGCAAACCCTATTATGCCTCCTTTCACATTTTGGGTACTCAGCTGTCCCTACATAGCAGTAGCCACACCCATGCCCTCTCATCAGACCAAGCAGTGGCTCAGTGCACCACATTCATTTTCCCCTTGAGGCCTCAGCTCCCTGCTAACACCTGGGCTAAGAGCAGGGAACCACTGAGGCAGGTACCAGAGTAGCTGCCAGCTCTGTGAAGGCACACAGCCACGTGGGCAGGGTGGGCATTCCTGCCTGTTCTGCCATGCAAAATAGGACCTGGCAAACACCTGAGTGCAGGGGCACCCGGGCTGCCTCCTGGGCTAGGAGGAGCATTACACCTGCACTGGCACCATCCTGTGCCTGCTTTCCATGCCCTGCTTGGCTCTGGAACAGCTCTGTCATCTCTGAGGCGCTGCTTTATGATGCCATTTGTACTCCCTTCATCTCCCCGCACAGGTTTTCAGTCAGCTCATTCATGGCTGTGATCACAACACAGCAATTCACTACTCACTGGCGACTCACAGACCTGCAGCCAGCTCTGACACAGTATCCTATATTCCATTCAGGATATCAACAGCTTTTTCTGACATCTCCCTAGGGCCATGACAGTCAACTGAGATTTCAAAGGGGTCTGGACGCCCACAGAATTGTGATAGGATTTCAGTTCCTCGCTGCAAGAACATTAAAGAACAGCTCTGACTTGCCTTTTCCCTGAAAATTAGCATGCACTAACACACTAAGGCTAAGTGCACAACCAAACAATGCACTGGACTCAGGAAACTATCCTTCTGTATGTACATGCCATTTCTAAACTATCACAGAGCTGCCTCTGAAAGAGTACCATTAGAATAGTGCTATGGTATTGACCAACTTAGTTACTTCTGCCTGTTGAAGGCAAGGGCTCTGTTTCACTTTAAAGTGGAGAAGAAAAAACACAGCAGAAAAATTGATTTTTGCTCTCTTATATTGGTTTGCCTGTAGGAACATTGTCTTTCAATTTGAAAACCTGCATCTTCACATGCAAGTCATAACCTGCCATTTCATACCCCAAGCTTGACAGTAAGCCTCATTGATGATTTCCTACTTTTGGCTGCTGCAACGTAAAATATTACACAAGATGACTGCCTGGCTTACTGAAAAACAGGGGAGTTTACAGGCTGGGAATCTACATTTACAAAATTGCACCAAGGAACTCTTGGTATAACTGGTCTAACTGCTCTTCCCATATCCACAGACTTTAATCACAGAACCTTAAAATGCTTTGCGTGGGGAGGGACCTTAAAGACCATCCAGTTCCAACACTCCTGTCCTGTCATAGTTCTTGTTTTTTAATACTAAATGCCTTTTCAGCAATCACTTGGAGTGCTTTGTTGGTGCTGTTGATGGAAATACACAAATAAGCAACTGTCTGAGTGCCACCATATGTTCAGCTGTAGCACAGTCTTGTGCAGAGACACAGAAGTTTTGCTAACAATTACATCTTCAAGTTTATGATTTAAACCACCGTGAAACAGAGATTAATAGCTGCTGTGGATGTGCTTCCAACCGAAGTGAAAAGGCAATATCAATCAAGATATAAGTTTGCACAGGATTAAGCCTTGGCATAAATATTAATCCTTTTACTCTATCTAGAGCTGTGAAGAACTTCATAACATAGGCCACTTCCTCTTTTACATTTTAGGAGCACGAACTGCTTAGAGAGCATTTTTATAATGAAATGCACACCACTAATGTGATTTCTTTTTTTCTTTTGCACAACACTTAAAAATATTAACTTCAGTTTTTGAGCTCATTATTAAAATCTGCTTTCAGTGAAAGAAAATGCTCAAAAGCACCATCTGTTTTCATAGAACTGTGTGTTTTAAATAGGAACTATTATTTTTTTTTCTTGAAAACTGAATGGTTGTGCTGCACAATAATTTATATTATGTGGTATGCATAAGTTATTTGTTCACCATTTCATTAGATCTCTATGGAGTTTTCTGAGGCAAATGCCATTCATAAGCAATGAATGGGGGAATCCAGTAATTGCTCAGAAAACCTCCAGCATTATCCTGAACTACAGAAGAGGAGTCATCTTTTTAGTATTGACATGTCAGCACAAGAGCTCATCACCCAATAACTGCCTCATTCCATTGTGTTTCACAGCCATGCTCAGTCTGTATAAACAGAACAAAGGCAATCTCAGTATGGGTGCCTTGACCACAAAAAGAACCCCACGTCTTCTCTTCAGTTTCTGCAGCTGCCCATGTTCAACTTCCCATGCAGCAATCACTGTGTGCTACACAATTTACACAAGGTGCACTACTCCAAAAATAAACACAACTTCACAACATATTTGACTACTGTTCAGAAAAACTACTGACAAGTAGCTGATAACAAAAACCCTATAAATATGTACAATTTGCTTGGATGCCAAGTTCACCAGCCATGCCACTGGTGTCGCATAAAAACCAGTTCCTGCTTCAGAGTAACTGAAGAAATGGCAATCATAATTTTAGATAAATGTACTGATTGTCATGGGGCTGCAGATCTGTTGGGAGACAAAGTTCTCCTGCTGCAGAGAACAGTAAATAACACCTGTGTTACCAATTACACTTGTCTGCTCCGGGAAGGTGGGATCTCTCTCTCCCTTCAAGGCTACTCCTTTAGGAGAAGCAATAAAAAAAGAAGTTATGACTGTGACACTGAGCCTGCTGGGCAGGAGTACACTGAATCTAAGACCTAATACCTAAAAAAAAAATACATGTATACATATATTCCTTCATCTCACCCTCAAATGGCTGTGGTGGGTTGACCCTGTCCAGATATGAGGACCCCTCCACCCAGCCAGCTGCTCTCTCACTCTCTCTCCACAGCAGAACAGGGTGATAACATGAAAAAGCTCATGGGTCAAGAGAAACACAGGGTGATTATTTTCCACTTATTATCATAGGCAAAACAGACCTAAGGATAAATTAGTTTAATATAACATCAATTAAAGATGCATGATGAGGGGAAACAAAAAGAAAAAAAGCCAAAATACCTTCCCCAGCCACCATCCCTTCTTACCAGGCCAGACATCAATCCTTCACTGCCTACTCCTTCACCTCCTCCTCCCACAGCCAAGTGGCACAGAAGGCATGAGCAATTAGGGGCTGTGATTAATCAGTAAAGTGTCTTTTCTGTTGCTCCTTCCTCATATTTTTCCTCTGCCTCAGCAGGGGTCCTCCCCATGGGCTGCAGCCCTTGGGGATACACCAGGAATGGGTCCCTCCAAAGGCTAACCTGGTATTCCATGTCTGATAGACAGGATTCCACATGTGTTTAAGGCATGGACTTGTCTCAACTCATTTCATTCACTTGATCTCATCCTGGAAAGAGCACACAAGCTTATGAAGCTCAAGTTTAGTTCCCCAAATCCGCAAGACCTAGACAACATTGAATTGGAAGCAGAAATAATGTACTAATTTGGTACACACTTCCTTGAAAGACACTTCTGCAGAGTAGCTCACCATCTTGAAAACCATCCAAAACCTCAGTAATCCAAACTGCATTAAAATAGAGCTATGAAGCAGCCAAGCTCTGGCAATTACTATAAGTAGTCTGTGTCAAGATAGGGCTGGTGATAACTCGAGATCAATTAGAGACAGAAAAAACGTGATGTGACAAAAATCTCATTGCTCCATTCCTGTCTATCTTTATATTTCTCCAAGCAAGCTCTTACCTGTCTTTGTAATTAAATTACCAGACATGGTACAAGCTCAGGACCAGAGGACTTAATTTGCAAGTGTCAATCATTTTCAAAGAGCCCTGTTCAATGCTGGAAAAGTCACAAATTGAACAATGACATGTCCTTGATAGTGCTGGCAATGACAGCAGCTCTTTTCCAGTCTTGCAGAGAAAAACAAAAAACACATTTTCTCCACTCAGAAAGAACCAACAACTTGAGTCTAGGTTGAGTCCATCTCAATAGGTCACCTGATGCAATTAGATGGGTCTTGCCAAGGGTAGGCACCAAATGTGCTGCTAACCCACTGCACATCACAGTTACAAGGCAGGCTTCACGTGAAAATAATTTATTCATCTCAACATGAAGTACAGTACTCCAAGAACCATTTGGAATGTGCATTGCATCAGTTTTTACCAGATGAAAATCACTGAAAACCTTCTGGGATGCTTCTACACTGCATTTCTCACACTTGAACCAGAAGACAAAAAAAAATTCCTTGAAAGAAACCAAGGTTCCCCAAAATACAAGTTCTGAATGATGCAGTAACCTGAAGATATGAAGTTCATTTTAAAGCAACTTGGCTTCTTTTTTCAAACACACTGACAAGTATCATGCAAAGCACTTCCTTATGTAAAGGGAACACACAAAAATTGGCCTTTTCACACAATATAAGCCATAGCTACAACTTCAGCAAACATTCAGAGCAGCAACGCGTCCACAATGTAAAATGGTAGAAGGAGACCAATGAGAAGGCTCAGATCTCTGTTCTATAAAGGAGGTGGGAACTTACCTTCAAATACCTCAGCTTATCAGAAGATGAACAGGGCTTGCTACACTGGCAGTCTACAGTTCAAAAGTCACCTCTGCTGGAATATTCACCTTTTTTTGCACTTCAAAATCCTTATTAAGGAGCAAGGCCTCATAACTACAACTGCAGGAAAACATAACTCTGCTCTGTAGATCAAAGGGCACTACATTTTTAGCTTTCCATTTCCAAGAAACTGATACCTCTGCACGGAATTCTCCACATCAGAGGGGACTGACAAGCACAGAAATCTACTGCTGTAAGGATTTCAAAGCTCAGAAGGCCCAGCAAGCAGGATCACTTCTCCTGGTGAAGCATTCATGGTCTGTGGGTGATGTGCCCTGGTCCTGAGGAACCAGCTGGCTCCCAAGGCGAGAGCTCCATCCCTCGATACTGGGACTTGCTTTAGCAGAAGAAAGAGGTTAAAATTCATGTAAAACTCCATTTATCATGGTAATTAAAGATTGTGTATGAAACAGGGGCTACAACACATTAACTTACCTTCCTGAATAACTGGACCAAAAAAAAGTAATTTTCTCCTGCCCTTCCTGCCTTCAGGGGTTTTTAAAGCATTCGTCTTCTACAAAGGACTTATTTGTGTTCTAGGAACACCTGGATTAGATCCCAGGACTTCTAGTGCTGGTCAACTGACAGGCTAAGAGGCTAAAAAATGGCAAATAAAATTCTTCCCCATTTTTATCCTTGTTGGAAGACAATTCTCACAGTTAAAGACATAACATTAAAAATACACTGTTAATTTCCATGGGTAATTCAGTGATTAATTATGGCACCTCCAATATTTAAAACATGCAATGCCATGTTACTGAATTTCTTACCAGCCTAATCTGCTATACAGCAATTGTGCCTGGGAAAAACATGTTTCTCTTGCTTTTATCACAAGCAGCTAAGTATGGGAAAAGATAAAGCTCTGAAGTTCACAGCCTGCAAAGGGACGCACACAGCCATGGTCATTTCTTACAAACCTCACTCATGAGTGTGACAATCAAGTCTAAAACTTGCAGATTTCCACAGCCACCATCACGAAGAGGAAACAGGAGCTTGTGGAGAACCGCACCATACAATTTCTGCCATGTTTCCCATGAAGGACAACTTTTATGCCATAAAAAGCAAAACTGAATGCCAGCTTCCTTCATTGTTCTCTGGTACAATCTAAGATGGTAAAAAACAATCAGCCGAATGTGTACCTTAGATTTTGGGGATTCAGGATCTGTCGGTAACCGTGGTGACCTTGTTCAAGATCAAAACTTGCCACACTCAGCCACCACTTGTCTTACTCCTGGCATTACACCAAGCAGCATCAGAGCACACAAAGTCCCCAAAGCCTAAGACAAACACAGCAAAGGGAATAAAGCCCTTCCTCCTCCTAACTCAAGGCATGCAGCAGTTGGTCAGAGCTCACCACCACAGATGCAGCTAAGAAACAACAATCCACCCCCACCTTCCTTTTCCTTATACCTGTCTCTCAGAAAGGAAAACATCCCAAACACTCCTTCCCTTCCAATCAGCCAGAGGTGGTTAATGACTCTACAGCAGCAGTCATCAGCCATCAAATAAAAAAGGTCTTATATTAATAAATTCCTCAATATAAGCTCGGTGACAAGGTGCAAAAGCCCTCTCCTTGCTCTTTTCTTTCAGGTAACATGGCAATGAAATGGAAATAAATGGACATGTCCCTTTCCTCTCATTCATCATAAAAGGAACTAGCTTGATATTATTTAAGAATGCCCTTCTGCCACTACACCCACTGTTTTTGAAACCAATAACCAGCAAAAATGTTTGAAATAATTCAGGATATATCATATTCAGTAATTGCATGAAAAAGCAAACAAAAATACCTCTTTTCTCTCAGGTGGCAAAACCAGCTCATGAAACAACTAATTAAAAAACCCCATTCAGTTTCTACTGGAAACTTTGATACTTAAATATCAAATCTTTTTTATATCTATAGTCCCAGTACAGCTAGGCCTGTTCTTTTTTGCATTTAATCAAGTATGGAAAAAATAATAAAGCTTCATCCAAGAAATCAAATGAGCTAATTTTAAACTAGGAGAAGCTAGAAAACAAAGAAAGCTAATTTTGGGGGAAAAAATGCATTTTGCTCCAAAATTGTACACTACCAAAAGAGTACTTATTGTCTCAATATGGCAATGGCTTAAAGTCACAGGGACTACTGTCTAAATATTTAGTAACTGCATCACCAGTGTGACTGCAATTGTACACATGGATGTCAACCCCTAAAACCTAAAACTGCACACAAGCTCTGTAATTGCAGCTGCATGAAGAACCAAAACCCACTGACTGTGGTCGTGAACAGCAGAAATTTTCTCTGCCATTTAAAATGAGATCGGAAAGAGGCAAAACACACCGAACACACCAACCCAAGAGACTGTCAGTCTGAACTAGATTGAAATTTCAAAAACAGTGAAATCCATCTGGTATTCTCACACTTGATAAAGTCTTTGTAAACTTATTTCCACCAGTCCCTGACAAATCAGTCTTGTTTAAACCCTGATTTTTCCCTTTCAGACTGGCTTCAAGATCTTACCATGTCTTCCACAAAATGTGAAGCAATGTTAAGAGGAAATCCATATTAAGAGCCACAATTTAGCTCAGCATGACAATTACTCCTTTCTACACAGTTTGGCAGGAATATAGGCAAGTAGAATGCTTAAAAAATGGCACTTTATTGAGAGTGAGCATGATTGCTCCACTGATTGTACTGATTTGTTGACAGCCTTCAAGTACCTTCAAGCTAACACCACTTAGGATTTTCTGTAACCTTCACCAGTCACCTCAAGTACTGCACTTTACTATATTGAAAGATGTAGACTTCCATGCAGTACAAAGAAAAAACACATCAATGAAGTTTTATGGAAATGCAAATGGATGCAGGCAGAAAACAAATACTAGAGACAATCATCTGTCACTGAAAAAAAGAGGACTTAAAATTGCACACATGCTGGAAAATTCAGCAGTCTACTGTCTGAAAAGGAGGGCAGTTTAGGCAAGCAAAGACACAAACACTAAACAAAACCAGGTCCCATTTACCCAAATGTTTCCCGTTCCACAATTTTAGAGTCAAGTCAAACAATACCAGCAGTTTAAACTGCATTTGGCTCCTCCAGTTAGCTTAAACCTTCTGGACTCAAGGATGCAAATATTACCAAGTAACAAAGACAACTCTTCAAGCGTTAATCTAAGATACTGGAGAGCAAACAGCTGCAGTTTTTGTGTCAAGAAAGCTCAACTACTTATTTTACATTAGTGAATTGGACTTATATCTGACACAAAAGTTGGCAAATGTCTTCTTTCCTATTTTTATAGGATTATGATCCAAACTAACGTTTACTATTGAGTACAGTTATATTCAACTACTCTTATTCTGCCATGAATGACTTCCAGGCAGTGAAGGGAACACCCAAATGGATTTCTTATGAAGTGGAGACACTCCTCCTGCCAAGCAAGGTGTCTGATCACACAGAGCCCCCGGCAGGATAATTGTCTAATATGGTAAATTATTCATTCTTTGTTTGATAGTTCTTGTAGGAAATATTTCCGTACTTTGTGCATTGGTGAAAGATTCCTGGCTAAAAGCCCTCGAGAATAAAATTAAGAAGTGCATGTGTACCAACAAGGCTTTATCATAGCAAAGGACCCCACTACCACAGGAAAAAGCCTTACTTGTCTTCTTTACAACTCTGTCAACAGAGAGGCTAATTAGTACTAATTATAACAACTGCTTTACAGCATACATTCAAACAGACACTACTCTGACCTTGCTGGTATTTAGCAGGGTTTCCTCTGTAACAGCAACTAAATGCTATTCACAAGATGTCAGCTTTCCTCTGCATTATACAGGCACACACTAAAAGGAGACCTTGACCTCTGAGCAAATGCTAAGGACCAGACACAAGTTAAAAAACCATGTTTGAGGAAGACCGAAGAAAAACACAAGTGGACTTGATTTAAAGGAGCATTGCTCATATTAAGAATCAAATCTTTCCTGGAGCAGGAAATGCTGAAGCCTTTTGCCTATCCAAGCACCTGGTAAAAGCCAAGCATCTCTTAAATCGGAGCACTTGGCTTTTGTAATGAGCAGCAAAACTCCACCCCGTTATGTTGCTCTTTCTCTGTTGATGCAAGCCCTGGAAGCTGCAAAGCAGAGAAGTATTGTTGCTGATATGATGTAAGCTACACATGAGCATTGATGTACACCCAGGGCCTCATAAGGAATACGATTCCTCGATTCCTGGCTTGCCTGACTCATCATCCCAAGCAAACTGAGCATCTGAACAACCTCATTGAGACAGTATACCTGATATTGATATCTGATTTCCCAGATACCTGGGAGCTAGATCACACTTGGCAAATAGTTCCAAAGGTTTCAGCTCCTGACTTGCTATCACACTTGGCAAGGCCACCCACATCAAAGCTCAGAGGCACCACATTGTGTGACATCACAGTCACTTAAGCTTGCTTGTCTTGGTGCTGCCTTACACAGCCACCCAGCAGCAATTCAGACAGACTGCACTGCATTTTGTCCCTGAGACTGGCTGCAAACACGGCTGATCTACTTTCCCTTACTTCCCCATGCCTCTCGCTAAAAGCAGCCCACTAGTGCCTAGATGGCAACTTCCAACCAGGTCATGTGAGAAAATACAGCCTTGGATAGAAAGCAGGTGAGTGTACACCAGGGGAGAGTAGCACTGAGTGAATGAGTCCCAAAATAGGATTACAGGATGACTTTTAGCCATCTGCATAAAGATGATTTACTGCACCCTACTGCGTCTCTCTCATTCTAAGGCAGCTCTTGTCACTTTACTCATGTTCATGCTCATGTGAGCACGCAGATTTTGACATATTATGACTCCATGCTCAGCTGAAGCAGCTCAGTTCATGGCATTGTCAGTACACAAATCCCTCCTCTCCCACACACTGAAAATGCCAAAGCAAGGGATCGGTGGCATGCACCCACGGATGACACGCTTCAGTCCTGCAACATGAAAAACTGAGCAGGGAGGAAAAACTGAATGCCTGTACCTCTTGGGAATTTGGGAATCTCAGCAATTCATAAGGTCACTCTGCTGCATGGACTAAGGGATACTTGTTTACTTGCACACAAACAGTGACTGACTTGCTTTCTGTTCCATACACAAGAGATGTATTCACATTCTCCCAAGTTCTTACAGCACTTTGCTAGAGAGCATAAACATCTGGCTTGATCTCCCTCTCTGCCTTCCCCAGCTGAGACTTGTAGTCCTGGGACAGAGAGAGCACAGGTGCCAGTTTCTGTTCAGCAAGATGGGGACTCCCCTGATTGCCCAAGAAAATCAGAGGCAGTTTTAAACCAGAAGAAACCCACACTGGAACAGTGGTATGAACTCCACAGTAAACAGTTTTTAAGCAGTACTGTGCTTCTCCATTATCTGATTAATAACTGCACAGTTAATGCTTTGAAAAAATATAAAAGCCGATCTCCCACTTACATAGATGACTGTAAATCCATGAATGTGTAACACACTGGTGTTACGCCTTATGAGAAACATAAGAGGTTAAAGGTCTATCTCAACATGCCATCCTGAATCTGAAATTGATTGTCCTCTAACTTCATTATTTCCAGAGGAATGGGATGATTATGATTATCCTGTTGGACTACGACTCCAGGACGATAATTAACATTACAGTTACAATGCATTATAATTCACCAATATTACAAGTCTCTGGAAGGAGGACAAGCATATTTGGGTTTTCATCTGGAAAACTGTAATTCTTTTCTTTCTCCCATTTTTTGCCAGTCTCAAGCACTTCTATTCTACAACCCAACACAGCAATAATTTTCTAATATGCTAAAAAATGTGACAACAAATAAAATTGCTTAACAGAAAGATCTGGTGAGCTTCTCGAGCTGAACTCAAAATATTCCTATACATTCCCCAAAGAAACTCATGGTATTCAGTGAACTTCCAGTTCCTGCATTTTTCCTAACTGAAAGGTAGCACCCAAGAAAAAATCCTTTAACACACTTGGAATTATGTTCTTGTATCTTTGGTTCCTGTGATCTCCAAGGTGTTTAAACAAAGACAGAACACTGGAAAAGAGTACAGCACTCTGTTTTCACCTATACTACCAGCATTTTTTGTTCTTTGAAGAGCAGGTGTGGTGTCCTCCTTTGGATACTTTTCCTCTGTTGCAGCACACAGCCACAACACACAGAGAACCAGCACACAATTTCAGAAAGCTCCAAGCACTCACCCACCCAGAGTAACACCAACCTCATCAGAAGGCTTCAGGCATCAGCCCATAGAGCATAACATGGTGTCTCTTCAGAAGGCTGCAAGGACCTGCCCCTCTTGCTCCCCCAAGCCAGCCTTTTATGCCCTCCTGTTGATGCACAGCACCTGTGCACCCTCTGCTCCCCGGGTCATTGCTCAGTGCCCCTGGGCACTCCCTGGCTCATTTACCCTCAATGCTGCTCACCTGCCTGGCACAGCTGCAGCCCATTGGGGATGAGGCTCCAGCCCCACTCCCAATTAGCACAAGCTGTGCTCCTACATCCCTTAAGTTGGATATTCAGCATCTCAGGACTGCTTGGCAAGCCCATCTGTGCGAAAAGACATTTTTTAAACATCTACCATAACGAAAAACAAAAAAATCATCTTGCTGCACATGATGCTACAATGCTTGTGACATGCTGGTAGGATTTCAGGTTACTTTCCCAGTGAAAATTGTCCAGCTGAATGCTGTTCAGCTGCCTGACTGAATGAGTTTCTATCAGGATACCAGCAAGTTGTAATTTTGCATGTGAGGTGGCTTTGAAGTCTGAAAACACATGCACCGCTTTTTTTAAATATTGACTTCCCAAGATGGGCGGAAAATAATTTCTTATGTAGCCATACTGCCATTAGTCTTCTTGTAATTTCTATTCATCACTTTAAAAAGTAGCATAGTACTTAGTAAAACAGATTTTGATGCAAGCAGCACAAAGAGAGAAAATTTGGGTAAAACAGTATGGAGCCTCAGGAAAGACCTGCAAAGCTGACTCTGATAGTGCTATTCTCTAATACAGCACTTCTGAACCCAATTATATTTGGCCCTTAGTATGCAGGTGAGGGGAGAGAGGCATTTTCTTAAATAGTTCCAGGTCTTCCTCGTGCTCCCAATTCCATAAGCCCCTTACTGGTAACAACCAGTGAGGTGCAGAATGTTATTTCATGTGACAGTTCTTCAGCTGAGACAACACAGTTCAGCTTGTAAAATCTGAATGAAGTATTGAGGCTCATCTGGCCATCCAAAACAGAAACAGGGGATAACACAAGCCATTTCAGCAAAACAATCACATCAGAAGTCAACTCTGGCACAGCTACAGCAATTAAAAACAGGGGCAAGCAGAAAACAGACCTTGGCTCACATTCACAAGGGCACTCACCTTAAAAATAGTAGTCATAATAGCTAGAAAACGATAGACTTAACAGCATGCTCTGGAGATAAGATTAATAACATTTAAAAACCAAAGAGCAGTAGTTATAGTTGCTCAAAGGCTCAGCAAAACTTGGGCTGTGTATTTAAGGTACTCAGAAGCAAAATGCACATGAGCATGAAGAGCAGCAGGTGACTGTAAATCCAAAAGATAAAAAAAACAAAACAGAACCATCTTCTTACCTTGCCATATTTTGCCAAGAGCTGGATGTTGAGGCCTCCACCGGCTCCTATCCTCCCACATCTGTTAACCTGAATTCCTGACACACAACAGTGGTGCTCACAAGCCAGCACCCAAATTGCCACACACTTCTTTTTGTCATCTCAGAGTTCATTTACCTAAATTTCAAGATCTTGGCCAATAGTCTGTACCAGCTCTAAGGTATGACTTGAAAGCCACAACATTGTCTTTCTGTTAAAAGACTTGTATGGATACAGTGAGGGGGGAAAACACCAAGAGAACTTTACCTATTCTGAATGCTCCATAAGAGCAAGTTTTCATCATTAAGACATCCTGCTACAAGCAAGCCTATCACTTGGTTATTATGTGCCTTGAGATAATAGTTGATTATTTTTGTATAGGTGGGGTGTTCTTGTTCAAGCGTTCAGTTGACAGTGCCTCAGTCTGCTTAGAAACACTCACTGGCACTACCTCCAAAAGCACCAGATACATCAGCAGGGTGCCATCTGTGAGCTCTTGGCTTTTCTTTTTCCATGGCTACAGACTTAGGGTAGCAAATGGGTTTGTTCAGAGATGGACAAGAACTGACTGAGAACCTCCTAAATGTCAGTGAGCTCACCAAGCCAACAGGAGCACACCCAGCTCTGTTGGACAGGCTGTGACCGAGTCACAGTGCAAAGGATTTCAAGTATTAAGTTCCAGTGTCGTTGTGTCCATCCAGTAATTTCAATATATTATTCAGTAATGGATGATGTTCAAAAATATCTCATGCTGTTAAGCTTTCAATATTTCCTTCAGTCCCTGAAATTATAAAATAGCTAGAGAGTTTCACAAAGAGAAAGATATTTTCCTTTTCAAAAAAAGCACAAAAAGGTGCCAAACTTTAGGATTTCCTAACAAAAAAAACCCAAACTTTTAGAATTGGAAAATAAAGTTGGAAATAAAAACATAGAATTGCCATTAAAGCAGTAATAGAGGACTCTACAAAAAGTTAACCAAGAACAGATGAATAACAACTAATACTTGAATTGTGCACTTCAGAAAACTATTCAGTAATTACCAACAAAACCAAGAGGCGTCCTATAGGGAGCTGATTTACCCATGAAATTGAGTCAAAGAGAATAAAGAAAGGCCTTCAGTACCTCAAATCCCTTCTCCAAGGCAATCATAGTGATGGAAAGCCCAAGCCATAAATTGATGATGCACAGTTGAGGAACGCTGCAATTACAGCTGAATTTGCTTTGTATCAGGCTCATTACAAACATAAGGATGAAAATTAGTTTCCACTCGGTAGTAATTGCATTTTGTTGACATCTGATTAGCCATGGTTGCCTTAAATGCTGACAAGGCCACTAATAAGGGGGGAAATAATGAATTAGGCAATTTAGAACATTTTTGAGTCAATAAGTCTTTAGAGTAATTGCCCTCTACAACACCATTTTAAGACAGTTAATGTGGCATATTTTTATTAAAAATATATCTTTAGTAATGTAAAAATATATCTTTAGTAATGTAAAAATATGAAGAATTTTTCAATCAAGGAAATACAGTCAGTAAAAGGCTGACCAGATAATACTGTTAAGGCAAAAAAATGGACACAGTACTACACGAACTTAATCAAATACCTGCTAGAACAGCTTAACACTGGCACAAAAAACTCTGACTGTTACTTATTCCTACAAAATATCACCTTAAAAAAATTAAAGAGGGGAGCTAACAAAGGACTTTTAGAGCAAATGACACTAGGTTGTAGTTACCACTGCAGTGAAAAGGGATCCTGATTTCAATGGCAACTCAAAGCAGTAACATTTTTATCTATCCATGAAATAGCCTTCTTCATGAGTACAGTAGAATTCCATAAACAATGTCTCACTAACTCTTTTTACAGTTAAATAGCTATGAAATCATAGCTTCACTGAAATTACTATAGGACATAAGACTGTGGTTTCTATTGGTGATCAGAGTAGGTAATTACAGAGCTAACATTATTACCAAGTCATCTGAACATAAAGAACACAACAAGAAAGGAAAGACTGGAAGTACCTGTGAGGAATAAATTAGTCATGTAAAAAACCAACACTATCAGACTACTTGTGCCACTGACTCACACCTGCTGACCTCAAGCAAGTTTTGTGTCTGTTTTTAAATCAGGGTTTTGTGGGGATCACACCCATGACTGTTTCTACGGTTCCACAAAGATTCTGGTTTCTGCTGATGCTTTCCATAGCCAGGTTCCAGCTGATGTACATCCAGCAGCAGAGCACACAAATCTTCCTGCCTTAGCTCTACTCTGAAATACAAACCCACTCCCTTCTGCTTGGATTTTTATTGGACAGATTCCTTTACTGTGTCAAATTCCATCAGCCACTGTGAGTCATGACCAAAGTCCATGTGACTGCTTGAATAAAGCCCTACAGGTGAAGGTTTCCTGAGGCTGAGAGGCCTCCAGCTGCTGAAAAGGACTCCAGTGATGAGCTGTTAGGAATTACTTACCTGGAATGAGCTCCTGTGTTCAGATCACATTCAGCACTCGGGCATTTGTCAAATCTTTGATTATTAATAGGGTCAGAATTTCATTCCAAATATAACCAGGGAATTTGTGCCTCGGGCTTTGGCAGAACAAGATTTTACACGCTGAATTTAAAGGCAAAGGCTCACATGATGTTAATCAGAGCAAACCTGAATCAGAAAGAAGCCTGAAAATAAGCTTGGCCCACGTGCAAGTTCCCCTGGGGGTTTCCTGTGCAAGTGATTAATATTTGCCTACTCACATGGAAAAAACACTGTTAGAAACCACTTTTCCCTTGCTCCAGTCAGAAAACGAGAACTGAAATCAAAGTGTATTAGTCACAATAAAATATTAATGCTCTGGATTTCTTATGCTAGCTTTTGCAACACTGCATTATTAATGACACCCAATTGTAGGGGAGACTGCTGCAGGAAAGGCTAATTTTACTACACATTTTATCTTTTTAACTATAAACTTGTTTCTTGTGAACCCCACCAGGATCCTAGGAGAATTTCATCAGGTCTTCCAACATTCAGTTGTTAGTATGGATTTAAAATTATTCACAGGAGCCAGTAACTCACGAAAATATGGGGACACATGTCCATTTTTTGTTACAATTTTCTTCTGTGGTAGAAAGAACAATTTATTTTAAATTGTTCTTGCACAGACTGCATTCAAAGAGTGCCATATCCAGTCTAATTTTTTTACCATAGCAAGAAATCACTCACAATTAGTATTGCCAATATGTAGGCACACATCTGTGATTCAGGCTGGGGTGGGCAGCATTCAACTACTCCAAGTTGCTGCAGCAGATCCTGAAAGCCAAAGATCACCAGAGCAGGAGGTCACATCCTTCCCATCAGATCCAAAGGGACTGGCAGATCACAGAGGAGCTCCTTTACCCCACCTGGGCTCTCTAGGGACCGTCAGCTTCTTTCAGTGGCACAGCAACACAGAGAGCACCTGAAAAGCACTATCATATTTATGTCAGGAAAGGACTGTATTAGCCAAGAATGGGGCCACTGAGCTGCAATTAAGACAGATTCCAAATCAGATAAACTTTACTCTCAGATAGGAGATTTTCATGAGAGCCTCAAAGCCTCCATCCCCAGTCTGGAGCCCCCTCTTGACTGTAAATTAGCATATTCCTCCTTTTAAAAGAGGAGGCCTCTCCCAGAGCAAAATCCACATTCTTCTATAGGATACAAAATAAATCTTCTGAGGCACTTCAGCAACCTTACAGCCACCTCAGTAACTCTGTCTCCTCACTACAACCTGGGCACAGTAAGGTTGGTCAATTCCTCAGCAAACAACAGCTTCAGACATCTGTGACTGGGAAGAACAGAACACAGGAAATAGATCCAGGGAAATAACGGCACAAACAGCCCTGCAAAGCCAGGGAAATGAAGAAGGTACCATATTGTAATGAGTCTTGTTCATTGCAGATCACTCAATTTTTACTGGCATTTTACCATTCTCTGATGTGTGGAATAACTAGCAACAGTTGTAGATGAATGTTCAATTTCAGCAGAAATACAAACTTGTTCAACAGAATCTGACTTGTTTCATTACGCAGATTAATAATGGCTCTTTTCTGCCATGTGCTGTGAAGGATTGTTAATAAACAACTCCCTGTTTAGTTCAGATTGTTCCAAGAAAAAGAATAAATTGACTCAGCTATTCTTAACCCAGTGGATTCATGAGCCACATCTCAGTTACTGCTGGCTGCTTTTCTCTTTCCAGTGTTACAGTCACAGTTGTGGGGCACTTAGGTATAAAACAGAGCACTTAGTTCTCCCTAATTGGAAACTTCAGTCACTTCAACAGAAATTTCTCTGCTTGCTGAGAATGGCAACAGCCATGTACCCTGTTCTAATGTCAGCCTCTGGGTTCCTTGGTCCTACAGTGGTTTTGCTTTCCCCCATGGCACTTTCACAACACAAAAACTGCTCCTAAGTACTAAATGATACACCATGGCTCTTGTCATTCAAGGGATGCAATACACTGAGCACCACAATAATGATCTCTATTAAGTAGCATCAAAGCACAACGGGCAAACCCACGTCAAGTAGAAATTACAGCATCCATGATAAAGCTGTTGGTTTTACCCCCATTATCCAATGCATTATTCCTTCCTAATAAGAACGTCCACAAGAAAAACCCCGCTACCTATTACACTTATAACTGGTTCCTAAATATTGACATTATTAATGGCAATCAAGTTAAAGAGAAATCATACACATTTGTGTTATTAAACCCTAGCACATCTATAAGCCTAATGTAAAGATACCTAGATTGAATAAAAAACCAGGAGTTCTAAGAGAAAAAAAACCAAAACAGAACAAAACTGAAAATAAAATCTGTCTTTTTTTAAATGAGAAAAAGACGGAAGGAATCAGGCAAAGGATGTATGAATAATATTGTCCTTGAAGTACATTTAAAATTTGCCTATTATTCCTAAAAGAAACAAGTTTCAGGGCCTTATGCCAACCTTGCTTTTAACCATGAAAAAGCTTTATTATTTAGACATTCTAGCATTTTTGGCTTTGTTGAAGGAAAATACCCAACAGCAGTAAGCAATTATGCAGAGGCATTTGCACTGTAGAAGCTTAAGGTTTATTATGCTTTCAGATTAATTAAATAATGCCCCTGTATTGAGCTAACCAATTCCTTTAAAAGTTTGCATTTCACATTTAATCTAGTCCCATAATTTGTGATAGTCTGGTGTATTACACCAGGGCTGAAAGAGTGTGCAATTAATTGAAAGCAAGATTTTTATGCATGAGATAACTACAGCGCTACCAGCCAGCACCACAATGTGGGCAAGAATAGATGAACCCATTTTTTATTTTTAGTGTTTTTATTTTACACAACTCTTTGCTATTCCTAGGTAAACCTAAAAAATACAAGACTGCCATGCCTACGTGAATTTAGACCTTGGATCCTTGCTGTCTCTGAGGAGAGCCCGTGTGCAATTTGATCCAAGTGTGTCAATGTTGTTTTAAGATCTGTACCCATCCTTTCTGTCCAACACAGTGACCTGCTGGAACAGCAAGGACACTCCCCATCTTAGTGGGATGAGAAAAAGGTTCAGAGTCTCTGCTTCCTTTTCCTTCCTGCCAGGCTCAGCCAAAACAGCTCAGCTGAGCTGTGCAAAGATGCCTGCTCCAGGGAAAAGGTGGCAAAGCCAGGACAGCTCAGATTAGGTAATAAAATAAGATTGGAATAATAAATAATTGCCATGAAAGACAAGAAAATATTTCATTCTGTGTTTTAGTCATGGGCAAAACAGAATATAGGTCCTGCCACACATCCATCAGCCAGAAGAAAAATACAAGCAACTGATTTAGATTCTGTCCTATAACTTATTTTCTCAGCAATCAGACTTTTTTTTTCTATTTACTCAATAGAGAACATAGCCACTAAAGCATTTTTTTCCAGTATCAACCTGAAAGGGACTATCTACTGGTTTATACAAATGCAATAAACACTGCTTTAATACTTTACTTTTCCTGTCTTCTCTCCTTGAACTTAGGAGAATTCCAACAGGTAGAAATTCAGCCCTATTTGATGTTGCCAAAACAAGGTCTGCAACACAACATCAAGCTCACATTGTGTGCACAGACATGATCATCCCTCTACCTAAAACTTCAGCTGAGAAACAGTGCTAAACTGGCAACACACTTGCATCCTTCTCAGGATGGAGCTGTAATGAATATGCAGCTTTAATGAATGGCAGGACAGAACAGAAACATAAACATGAAGGATTTTATACTCCTCATGGTCTACTCCAGGCTTAAAAATCACTCACCATAAATCAGGATGATGTAACGGATTTCTCCTAAAACCTTTTACGTGAAGAAAACGAGCTGATTTCCATTACTGACCTGCCAGTCCCCATTTCTGCAGCAGACAAACCAGAGAGGTCTGGGTTTGCTTTAATGTACCTGAATAACTCTAAATTGATTTACAGTGAGGCACAAATGGGTCAACACCATAAATGGGTAAACAGCCAGTATTCACTAGAGCTACAGATTTAGAAAGACCAACAAGTCTTATAAATGCACACTCCCTTTCTGAGAGGCACAATCAAGCCTGACACAAATCTTACCAAGCACCACAGGTTGACTGCACTCCATCACACAGCCAAGACAAGGAAATCTGGCGTTCCAGACAAGGGTTTTGCACTCACAGCCTGGAGTTAAACACCCAGCTTGGTACTGGGGTTTGGGCTCCCAAATCTGGCACCTTCACAAAGAGAATAACCAATGCAGTAACTGCTGAATGAGCTGAGAACAAGCCTCTGACCTGGGGGGCCAGCTGTGCCTCCTGCCCACCTCCAGTCTCAGAGCCCACCATTTCCAGCAAGTTCCAAGCAGCTTATAGATAAGTAAAACATGGCTGTGGGAGCTAGTTAAGCGTTTGAAAAACTGTAGGAACATAAAATTCAAAGGACCTTGATTGCATACCCAGATCTCTGTGATCACACCTATGTACAGTATACATGGAAATGCCCCTTGACAGAGAAGTAACACTGTAACACCAGGAACAGTGGCTAAACACAGCAACATTTTTATCTGTTACTCTGTATTAACTTTGGAGCTGAGCAACAAAGAAACAAAAACAAAGCTCTCCTTCCAGGCCCTTACCCGCAAGTGGTGAAGTTGGCACCTACCTGAGACATTTTACAGGAACACTGAGGATTTACTGCTGTTAAACACACAAAAAAAACCCACAGCATGAGTAAGGCAAGGAAACACAGGACACACTTTCAGTCAAGCACGGGGGGCAAACCTCAGCTGTTCTGAACCTCATGAGACAAACACACTACTTTTTGTGCTTTTCTTGAAAACTGCAGGCCAGCAGAGGCTGTAAAAGGTGCCTAGAATAGGCACAAAGCAGGCTTCTCCTGAAAAGCCAAATGAGCTGTTTGAAAGCAGGCACTCTGAAATGAGAGAATAGGCACCATTACCTTCCATACAGATTCACATCTCCACTTAAACAAAACAAATAACTCTAGCAAAGAATGGACCATGCTTTTTTGTCTCACTTTTATTAGCACTAATTAAGCCCATTTGTTAAAAATGCTACAACAGACAAAAGCATACGGAAAAACTGAGGGATACTAATCTAGCATAGGAGCCAAATATCCTGGCAATATTCGCTGAGCTTCATACTAAAAGCTTGATCTAATCAGAACAAAATACAAGTCATGTCAAATATTGGCAGCTTCCCTAAACCCTTAAGGGAACACAACTCTATAAAAACAATGTAATAAGAGTATTAACACTGAATACTTTCTGGTTGATGACATAAGAGCCATTTACACACGCACATGTGGTGTTCACATCTGAAACTTTCCTTCCTGAAGTCATTAACACTATCAAATACAAGATTTCCTGCGTGCAAGGAAGTTACTTGCACACCATTTGATGCTTGTTCTCAACCCACACTTTCTCCTTTCAACCAACTCTCCTAATTTCTCCTTCTAACATGACTTCATTTTATTCAGATTAATAAATGTCAGCAAATAAAAAGCTTGTATCCACCACTTACAGCTTGCTTTTGTAGAAAGTAAACCATACTGGAGATGGCCTTTCTCACACCTCTTTGCTGATGCTACTACTTGAACCCTGGGAGGATCAAGGACTACCCCTGGAAGGCTGCCAGCAGCAACTACAACAATTATTCCCAGGCAAATAATGCCTTGGTAAGTCAGTTCCAGGGAGAATGTACCAGCAATTAACATGTTTGGACCCCCTTTCAAAACAAACTAACAAAAAAACCCCAAACAAAACACAGACACACGCACACTTGTCTCTGCTGAATGCTAACCACCAGATGGAACAGCAATGAAAACATAACCCAAAAGTCATAAAAACAACATCATACAGCCGTCTAAGAGCCATGCATGCGACAGAAATAATACACATCTACCAGCAGGGCAAGCAAATCTTCTTCCTTCTAATGGCCTGTATTTGCCATTCAAATATTAAATAATAAAAGGTAAGGCAGTTCTGCATTTCATAGCTGTAATAGTCTAAGTACATGTCTTCAATAAAGCAGCAGCCAGAGCTCAAATAACAACCTGAAACAGCACTATTTTACCAAAAGACTTCGGTAAAGCCACAGGGCTGCTAGTTTTATAATCAAATTTCATTTCCCAGCAATAATTTTAATAGCTACTTTAAACCCACCCCCTTAAGGCAATGTGGGGGTCTGATACAACCAAAGTCGTGGACTCACTTTCTTCTATGAAAGAAAAAAGCTTTACTAGTAGCTCTTTTTTTTTTATTAACACCCTGCCGGTTAGTTTATTAAGTATATGAGATAAGTGAAACAATTATCCCTCACACATCAGGTCCACAAGCAGGGTTAACCCTCACCTCCCTGAAAGTGCTCAGCAGAGTATTTTTGCCAGCCTCGGAGACTGACAAGCATAAATGTATGTACACATGTACAGCATATACAGATATATATACAAGTACATGAAAAATAATAGGCATATATATAAAACCACAAGCAGAAAGGAAAGTATTACCTCACACCTCACCCCGCGCCACAGCCAAAAGCAAAGGAGCCGCAAGGGGAAGCAGCACGGGTGGGCCGTAAACACCCCCTCAGAGACGTTCTCCTCTTAAAACACGAAACATAACTTTCCTGAGAAACAGGACGGAAGAAGCACCTGCCAGCCGCACGCGTTCCCAGCGAACAAAGACCCACCAAGCTGCCGGAGCCCGCCAGCACCTTCCGGCAGGCGTGAGGAACGGGGCCCCAGCCACACCCTCACAGTCGAGCAGCACTGAGCAAAGGAGCTAAAAAGCCTCTAAAAGGGACGGAACGCCGCCCGCTCACAGCTGCCACCCACCCCCGCAGAAGTCCTCAAAAGAACGAGGAACAGCTGCGCCCCACAGGTCCCCACCCTGCTGAGGATTTCTGAGGGCGGGCACCCGTGAGGGGAGGGCTCTTCCCGCCCTCAGAGGCCTGAAAACGGGCGGGAAGCCGTGAGGGGGCAGCGTTTCCGCCCTCAGCCTCGCCTCCGGGTCGGCGAACAGATGGACACGGACCGGCGGAGACTTCCGGGTGTCTGCGCATGGCAAGTTAATTTTTTTTGCTATCTTTTTGTGCGTTTTTTTTTCTGTGTGTTTGGATTTTTGTTTTGGTTTGTTTTTGAGTTTGGCCCCCAAAGCCTCCTCAGAGCCCTGCGGGGGGAGCCGGGTCCGTCCTGACGGAGGTGAGGGTGAACCAACCCTTCCGTGGGGTGCCTCCCTCAGACCCCAAACCAAAATAAAACACCCTCAGAAAGCCTTGTTAAACACAACGAACAGAACGGCCTTTCAGGTGTTCTTAGAATATTTCAGGAGAATCTTTTCCAATATTTCTCAAATATAAGAACTGTTCCTCAAATGGTAGAAGGCCAATCAGCACAAAAAAGTGGTTTAAAACCAAGTTGGCATCACTAGATTCTCAGTCTAAGTAAGCTCTGAGAAAATATAAAGAGAGTGATAACAATGATTTGCATTGCTTGTGCAAAGTCTGCTAGAACAAGTGTGAATGGGTTTCTTTGTTGTAGAAAACTGTTGAAATGGAACAGAGAAATACCATGGCAGCATTGGTGTGGAACTTAGGAAAGAAATGGGTTGATTTATAGAATGTGTGCAGGTGTTTATTCTGTGGGGTTTTTCGTAAAGCAAGTTATATTTATAAAGCATGAATTTTATTTTAAAAACTTGAAGAAATGGGGAAAAGCAGAAACTGACAATCCGCTTTAAATCTAACGTAGCATCTCCAACACCAAATGCTATCTTATGCAATGTTTGCTTTCCTAAGTAATTTAACCAATACATTTTGACACGTGCTGTCTATTATCCATCTCCTGCACGTTTAATGACTGCTCTATAGTTAGAAGTCTGGAGGATTCTAGGAAATTTCTTCTACATGGTTTACGAATCATCTTACTTAAACCCCAATTGTCCCCATTTTCAGTCTGAACCTGCAGCAGTCTGTGGCAGTTTCATGGCAGAGTTGCTTTGTTGCAGTCTCACAGGCTCTCATCTTTAGTAAAAGACAAGGAATTGGTTTGCATGTCCCATTTTTCTCTGATGGTGTTGCAAGCAAATCCTTTTTACTTCAGTCTGGCTGCTTTTCACATATTTAAAAATGTGCTCTTGCTTTTGATTGCTTCTCAAACATCTCTGTTAGTGTTTTACCCATTATATTCTGCATTTGTGATTTTTCTCCATTCAGACCCAGCTAACTTTACTTTTTAAAGGGGTAGTTTTATTCATGATGATTCCCAGCCAGATGTCATTTCCTGACCTAAGCATTCCCCAGCACCTCTTAGATTTCCCAGATATTAATGAAAGTACTATCTTGGTATATAAAACTGGCACTTGTTTCTAGCAGCTGAGGTATTAATGATAGATGGAGTAGGTTGTTTTACCCCAAGGCGTTGCTCTAATTCCAAATAAATGTGTGCTTTTCTTTTTTGTGCTGTCTCTTCACTTTTGCCCTGAGCTCCTGGTCCAGGTTCAGGAGAATGAGCTGCAGTGCTACACTGATAGATCGTTGTGTCTAACAGCAGATACAAGGAAGCTTTTAGTAACTCTAAAGCTTCCCTGTCGTTCAAGGCATCGTTTTCCTTGTATGTGTCCCAAACATGGGAAACACAGCTGGAAATACCAGTGTAGGAACATGGGAAGCTTCTGCCCAGCCGTTTAACCAGTTCAGTTTAGCTCTGTGCTGATGGAACTGTGAGATGTGTTTTCTTTGCATTCCTAATGAGCACAGAACAGAGGGGAAGGCTGCTAGTTTAAAGCAAAAAGCTTATTTTTAAAAGTCTGTGGTAATTCCTCACTCTTAAAGAAGTTTACTGTGGTCTATGAGTGTGTGTGGAAAAAAGGTTTGGGTTGTTTGGGTTGTTTGTTTGTTTGTTTTTCTTTGCTTGCATGTTGCTGACCTAACATTCTACATAATTCCAGTGTGTTTTCAAAGGTTCTTGCTAGATTTGAAAAGTTTCCAGAGAAGAAATTGTCTGGTCTAGAGTATGAGTTTCATCTAACTGTAGAGGAAAGATCTTATGAGATTTGTAATACTCTCTCAGGTTCTGAAAAACCTTTAGATCAATTTTATACTGATAACTGGGTTTAATACTCTGCTTTTCATTCACAAAAACAAAAACTTGGGTTAAAATTCATGTGTTGCAAAGTAGGTCTACCTCGGTTTATTGGTTCTGTCAAAAACCTTACTGTGTACTAACAGATATGTAATGTCCTTTTGAAACCCTGTCCATGAATTCCATGTTGGAATCCCCTAGTTCAGGAAAGCCTTTTTGGGGAGTCTTGGTGAGACAATTTTGTGTGAAAGCTTAACGTGTAACCATTTCATCCCTCCAGTGTTACCTGTGCAGATTGGCAGTGGCATTGCACTCTAGGTCTGCTGAATCCATTTCCTGTGCACAGAAACCACAACAGTCACTTGTAGGTGGAGTAGGTCAGGAGTGTGGACATGGGAAGTGCAGGGGGTGGTGCCAAAAGGAGGAGAAGAAGAGAAATGAGGAATGTAAGGAACAGCTCTCTGGCTTTAGCTGTGGGTGTCCCTGAAGGCTGCTCGAGCAGTGCAGCCACACGTGAGGGAAAGGCTTTCCCTGCAGCCACAGCACCCAGGCCATCATCACACAGGAAACTTCCAAGCACTGCTGAACTTGGTTGTGTCAATGCCAAACTGCTGGATCGATTGATGGGCCAGAAGTGGCAGCTTGGGGAAATATTTGGCCATCCTCTAAAGGAGAAAAGTGAGGGCATAAAACTGGCGGTGAGAGGGTGATTGTTCATTAGAGACTGTGTGATGTAAGAGGTTTAAAAATGGCTTGTTCCTGAGTCAGTGGAGCTTCTCTGAGGCAATCTTCTCACGCATGTTCTCTGGTGCTTTTTGGTATAAATGCCATTATTCTCCAATGCAGCATTCAGTTGGGCTGCAGGTTTTAGTATTGCTTAGGTAATCAGAGCTTTGAGAATGTATTTCTGGACTGGAGTAGATCTGCTGGTGTTGACATCTTTGAAAAGGTTGGCTGCTTGAAATTCAGTTTTGCCTGGGTGATCCTGCCATTTTCTAGAGAAAAGGAAAGTGTGATATTAGCCATTTTTAACATTTTGTTACAGAGTATTTATTATGAAATTGTGACCGTGTTCACAGGGGTTCTTGGATGAGGGAAAAGACGAGGATCTGACTCCATGTTTCAGAAGGCTTGATTTATTGTTTTATGATATATATTACATTAAAACTGTACTTAAAGAATAGAAGATAAGGTTTCATCAGAAGGCTGGCTAAGAATAGAAAGGAATGATAACAAAGGCTTCTGTCTTGGACAGAGAGTCTGAGCCAGCTGACTGTGATTGGCCATTAATTAGAAACAACCACATGAGACCACCCACAGATTTACCTGTTGCATTCCACAGCAGCAGAGAATCATTGTTTACATTTTGCTCCTGAGGCCTCTCAGCTTCTCAGGAGGAAAAATCCTAAAGAAAGGGCTTTCCATAAAAGATGACACCTTGAGTATTCTGTATTTCAACCAATTATTACTTGGGATGCATTTTGCTTTTGAATTCACGGGATGATGTTTAATTTAATATTCAGTCAGAAGTACTCGGTGCTGTTTACCATGACAACCAAAAACAATGAATAATATATTTATGTCATCCATTAATAACCATCCAGCCATTTAAAAGTTTCATCCTAATGCATTCTGGAAATCTGCAAATTAATTATGGAAAACCCTGAATGACTATAAAATTGAAATGCTGAAGAATTTAAATGATGCAATTAAATGCTATTGCATGTAACTCAAAGTTATTTTCTTCTAATACTTACTCATCAGTCTTAATTTCAATACCAGCGTTTAGCAACAGAATCAGCTCTTATATCATCTCGAAACACTGGAATTTCAAGTCAAGATTGTGTTCTTTTTCCTTTGGTTGCATTATTTCCAGGCACAAATTGAAAGCCTTTATTTAAACAAAAGTGGTCTTTTTAAAGACAGATTACAATGCTCATCAAATTAAGGAGGTTGAGGTCAGAGGTGTCAATTCTTGTTGTTTAAAAAACCCCAATGAACCCAGTCATGGGAACTGGTCTCCAATCACAGCTACCTAAAAATCCTGATTAAACTCTGTGGTGCTGGCAAATCCATACATAGCTAGTACTAATAAGTAAGATTTGCTGACCAGGCTGCCTGAGAAGTTCATATGTACATAAATATCTTTATCCTTATCACAGTTAATGACCTGACAATAGCCATTGAAGAATAGTTTGTGCCAAAACTAACTTAGACTGTAAAATCCTGAATGAACAAGAGGTCATGCAAACTGTATCCCAGTTAAAAACCAGCACAGTGGTGCAGAAAATCAAAGCTGTTGGGTGTGTACATTGGGTGTGCAGTGAAATCTTCAGGCAGGTCAATTGCTTTGAAAATGAAAAAAAATTGTGATTTGAGGGAAGGGCCAATTTTAACAGCAAGAGAGAGAGGGTATAGGATCCCAAGGAAAAATAGCTTGAAGCATCAGGAAATCTTTTATTTGCTTATTTCTGTTTGTTTCACTGATATCAATGCTTTTGTATAAGCTCAATCATTTTGACCAAGGCCAAATGACTGTGCTTAGGTAGTTCTGTTTTAGGTACTATAAAATCTGAGAAATAAAAGACTTTGCAGGAATGTATTTTTTATCAGAAGTTCCACTTTGTGTATCCCTTTAAATCAGCAATTAAGGGGAGTGAGACAGTTTAAAATCTCTTCATAGTCTGGACTGGAAGGCAGCCCAGGAAACTGAACAATGTCACCTCACTGAGTCACCCTCACTGCTGACAAATCAGCCTGGAAATCCAGGTTCTGAGCCAAAACAAGGAGAACAGAAAATAAAAGCCCAGGTGAAGACAAACAGTAGAGTAGGCAGGGCTGAAATGTTTTTTACTAGGCAATCTTGAAAATAATTTTGTTTAAATAATCTGATTTAAACTCTAGAGAGAATGTTTTCTTGAGGGTAAATTCATTGAAACAAACATTTTGAAAAACAAGTCATGAAGGGTATCCATCTTATAGAAAACAGATTTTTTTTTTTCTGTATTGTTTTCCTTCTCTTTTCATGAACAACAGTAAAATACATGTATTACATGTAAATGATCAGATTTGGCCGTTTCAAGCCAAATTTAATCCAACTAAATATGTGGGGAAAAAAGTAATAACAAAGTGAAGCAGGTTTTTTAAATTATGTGGTTTTCATCAAATAATGCTTATTTTGACATTCCATTATCTGGTCGTGTATTTTGGGACAAAAACCATTAATTATTTCTCATATATCCTTAAATAAAACCAGCCCAAGTCTCTCAGTACAAACACTCCTGCTTTAAATTCTGAGACCCTGAGTGTTTCATGCAGTTTTGCAGTAATACAGGTTTTTTGGAATATCTGATTATGTCCTTACATTGTTTTATATGTATCAGAGGAAATCTAACATTTGATCAAGGTGCTGACTGTGATTTTTTCATTTGATAGCTGTCATAAAATTTCTGTATGACATTATTTGGCCTGGGGTTTTCATTGATTAGTTTTGATTAGATTTTGGGGGTTCCTTTTGTTTTTTAAATTTAGTAAAAAAAATCTGCTTTTATTCTAATTCTCCTATCATTTTGAGAGCAGAGCAGTGAGTCGGGCAGTACTCCAAGCTTACAGAGCTGTGTTGTTGCTGATAACAAGGGGAGGTTTTCTCTTTCTCTTTCAGTGCACGAGAGGGGAGTGCTGGAACCCTTGGCAGGAGGAAGCCCTTCCCTGACACACGGACGTTGGCCGAGCGCTGTGGAACAGCCCCGGGCTCTGCTGGAAAGGTAATCCACGTCTGGGCTCAGTCCCAGCAGAGCTGTGCAACCCCATCAGGAGCACGGGGATCAATATTCACCTTCCTTCCCTGATCCCCCACCACCGAGGCTTTCTGCATGCAGGGCCTTAGCCTTTGCACCAGTGTATGGATCTGTCCATGTAGGATCTAGCTTGCCTCAGGGGCACTACGAATACAACATTGCACAAGTCCTGCCGTATCAATATTCATTTGTTTTTATTGATTAGTTGGCACTTGTAAATTCTGGGTACTGAATTAATGGGTGCTGAATAACTACTTTGATTAATGAAGCTAAAATTGGCTTTAGCATCCTACACTAACTACAGACATTTTTTTCTATTACAAAGCTAATTATTTCTTTTTTTATGATCTGCAGCTAATTTACTTATTTGCTGATCCTTGGCACCTCACTGGAAGCCACAGAGTACTGAAAGAGAAGCTATTTATAAAGGTTCCTAATTTACAGTATTACACAAGAGCATCCTTACTCTAACTCCATATTTAAACATTAGAATTAATAAGTGAATTTCACCAAATGACTGCATTTCAGAGGGTAAAATTTTAGAAGATTAATTTGAGGTGCTGCCTCTTTTACCACTGTTTTGGCACATTTTGTATGTGTCTTATTCATGCACGTAGTTATTAGTGGAGACACAGCATAAGGTAGGTGAACACATTCTTGAATGTGTGCTCTGACACACAGTCCACGTGTCATGGTGGTGTTGTCTTTGCTATTTCCTTTTTGCACAGAAGTTCTTTGTCTGATTTTTATTGAACCATATCTTTTGGAAAAGATATATTTTCCTTTCTTCCTTGGTAAGTATAATGGGGCCCATTTTTTCTTTTTTTGGAGCCTTCTCTACACAATAAAAACCCCAGTGGAGGCGGACAGTGCTCATCCTCCATAGCTGGTCTGGGGCCTAAGCAGCAGCATTATGAGAGTCACTAGCAATGTGTGTAAGAAACAACTCACCACAAGGGAAAATGAGACACAGGCACAGAAATCCCAGATCTGTTTAGCAAACTACTTTTTTAGAGCTGCTTGGAGAATGTGACACGCAGTGGTGACGTCCTTGTGTCAGGTAATGCAGGTGACCAGCGCAGACACAGCAGGAGATGAGGACTCCAGACTGTCAAGCACTCGCACTGTGGGGGTATAAAAACCCAGGGGTTCCTTTGTTTGGGGCTCCTCATTGCAGGCACCAGACTGGAGCTGCTCTTTTTCTTATTGCACCATGAATAAAGTATTTTAAGGGTCGTGATGTCTGAGGCTCTCCTGTGGGGATCCCGGGATGGAGCCGGTGAAGAGACCTGGTCTGGCTGTGAGTGTGGAGGGCACAGGTGAGAAGGGGCCTCAGTCCCAGTGCAGGAGTGACTCCAGGATGTCCAGACAGGCATGGTGCCTTAGCAACTGCAGTTCACACCTCTCAAGGTTTTCATTAACTTTCATGGGAGAAGTAGCCCAGGTAAGGGCTAACAATCTATGGATGAGGGCTCTGTTAGTTAAGTGAAAAGGGAGATGTGCTGTGCAAAACTTCTTTGTTTATTGCTTTTGCTGACTGGCTGGAAGTGGGGTCACAGTAAGCTCGGAGGGCTTGATATAAATGAAATAATTTAACCAGAAAATACATTGTAGGGAGATAGAATATAAGAAAATAAAGGTAGTATAGAAAGTAATCTTAGCCCTTAAGGAGTTGCAGCTGAGCCAATTATTAGAGATTGGCAACAGGCCTGACTTTACCAGGCCACAGCTGTAGCCAATAATAAGAAGAGTGTTATAAAAGAGTGGATTGGTTGGTTGAGGGGAACTGTAGTCAGTTGGCTGCTGTGAGAAGAAGGAAGAGTCAGTGCTTAGAGGAGCTGCCTACGAGAAACATCAAGGAGGTACAAAACTTTAGCAATACGGAACTTTTGTAATATAATGACAACAAAGCATCTTAAGGAAGGTGACTCTGCAAAATGCCATCCTTAACCAATCTCACATTTGTGCCTTTAATAGTTGTTATTAAAGTGTGATTTTACGTAAATGAAGATGTATATGGTTTCCGGATTGATGGAACTCAAGCATGGGATTACTGTAATTTTGCACAAAAATGCACCAAGGTATTCTCAGCCAGCATCAGAATTAATGAATGAAAGCAAATAATTTCAGTTCTTGGGGCCATCACAACTTCAGTGATATTGGGAAATCTCCCAGTGGCACAGGGCCATGAGATGGTGGCAGCATTCCCTTAGTGCTGCTGGCACCACGAGGGGTGGCTGCACAGCCGTGTGTCCTTTGTGCTGGCTCACTGATTGCTGTGGCTGGGGGTGCCTTGACATGAGCAAGAGCAACAGTCTCTTTTAGGAAGTTCAGGAGCCGTAGGTTATCAAATATGGTTTATATTGGCTAATTTAACTGTTGAATAAAATGTAGGTGATATCTGCAATTCCTGTGCCAGGAAGCGGGTGTAGAAGTGCAAAAACGCTTGGATTTTAGCGTATGGCGTTATACATCCCAGTACAGTGTGTGTAGGAAGGTGGATGCCAGTTCACACACATTTTCAAAAGCAGGGATGACTAACTGTCAGGCTGGAGAGCAGAAGTCAAAGTTTGCTTCTGTAATGGGCTGTGCAGAGTAGCAATATTTTTGTTCAGGTCTCTAGTAACCTGTGCATTAGGAATAAAAATTACAACTTAGCTGTTTAGGAGTCAACAAAGAACACCTGCTGTCCTGTTTCTCTGTGAGCAAGGGCTGAGCTGGTGAGTAATGACTTCTGGATCAATGCTGATTTTTATTTGCTATTTCCTGATGCTAAGCATGAGTCTCCTTCACTTTCACTGCTTGAAGTACGTATGCCTTCACTGCTCTGTTTTTCATGATTTCTGCCTTCCCACTGAAGCTTGATCCTTTTAACAAGACCTGTATGGGGTAGTTTGCAGTAAAAAGTATGGATTGTTTTTGGGAATCTACTTGTTTCTGACTTGCACCTATTGCACTGAGCCATGTTTGTAAATGTGAAGCTGAAACGTTAGCAATATTGCAATACTGTACATTTTTACTTGTTATTCAGAAGTACTATTAATAGTGTCCTGTTTATGGATGACTAAGCAAAAAAATTGAAATGCAAGTGAAAAAAAATTTGGCTAAGAAAGAGCAAAGTCTTGCCCACATATGCTTTAAAATAACAGTGTTCTGAGTGGTGGCCCCAGGCAAATAGTTCGACGTGGAGTGATGGGAGCAGACTACTGGAAGTAATTATAAAAAATTGATGAGTTGATAACATAATGCTATAAAGCACCAGCTTCATCTGTAGCTTTTTAGAGTACAGGAAACTTTGACCCAAAAAGGTTTAGAATGGCTGGAAGGCATTTGATTGAAAAAAGGGGAGCTATAAAGCTTAAAATAAGAGGCAGATTCAAGTGCTGGTAAAGTTATCATTTTAACTGAGCTGACTTTTAGTAGACTGAATTCCTGTAAACCATCTAGTGCATAAAAATAAAGCAAAATGGTAACTGAAACTATATTTTGTAGCACAACATCTTTTATTTCAGTATAAGTAAAGGACAGTTTGAACAGTAGAAGTGGAATTTTTAGAGGAAGGGTTTTGCTTTAATGCAAGTTTGGAGACTAGAATGTCAGTGGTGAACAGTTTGAGAAAAGCGAACATCTTTGATTTGAAGCTATCAGGATTTTTTGTTCCTCCTTGTAGAGAAGAAAATAACCAGAATCAGTCACTAAGGTTCCTTTGAAGTGCTCTAGCAAGTTATGAACTGCACATGTTGGTAACTGTCTGCGTAGCAAAAGTGCTTTCCTTTTAGGAAGTGGGTGAGAGAAATAATTTGAAATTTTCATTTGCAAGATGATGTTCATGGTAGAAATGGCTATAAGTTGTCCTGATCTTTCTAAAAAATATTTCATTGACAGACCTTGTCCAGATCAGGAAAAAGAGTCACTAACAATCTCAATTCACAAAAATATGTTTAAAAGACCATTAGTACTTTAAACCAAGTTTAGAGGTATTCACTTTCAACCTACCGTTGCTCTTGTTCCTTTTTGCAATAATAATAACTTCAATAATAATAATTTCTGTTCCATATTCCTGTTTATTGCTGTATATATGGTATATATATATATACCATAGCTATGCTTCTTTATTTATTGCTGTAACAAACACCCGGGAAAATTGTGCAGTACCTTATTCTAAATGATATAGTAACCTGGCCAAAAAAAGAAATTAATTCACACTGTGCATACAGTCTGAGTGAAAAGAGCACAGCTCTCGTTTTGGTAGGTAATGCAGATTGGTACAAGGTTAAGAAACAGGTTACCTTTACAACCTTACAATTTTTGTGAAAGTGTTAGCACTTAAAAAATTTTTTTCTGCTTGGTTTTTTAAGATGTAGTGAGACTGCAGGAGTTGGAGGCATGCCAACTTGTCTTGTGCAGGAACAGGTGAAAATGATTTTAAAAGCAATATTTGTGTTTTACTTCATTAGCTTTCTCTTACTTACTGGTATTCAGACTTGGTTCCTACTCATGCTTACCTGCACACCACCACCAAAAATCCCCCACACATTCCCTAGCCCTGTGAGCTCCCAGGAAAGCGCTGCAGGAATTCATCAAGGGAATGAACAGCTGTCTGAAGGCTGCCCACACCTGCACAGGGAACTGGGGTTTAGCTCTTATCCCACCATGCTTACTGTCTCCTGCTTGGCACAGATCCTTGCCTTTGTTCTGGCTGTCAGAGCTGCAGGAGGAAGGTTGGTTCCAGAGGGAAGTTTGTGCTTCCTAGGTTCTTTGCACCAGGCAGAGAATTCTGTCATTGCTGGGAGCTTGGCCATCAGCAGAGCAGAGGGACTGATCTCCTGGGGCTGGGGTCAGCGTGATCCAGGGACAGGGATACCAGCAGTCAAAATAGAATCCCAGATGTGTTGTTTGGTAATGTGGGAATCCCAGCAATGAACATCTGAAAGGTGCTTTTCAGAGAAGGATTCTCTTTTACCAGAGTTTCCATTCAGAGGTTTATAAGGCCTGGTGCTTGTTTTGGAATTTGCTAATCTTCGATTTTCTCTGGCAATTAAAATGTGCACAGTCAGTGATGGAAATAGAACAATTAAGGTTGTGTAAAGACCTGGCCTACTCAGATTTTTCTTGGAGAGAAAAGAGGTGTGGGAGGGGAATTAGCTAAAGAAGGCAGTACTTCTGTCACCTACAGCCTACATGAAAACTCTTGCTTATTTAAAGAAATAAGCTGTCACTGTAACTTTGGTGGATGGGGCCCAAAAGGAGGATGAAATTCAGGCACTTTTTCATACACTTGTGGCATAATGAGTGGCTGTACTTCTGGCAGGGTATCACAGTACATAAAGTAAGTTCAGGTTACCTGTAATCTTGATATCACAAATGATCTAGTATGGGTCATAAATCCTGTAAATTTGAGGTTGCCTAAAATAGAGAGCAAAATGATCAGTCATTCTCATGAGCTGACCTAGCCTGGGTAATCACAAGGAAGAGTTGTGACAGGAACTAAAGGAAAATGCGGTTCATTGAATCTTTTATAAATTGATAAACTCTTGCAGCTTTAAAGGAATGACCCTTTCAAAGCAAAATAATGAAATCCATCTCTTGTCAGTTTGGGGAGATTTATAATTGTAAGCTGATGAATTTTAGCAATGCTGTCAGTCTGCTTTTCAGATCAATGCCAATGAAATATTTTGTTTACAATTTAGCCTCCAGCTCCCCTGAAATTTGTGAGTTTTAATACCAGAAGTAGTTATGTCTAACTCTATCGATCCACTGGTAAATTAAATGGTAAACAAAAGCAACCTTATTATTTTGTCAAAATGCTCTCAATAGGAAGCAAAACTCTTTATTAAAACAGGATATGTTACACTGAAATGAAAAGGAAGTTTCATTTCAAGAACCATCTTCTAAAAAACAGAGCAAGACCTTCACACAGCTAGATTTATTTGATGGGAATAGTACAAAGGTAATAAAACTGAAATTGTATATTGAATTTTTTTTCCCTGGAATAGAGACAAAGGACCTAAAAAAAGATCTAAGACCTACCTAAAATGCACATATGATAAATTTGCTCCAGCAATGTATTTTCTTTTTTTTTCCTTCAAGTAGCTAATGAATAACTTTTCTTTTTGAAATTTTAGGGCTTATGTATTTCTATTTCATGTCGAATCCCCTACTGATCTCTGAAATATGTTGTGCAAACATACATTGTATGTAGGTTATATATTCACAGTGACATTACTGTGGTACAGGAGCACAATGAACGCAATCTTTAGGGGGGCATTTCCAGTGCTGAGTAAGTTAATATTTCAGCCACGTTCCAGCCCATGGAATCATTTACTTTTGAAAAGAGCTTTAAGATTATCAGTTTAAAGTTATCAAGTGTGCTGACCCTGCACTGCCAAGCCCACCACTAAACCATGTCCCCAAGTGCCACATCTAGGTGGCTTTTGAGTAATTCAGTAGGAGAGTAACTCCTAGCTAAGGACAGCCACATAAATGTTTTTTCTTATGTGGCATGATAATTCCATAAAAGAACCAAGTTAACAAAATAACAATATATTTTTAAAAAATCCAAACCTGCACGTAATGCTAAACCATGATTTTAAGTTTTTTTCTTGATCACACCAATCTGAAGTGCTTGCATCACTACCGGCCTCTTAACAAATTTCTAGAGATTGAGATTTGTGCAGCTTACAAATGCCAGTGGTTCTATAGTTTATCCATCTCTAAATACCTCCTTGAGATGGTATTGGCTATTTAGGCTTGAGGCAACATGAAAAAATTGCTATTTTTATGATTAAAATCTACCTGCTACAAATAGGACATGAGAATTCCTTTGCAAGGCATTCATCTGCCTTTGGGATGCTCCCATCTGTCTCTGGGAGCAATATTATTCTCCAATAAGTAAAAGAACCCTAACAAAATTAACTTGTTTATAAATCCTACATTTTAGACTCTTTTAACCTTTGACATGATGGTTTTCAAAGCAGTTTTTTTTAATGTTTCCTCAAGTGCTTTGCTGTGCTGAAGCCCTGGCTGGAAGTGAGGCTACATGTCCATGCAGGATTAGATGGGCT
This sequence comes from Agelaius phoeniceus, assembly GCF_051311805.1. NCBI lineage: Eukaryota > Metazoa > Chordata > Aves > Passeriformes > Icteridae > Agelaius > Agelaius phoeniceus. The sequence goes on from NC_135270.1 coordinate 738,678, forward strand.
CTGACTGAGGAGCTTTTCCCCGCTGCTCCAGGTGTTAGTGCAGGTTTTGTGCTGCCCCAGTGGCAAAGCCTTGTCTCCCCAGCCTGGGAGAAGTGTCAGTGCTCTAGGAATTTTCAACCATTCCATCACCTGGAAATACAGGATGAGAATGCTATGGTAATATTATTTAAATTGAAGCTATTCAGCATTTCAGCATTCTGGGAGCAGAATTTGAAATGTCTCTTTGAGGAGACATTTCTGAAGTAAGCCATACACCTTGTGGTGATCTGGTGGAAAATCTGTGTACGTTGGGTAAGTTGCAAAGGCTCTCAGGCGAAATAGTGTCTGCATGGTAGCACTTACTGGTAATATTCTCCTTATGCCAATACTCATTCAGAGAGCAGGGTTCCATTGATCCAGAGGAATGGCAAATTAAGTTTCCCAATCTACTGTACAGGCGTGTGTGGGATGTAATCTGTAATAGCAGTGTGTAATAATTGCAGGAGTCTCTCCTGAAATCTTTCCCTTAGAGGCTTTGTGAATGTTATCTTTATATTTATCAACTACTTGTACTAATTAATAGCAAAAGCTAAGCATAATATGATTCAAAACAAGCAAACAATTTGTTTGCCCTGTAAATATGACATATTACAGAAACATTTATGCAAAGACCTCAAATTTCAGGAGTAGGTATAGCTTAGTGTGTTCTTTGCTTTTGCTTTTCAATGTGATTTCCTGTTGACACTGGTAAACTCTGTTCTGTTCAGCATGGGGACAAGAACATGACATGGCAACTTGCAACTCTACCCAGCCCTATGACAGGATGATATGGAAATTTTTTCTTGCTGTTTCCACCGATCTTATTGATCTGAAAAATAAAGCCAATGGAAGGAACAGGATTACTGTTTCACAGCAAACTTAGATTTCTACTCCTTTCAATTTTGGTCTAGATCTGCTCAAAGTTGCCATTTCAATTTTCCCTATTGACTGAGAGCAGGTAGAGTTCTGTTTCCAAACCACCAAAACACAAAAACACATAATGAAGCAGCCCCTGCTGTTTCGTTGCCATTCTTGTCAGAGCTACCGCTGCTATTAGCAGAGAAGCTGACAAGAGCACCAGTGCCACTGAGCAGGTGGGTTGTCCCCAGAATGTATAATTCTGGGCAGTTTATTCCAAAATGACCGCAGTCTAATCCACACTCTTTTATTTGAAGCCACCATCTCGAAGGTCTATGAACTTTTCACTTCCTTTTTGGAGGAAGGGAACTGTGCTTTGAGAAACACCAGCATTCAGATGGATTGGCTGGATAGAATATATTATACTGTCCCCTTGTCACAGAGCTCAAATTTCTGCCATTACCAAGTGTTAATGCCCCTCAGAGTTTCAGCAAGGTCTTTTACAGCTCTTCCTGACATGGGCAGATGTTATTAGTGTCACTGATGGAATGAATTGCCTCTGCCTAGGGCTGCCATGGCCTCTGAAGTCTGAGATAGAAATTTTCTGTCATCATAATGTAAAATATACAAGCACTGCTGAGAGAATCTGGAGATTTTTGTATCAGAACATGCAAATTTTCATTTATTTTCACCCTCTGCAGTGAACCCTTTGTCTCCAGCGAGAGAAAGGGCAAAGGTGTTACAGAGTGGCACCTGCAAATAGCCAGCAGCCTGTTGCTGTCATTTGCTCTTAGCCGTGCTCCAGCTCTGCCTGAGCCTACAGAGGACACCTCACCTGGCTGTGTTTTTCTCCTGGGCTGCCTGTGCCTGATGAGCCATTCCCTGTAGGACAGATCATGGACACTCCTTAGTAACTCTGATAAACTGTGGAGAGCAGCTGAAAGGAGCCTTTGCAAGGGGATGCTGGGATAGCAATAATGGCACAAACACAGCTGCACTGGGGGAACACCCAGAGTAAATATTCTGGAAGTTACTGGGGTGAGACAGTCCCATTTCACCGGTGACCCTGTGAGGCTGAGCTAAGGTTTACTTGGCTTTCTTCATTCACTGTAAATGTTCGTCCTCTCTAGGTTGTGATTGCTCATGGTCATTACGGGCATGTATCTGTCTGCTGAATTAGATTTCAGAGGTAAGCTCAAGACCTGTAACAAAATCTCATTTAGTCTTTTTGTGATTAAAATAATCTCCCTACCTCTTTCTTTCCCTTCAGAAACAAATTGATTGCTGTAGAAGTGTAGGTAGAATCTTTTTTAAGAAGATGCCTGCTACTGGAATAAGATTGAAGTTGACATTTTGACTGTAGGTCCTTCTAGCTGAGGAACAGATTATTAAAATACTTCTAATTATAGAAATTGCTTAGGTGTCTTACACTATGAAAAAGAGTATTTTACAGGGGGTTGGGCAGTGTCTCCTCAACAGGAGAGTTCACACAGATTGCTCTGCCCGTTGGGATGCCAGTGAGCCAAATTGATTCTCAGCAAGTTCTGATGTGCTTAGCACTGAATCTGACTCAACTTGACAGTTCTCTAAGTCAAGTGGGATTGATAGCCTTACAGCAGCTCCACTTGTTTTTCTTTCTCCTTTATTTAATTGAATAAGAGTTAGTGAAATTCTATTGTCTGTCTCTGCTGTGCAGACCCACAGTGTAAGTATAAAGCTGTCTTTGATGTGCTATGACCTCATGATTTTAATCTAGCCAGATGAATTGCACAATTATATATTTCATGACAGTCACAGTAGCTGGGCTACAGGAGTTGCTTGAGAAGCATAAATTAGCCATATGCCCAGGTATTTAATTAATAAGCATCCTATTCTGGATCTTGCTGAATCTGGCATCTCAACTGTAAAAACAATGAGTTGTTCTGTTATGCTTAGATGTGCACTTTGATTTTCAGCAGATAGAGTTATTGAGTCTTTGACAAATAAATTAGGTAAATAAGCAGCTAAGTATGTTAAGAAGCAGCTCCTGTCTGCTGTAAATTAGTCTGGATTTGCTGACTTTGAGAGAGGAGGCTCCTGCCATCCCTGCCCATGCACGTTGGCGTGCAAACAGCCCTATCAACTTAGCTCACACGGTGGAACCCAGTGCTCTGCCCTGTATGGTAGCAGCCAGTTGAAAATATTTGTATACAGACAGGGCTTAAAGGAGCTGTAGAGCAGTCTGATGGTGCTCAGGTAAGGTTCTGTGATTTGGGAACACAATCAGAGACAATTCAGAGCAGCAGTACACTTGTGTTTTCCAGACTTCTGCAGTGGCAGGACTATAGAAATTATCCCTGTGTTAGCTAAGAGCTGACCTGCTGTTCTTATGCCACTAATACTGACATAGACACAGATAGACGTATTTGATCCTTAAATACAAGACTGAAATTTTCAAAAATAAAGCTACAACATCTAAAAATAAATAGGATGCTGCGTAACTCAACATCTGTCTGTTGAAATCAGAGCTGCAGAAGTTTATAGTATGAAATAGTTATGTGTAATATTTAAAAAGGGCAATTTTATAACTGATAATCAACACTTGAGGTTATGTAAACTGAAGTAAGGAGCATGCTCTCATTTTCAAGAGTAAAAGCTACTTGCTTATGAAAGGCATGGGAGCAAGAAGAAATTTCTTCACTACTCACATCACAGTTTGCTTGGAGGTAGATGATGAGCTTCCATCAGGGAAACCATCATCCTTCTTCCTTTTTGCCCTATGTAGGCCCTAACCGTGGATCACAGGATTTAGCAGGGCCATTTACAGCACCGCAAGATAGATAGAAGGAAAGGTGTAGCAGTTATTGTAGACAGCACTGGATGATCCATCACTTGGATAAGTGAGCAGCCTGTTCTTCCTTTCTATTCTCTCCAATAAGGACTTGACAGACAAGAAATTGTCCTCTGTGGTACCTAAACTATAAAAAGTGTGCTGGAACTATTGCTGGAGTGATTGAGCCTTGCTTTGTGCTGTTTCCTGCTGTGTGTCATGGTCTGCATGTTCCAGTTCTCTTCCCCTGATATTAGCCCTTGCCAAGAGGACCATCAGTTGTGAGAAGGTTCAGCTGTCTGTCACACATTAATGAATTCACCTTTTCTTCTAAAACTCAAAAGACAATAAGGCATAGATTAGTGTTTAAAAAGTTAGATAGTGTACTAACATGGTAACTTTCAGGTAGACAGATATTCTCAAGCTATGTTATAATGATCCCTGAATCAATTCTTTAGTGAATTATTGAAGTTAACCCTCACCTTAATTAAGGTCATGGAAAACTAAGTTTGATATCAAAATTTATTTATCTCTTAAGTCTTTCTCAAGATGTCACATCTGAGATAGGAATCAATAAATTAATTCACAATGCTGATATATTGCAACCACTTGGCTTTAAGAAAAGAACATTTAAATATTTCCTTATCTAAGTATGCACACACTCACCTGAGTTTATTTTCAATGTTACTCATTAAAAAAAAATCTCTTGCCAGTGTTCAGTGCTCATGAACAGTTATGGTTTTCTGAGGAATCAGTACTTATTCCAGCACAAGTGTCTGGGTTTGGAATGGGATCATTTCATTTCTTGAAATCAGAATATGAAATCAGGGAGTTGCAAAACAGTATTTGCCACTTAATGGAATCTGTTTCTGCTTTCCAGTGTGTTAAGGTTTTAGATCTGAATTTTCATCTTGATAACTTTTCTTTGATTCCTTACTGAGGTTTATTGTCCAGAGAATGTGTTGTGTCATCAATCTAAGCACGTGCATTATTCTTTTCATTATTTTGCAATAATAGAAAAAAGTCTAAGTAATAGTCAGTCTAACAATCTTTCTAATCTCATCTTGCTTATTCTGTTTTAATTTTATCTTGCTTATTCTGATAGAATTCCAAAAATCAAAACTCACTTGTGTATTAAGGTATTCTCAAAATTGCAGAAGAAGCTACTAAAGGTTTGGAGAAATTTTCCAATCCTTTTAATTCCATTAAATTCTTTTAATTCCATTTACAGAGAATGATTTTGTAAGGCTATACATATTTCCATTATTTCTGAAGTTGATAGAATGAATTATATTCTAGAGTTGTTAATCTGTTTTTGTGGATGAGTAGAAATTATCAAAATATTTTTAAATATCTTTCACATCCAGTGATGGTCCACGTTCATCGCGTTACCTGGGTAGTTAGCTGGAAGCAAATAGGCAATTTTGCATTAATTTGTGAACAAGCAGTGTTAGCATTGCAAATGATGCAGATGATGCAAATACAGAAAATGGTCTCTATAAAATTAAAATCACTGACAGTATACCAATATTGCATTTTGAAATATTCCTAATGCAGCTCTACTGGTGTCTTGAAAATCATCTAATAAAGATTATTGCTCTTTGAACTGTAATAACAGACTAACCATTTGAAACATCTGCTATTTCCCCGAATCATTTCTTACAAGCTGTGGAAGACCTATGGGTGAATTTGAAAGGAAAAACCCAAACCTGTTGGGTTTTATGTCACTCTCATCTAATTAACATAAGCAGGTGTCTATTTTTTTCTGTAGATGTTATTGTGTCACTTTACAGAAGTGCATGCATTTTATACATACAAAAATGTTTTAAGAAATCTGTTTTTTCCTGTTATGCTGGAATTGGTTCTATATTCTCCATTTGTCTTGTGTTTTATGCCTGGAAGGCCAGGATGAGCAGTTGAGAAACTCATTTTGCATGGACTTGACTTTTAATGGCAGGTAAATCACTTTGTTGAGATTCTATTTAAATAATTAATATTGTGTGAAACTGAGGCCACTACAAGATGTTGTAGCCAAAAAGTGACTTTGAAGAAAGATTCCTAAAATGTAGTCATGCAGAAATGTCACAGAGGCTTGAAAAATCAGAATATTATTGGCAGATGGTTTTAGGTCTTCATTTCCTTCTGGACAGTTTTTCAGTCTTGAGATGGTATTCTCAGTAGAAAAAGGACTTTCAAGGATTCAGGTCTCTGAAGCTCTTGATCTTCCTTCCAGTTCCATTGAGCAGTTCTGATATTCTGTAGCTCAGTATCAGAGTATCAGTAGCTCAGTCTGAGTAGAACTCCCTCCAGATCATAAGTTACTTAGGTGGGCAAAAGTATTCCGAGAACTTGAATGATACCTTTTCTTGGATGTTTCCAGGTTTTGAGCAGGGAAACCATTTTCCCAATGCCTGTGATACTTTATCCTCCCCAGAGCAGCCAGTGAGACATTGGAGAATGGTAACATGCATAGGTGGTAAGCAGTTGTAGTTGATGAAATCCAATTAAACTGGGTAGCAATTTTCTTCCATACCTTTGCTTCTCCTCCCCAGCTCTGGAAGTACAAAACCGGAGGCTGGGCTGGTATCCAAGGAGGAACAAATTCAGCCGGGCTTCATCCTCCTGGAGTCAAGATTCAAGTAATGGGTTTGTGTTTCATTAGTAGTTTGTCTTTATAAACCGAGTTTCTTCAGGCTGAATTTCATCCTGAAAACAAGGGTTAAGTCAACACTATCTTGGTTGGTGTTGCTTTGAGAAAGATTGATTCTTTCATTTATTCCTTTGCTCCTATACCGGCTGAAATGCATTATTTGCCCTAAAATGATGGGTGTGTGATAACTCTAATGGGCAAAGCCAGGTAGGTCCATTTTTGCTCCTCACTGAAAGAGTAGGAAAAAAAGGAAGGAACAAAAGAAATAAACTTCAATGTGTGCTTCATGTTGGTTTTGGAGCACTGGGAAAAACCCATTTAATTTTTTTTCCTCGTCATTTTAGGTTCTGAAGGAAATGCTCACCTTTTTAGCCAGCAGATGGTCAATAAATATTCTTTTAGAGTAGAGGAAGCAGTGTAGATCTATAACAGCAGTTGTCTCCATCTGTTGCCTTTCCCTCACTTTGCATTGTAATTTTCCTTTAGTATGGAGTTGCTGTCCTTCTTCCCCTTCTGACCACCCTCCTTTATTCTGGATAGCATCCTGGACAGGAAGACAAATATGGCTTGTGATGGGGAGAAAATGCTGTCTGTGCTTCTTTTTTGAGTCCTGAGAGCAATTTCTGGAAATTTATTAATTTTTTTAATGCCAGTTTTTAAATAGCCTAAGTTGGAAACGAACTAGGGGAAAAAAATAAAATTCAGTGTTGTAGTATGGAATGTTAAGAAAACCAAATTGAGGCTATGGAGCCTTACCAAGCTAATAAAGTGATTCTCATTTACCACAGTAGGGATTTTTAATAACCTTTTCTATACACATGATTAGATCCTTAGCAGAAATAAGAAGGTGCTATGGCCTCCCAGAAATACCCAGGGTTGTTTCAATGGTGGTCTGAGGCTCACTGAGTACACCAAAGACAGAAAAAGCTCATGGGGTATTGCTGAGATGGTTAAACTGCAAGTTTTCCCTTTATTCCTGAGGTTACCAAGTGAATACTTGTTACAGATTTCTGTGTCATGTGAACAGTGCTGACAGACTTGATGTATCAAATCTGACATGTCAGTGAGTGATTTACCGGGGAATGTGTGGTAAGCAAAAGTAAAATCAAGGGAAAGTAGTAAGTAATATTTTCTAGGAGACCCACGATTTCTGGGATTCTCAGGAGAAGTGTGATTTTAAATTCTTGTCTGTGGGAAATCCCTCCTTTGTGTGTTGTGATTGACCTTGATATTTTCTCAGATGGGTTCTTGTTACTGGCAAATGCTGATCAGGATGAACTTAGGTCCTAAAAACCCAAAAATGCTAGTACTTTTAAGTGATTTTACTTGTAGAAATATGAAAGTAGAAACCTTCCTGCATCACACATCAGATTAGGGATAATGGCACCAAATAACTCCACAGCCCTTCAAAGTTCAATTCCTGAGTGTTCCTTTCAATCAAAAGGTACTTTTCTGTATTCTCAGTAAAGCTGCCCAGAAATTATATCAATGCAGATGTAAATAAATATTATCAATGCTTTAATCCTCTAATAGAACTCAGCTTCCATAATCTGCTGAGGGAGAGCACCGCAGGGAAAAAAGCAAGTTTGAGTTATGACTGGAAGTGTAAGCTTTGGAATAAGAGATTGTTAGAAGGTACACTGAGCTTCATAGGTAATGTACTCAGTGCCAGGAAGCTGCCAGCTGAGATTTCAGTGAAATATGAGGAGAAAATAATATCAAACAGTATGATCTCTATATGCTTTTACAGGCCAAGCACAAATAAAAATAGCACTCTCTGTTATGACAGTGTGAAATATAAAATGTAAAGCTGAACACAATATTCTGGCAAGTAAACAGAGGAGACAATCTTAGCTGAAGTGAGTGTATCAGGAGGTTCATGCCGTGTTTCAAGCCTGTAGTATTCGAGGGGATCAAAGTTCTCCAGACCTTTGTTCTCTTGTTCTTTCCTACATTGCCAAAAGCTAACAGAGAAACGACAGCAACTAACATTTAAAAGTATTTAAACAGCTCTGTATTCAAGTAGGTCTGTGTTAATGATTGAGAATGACAGAAACACTTGAAGGAGAAATATTCAGGGTGCCAAAGATACATCCTGTTCAACTCTTCAACTTTTCTCACTACCTAAGAAGTGGAGTTTGGGAGCCAACAGTTTTAATTTAAAGAATGCTGCAGATGTGCTCTGTACTTGTCCAGTAACTCCAGGAGAGGTAAGCAAAACTCTTATTCCCCAACCTGCAGACAGGGCTGGGGAGTGACAGATGAGCTCTGCTTGCTGACAGTGTCATTACCAGAGGCCAGAGCAGGGACTCTCTGGGACTCTAATTATCAGCATAAACTGATAATTATTCATGTACAGCGTTGCGTGGGTGATTGGATGGGTTACGCTCTCTGTCAAGGCAAATGTTCAAACTGCTTGAAGGTGGGGAATATCCTCATGGATACACTTTTTCTCCTTAAGGGACTCATTCAAAACTGGTTCAAGTGAGTGACTGATGAATTTCAGTGGTTTTGAGTTTAGTATTAAGATCTGGAAAGTGCAGGGTGCCTGAGTTTATCTTTGTTTTGTTGCAAGGAGTGCAGAGTACACTCTAAGTGGTTTATCTCAGCTAAAGCCTTCACCTTAGGGGGCTGTGTGTTTGCTCTACCATTCCCTTGTTTGTTTAAATTACTCCTACACATTTCCATGTGTTCTACATGTGTTAATGGGCTTATTATTTCACAGATGAAACACTGTCTTCCCTCTGAGGATTGCCATTTGCAGAGAATCATTCTTTTCAGTGTATTTCTCTTCTATTTCCTCAAGTACCACCCTGACCTGCCATGTTGGACCTAGACCACAGCCTCACATCAGAAAGGTAAATTAATGGATTGAAAAGGCTCCTGGAAGGACTCCTGGCTTAGCTCCTGTAAGTACCGTTTTCAATGAGAGTGGAGGGAGAGGGGAAACTGGAAGGATGACAAGACAAACTATTTATAGGCATTGAAGTTATAAATTGTAGTCTCTGTGTGCAGCACATCAGAGAACAGCGTTTTCTTGTAGTTGGAACACCAAAATCCAATTGCAAGTGTAGAAAAGGAAAGTATTTGAATTCTTTTTGCTTGCCTCAACTGAAAGGTCTTAGTTCTTGATGGTCTGAGCATTTTTACAGTTCAGAATTGGTCACTAATATTAGGAGATGGAGTTCTGCCATCTGACATGTTCTGAAAAATTGGCCTGTATAGCAGCATAGTGCAGATCCTCAAACCTTCTCAGCATAAAGAAGTGACAGACACCACCTCTTCCCTCTGTCTAAAGCTAAACATCTTATGTGAGAAACAGAGAACTTGGCCTGTGTTAGTCTCTAACAGCAGCTGCTTAAGTGCCTTGGCTGCATAAACACTTGGTGTAAGTAAAAATGGATTCAGATCTGACCCCCTGTTCCTTTGGATCTACTTTCCATGTGTCTGCTGTTTTAATGGTTCAGTTCTTGAACAGAATTTTTGTAAGAAACCGAACTTATACAAAGCAGTTCAATTTTTTTCCTTTTTCTTCCTCCTGGCAAGAAGTATTCTTAAATTAGAGCCATTAACATCTATTGTATTGCGGAGAGTGCACATGCCAGACATTTTTCCCCTCACTAATGTGGAGTGGGAGAAACAGAAGTTTGACTACATTAATGGATTGTGGGGAGTACACTCGGCTACCCACCAGCTTACAAGGCAAAATGTAGCAGCATACAGAACTATAACAAAAGGAACTGAGCTGCAGGAGGCTGTAATAAAAGGATGGTAAATGAAATCTAGCTGCATATCACCATGACAAGTAATTCCTAATGGAATTCACTGATCAAAATTCTGCTGGCCTGTCTAAGGCAAAGGAGCGGTTGAAGCCTGCCCTGAAGGCTTTGTGCTGATAATGCATAGGTGAGATAATCACACTCAGTAGTAGGGACCTTCCTAAGTGTTAGAGTTACACATATCAGAATTATGCTTGTGTTGGGAACGCTGGGATCTGCAAGCATTTCCCTCCAAATTTCACATATTCAATCCTTCTGTTAAAGATAAAAGCTTTTTTGGCAAGCCAGTACCCTTTTAATTTCCATTATTCTTTTAAAAAATAATCGAAACGGTCAGATGACTTTGACATACTTACCTGTTTCATAGGGTACAATTAGTTGCATGCATTGAAAGATGCAAGATTGCCATCAGAACCATAACTCATGGTGTGAAAATAGATTCCAAGTGAAAGAAATTAATAAATCCATGCTGGATTATGCTACTGACATTTCTCTATCTTCAAATGTTTCTGTGAGAAAACAATGATGTAAAACAAGGAAAACTTAGCTGAATGAAAGGAATAATTTCAGGATGACTCCCCTTATGAAAGATGTCCTAATTAATTGTTGTACAATATTTAAGTGATGAGAGGAAGAATTGTATGGAATGTAAACAAAAAGTGTTTTAAAGCATTTCAGAAGTTTTAAAGTTATTTAACAAAGGTTTAGGTATTGCCTACTTCGTTTTCTTTTTGCAAAGACAAAGGGGAAATTGGCATGCTGAATCACAGTAATTCGTGTCATTAAGCTAATTGTTACCCAGGCAGTGTGGCAGTAGTCACTGTTGGAGCCATTCCTGGCCAATTTATCAATATTAGAGTCTAATACATTGATTAAAATCAGTTACATATGTCAAGTGAAACCTTGGTTTTCCTGCTTCACGACGCTAACTATTTGCCAAAATGGATCTATAGAGGAGTTTTCTTTTTGGCAAGTTGAAAATGTGTCATATCGAGGCACTAAGCCAGAGACTTTGAATCAGCTGGCAGAATGACAAAAAGCAGAATTACGTTGAAGGGAAAGAAGTAAAGTTTCTCTTGGATGAAGGATCAAAATGATTTCTGGCAAGAGAAATAGCTATTGCCAAGGAGATGTGAAGGCCCATCTCTGCTCTCAGCTACCAGCACGTCTGGTGCGGCTGTAACAGCTTCTTCTGCTGTGGAGTCATACGTGCCGCTGTGGCCTCTGTCCTTCTCATCAAAACAGCCTTAGTTCTCTAATCATTTCCATGAGAATGACCATTCCTGGTTCTTTTCTGAAATATTCTATTTGTGCATAAACATTTCTAAACTCTTAATAACCATTCTGTAGTCCATGTGCCTGATCTGTTTTCACTTCTATTCAATTTCCACTCCCCAAGGGAGAAAATTGAGTCCTTTCTCAAAGCATATGACACTAAAAGGATGTAATATTTTGGCAAGCCTCATTACTGTCAGGTGACCTGCTGATCCTCATTTATCAGGAGAGCACGAAATAATAGAAATAAAATATTTTCAGCACTTGTAAGTGGTTATACAAAGACGTACTGTCACCAAGGATGTAGGTCACTTCAGAAATCAGAGCCTCAGTAAGGGAGTACCTGACCTGAAAATGAGCAAAACTTGGAGAAGTTAGACTCAAATGATTTATTGTAGTGGTCCAAGCTGACTTAGGTGGCACACAACATGCATTGCTTTGGAGTAATCACCTGCAATGTCATGTAGGAAGTAGCACAGGAGAAGGGTTAGGAAAATAATAATGGAAATGAAAAAATGACTGTTCCAAGGCCAGCAGTATGTAAAACTCTGCAGAGGATTGGTTTATCACTGCAGGTAATACAATAATGCAGACAGACACACACACCAGGTCTTGCCAAACCATCTTGGGGTTCTCCATTCTCCTTATTGCCAGCTTCCAGCTCCCAGTTCACACTGCTTTTAGCTGGCACTTGAGTTTACATTTTGAAAGGTAATGGAGATGCAATTTTGTGGTTGGCCAATCATTCCTTGACCTTGGTACAAACCTGGGAGAGAAGGGAGGGTGGTGGGAATGCAGTGATCATCCACCTGCTTGTAGCTGCTACCTTGTAATGTCAAATCAGGCAGGACTTGTGCCCATCCAAGAAGGATTTCATCAGGCCTAGCACAGACAAGCTGAACGTGTCCTGCCCTCTAATCACAGATCTGGGCCTTTGTGTTATTTCAAATTATTATTATTAGTGAAAACAACACTAATATCAACATAACAGAAAGCAAAGTAATATTGCTGAAAAATAACACACCAAATGTTGAAATTCAAGGAGAAAAATAAAAGGATTTGCACACTGGTCAAGATGTTGATTGTGATTTCAACCAGAAAGTGCAATAAACATCCCTGAGGAAAAAGTTTTTGTACTGATATGTGCAGTTAATCCACGTCCTCACCTCTCTTTCCTGGTCACAGTGTTTCCCAATTAGATTTCTATTTCGGTACAGTTTCTATAGCAAAGAACTTGCATAAAAGAGAAGGAGGGGGAGATTTTCAAAGTACCCTTGCTAATTAGGTGTCCAGCACTCATGGATTTGGAAGAGGAGCTGGGTCCCTGAGAACTCTTCATGCCTTTGAAAAATTGTGCTGTAATCTCTGCCAGTTCCCTGTACAGCCTCCAGCCTTCAAAGACTTCAAGCCCACAGAAGAGACAGTGCGAGATGCCTGGGCTGCATTCCCCTTCCTGTCAGACCTGCTATTTACAACTGGAAGGTTTCAAAAGGACAGCCTATATGTTGTTGACAGAAAGGAATTTTAGGGCTCTTAATGTTTTGCACATGAACTCCTTACCTGCTGCAATGCCTGCTTTAGTGTAACTTTAAACATAGGATTTCAGTAGGTCTGTGTGGAATCAATACATGTGACAATGCATTGAGCACCACTGCTCAATGCTCAGGGTTTAATCAGTTTAAGAAACATTAAGTCAGAATCACAGCTTTAAATGACTCTGCTGTTTTCTAAAACTGTGACTCATTTGTTAGGCCAGACAAGCTGGGAATTAGTTATTCCATGTACCATGCTCAAATTCATTGAATCAGCAGTAAGAATAGCAAGTTATTTTAAATCATTCATCTCCTGGCTCATCGGCAGTCAGAATGTCTTTTCTTTGATCTTAAAACTAGCAGTGAGGATTTAAAGAAATTTCTGTTAATAGAAATGAAAAAATACTGTCTGATTTTTACTCGACAGAAGTTCTTGAAATGTTAAGTGCATATTTCTCTTTTTCACCACGGCTGTTATGTGGGTATTGCTGTGTTTTCTGAGCTTTCAAAGGCATAAAAAATGAAAGCCTTACCTATGTCCCTGGACTTTGTTAGATAAATAATTTTAAAGGATTTTTTTATGTTTTTAAATCACCTGGGTTTGTTTGGAAAGAAAGAAAAGATATGGTACTGCCACCTTTGTGACTGGGACAATCATTTTTACTGCAATTTTCCAGCTAACCTGCAATGTCTGCTCTGAAATAATGAAATAGACACGATTGCCTGAGGCCTATGCAAGGAGTCTGAATATGTCTTTTGTTCTAAACTTTCCAAAATAAATTGAATGGAAGCCCAGTGTTTGCTGACATTACAGCTGTAAATAGAACATGGTGTCTTAGGGCAGAGTTCAGGAAAGGGGAGAAAAACAGGGAGCCTTTTTCAAAGTTTTTTTTTTCATACATTTTCAGGTTTGCTTACATCAAAGATTGCCCCCAAGCCTGCAGGAAGGAATTTCATTACTTGCTTGTAACATTTTTTGGTTTCTAAAAAATATTGCCTTTATGTTTGATCCAGCATTAGGGAAAGAATAATTTCCATTTCTGGTTCTGCATCATTTGATCTTCCTGAGGTAAGGAAATTGAAAGCACTCTTGCAGTCATTGTAGGCACACTACGCAGGTTTCTTCCAGGAATGCTACTGATGAATTCATTTGGTTAAAAAGAAGCTGAAGTTTAATCTCCCCTAACTATAACTAATACAAAGATCACAAATACAGATGATTTTCTAGATTTGCACTTAGAGTTTCTCTCTTTTGATCACAGGGGACCTTGGACAGCTCCTTCCTTAATTTCTGCTCTAAGTGTTCAACAAAGTGAATCTTCACTAGTTCTGTGTCTTGATAGTGACTTTTGATAATAAATAAACATTCTTTTTTTTCTAAAATACTGTAGCCTAAGAAAAAAAGGATGATCAAAAAATTACCTCTAGGTTTGTGGATACAAAGGTAAGTTGTTAATTTTCAGGTTCTTTTGTTTACTTGAAGCAATTATTGACGCCTCTGAAAACCAGCACATTCTGTTGACTAAATTCACTGGAAGGGAAAAATTTACGTGTTTTATACAGACCTAAGTCACTGGCATAGAACAAACAAGGTACCACAAGTGAATATATATTTCACTTAATGGCAGGAGATGTGTGATTCTTTGAGGGGAAAAATTCAAATAGCTAACACTTCAAATGCAGGGAACTTTTGCTTCTTTTAACTATTAAATAATTAATAAGCTAAATATAACCCCCCCAAACTTTTATTATTTTCATGACTAGAGGGTGCTGATTTGTCTAATTTATTTAGAACAAGAAACATTTTAAAATGTTATAGCTTTGGTTTGCTCAGTCTGATTTCTTAAGAATTCTTGATAACCCAGAGTGAGGGTCGAGGATAAGAAAGGTAGGAGGTGAAGATGGTAGGGCAGTATCACCAATTCAATTTAATCTTGAATTCTAAAAGCCTGTTCAAAATCAAATCAAACATAGAAGGAAAAATTAGCATAAGAATCACCAGCAATAAAAATAAAGAGAAAGAATAAAGTAATTGCTTTTCACTAAAGTTTAAAGCAAAGCAATAACAGAGAAAATACTGCAGCTTAAAAAATGATTTTCCATTGTGATGATTCATGTCTAGCCTCTAATAGGTGTTATTTCCCTGCTTTGCAGTAATGCATTCATTACATGCCCAATTTAGAGCAAAGTTAGCCACAGAATTCTTTATAAATATCCAACAGTCACTCTTCAGCTCATCTTCAATGCTACATCAGCACCACAACCCAGATGGTAACAGTGCAGCACGACAAGAAAATGTGCACAATCCTTCTCTAGCACTGTCTTATTAGCTGAAAGAATAGGCAAAAATGACAGCAGTTCATTGTATAATTCCTTAGTCCAGTTTCCAGTCCCTTTGGAATCAGCATTAAAATGCTTGTTGTTTGGAAAGAGCATTTGCTTTTCACAGGCACACCCTGGATAATGGTTA
Source organism: Agelaius phoeniceus (assembly GCF_051311805.1). Lineage (NCBI taxonomy): Eukaryota > Metazoa > Chordata > Aves > Passeriformes > Icteridae > Agelaius > Agelaius phoeniceus. Next base: position 754,069 of record NC_135270.1, read on the forward strand.
GCGCTGTACTGGGAGCACTGGTCTGGTGGAGGTCTTTGTGTTTTGGCACGCGTCACACGCTGTGAGTCCAAACATGTCCTGTCAGGCAGGAACCATGGGTAAGACCATTCTGATCTAGAAATACTTCCACACAGTCTTTGTGTCATATACAAGGTGAGGGAAAGGTGCGTCCATTCAGGCCAATGAAATTACACTGAGGAAAGGTGGGCTTGGCTGAAATTAAACCCAACAGCAATTTACCACTAGAAATTGGTAGCCATTTAGCGGTTACTGTCGCTACATGAATTCAAAGAAGAGGAAAGATGTACTGGTTTACTCAAGGTACTGAAGAAAGAACCTTTTTAACTAATGCAGTAGCTAACTTTCTTCAAGCCCAGGAATTTCCAGAGTACTCTACAGTGAACAGACAGCAAGGAGTTTTCAAAGACATTTCTATCTTACTCTGCTGAGTGCCTATGAAACTCTCAAATTTATTTTCATTGCCCCAGTCTTTAGGGAACTTAAAATTTAGGTGAAATCTGGGTACATTTGTAAACACCTCCAAAACACTACATTTTTTTCAGATGAGTTGATTATGATGCTCATTTGCAAGAAATTGTGAAGAGAAACATTTGAAATCCAACTTTTGTTTCAGGAAGCTTTTAAAGCACCTGTTTTTTTACAGGTTATCAATTGTATATTGCATAGGTACTGACCTGTAAATATGAGCAATGCAGTTTGTATGTTTACAGTTTAACGAAGAAAGCATTATAAAATATGTCACTCAAAATAATAGTCCAAAAAAGATTGATGTTGCCACCTTGGACATGCCTTTGCCAACTGTCATAAAATGATTTTTAGAGCACTCTCAGTTCCTAAGGATTGTCTGTTGAAGCAATAATATGAGGAAACAATCTATCTGTCTGGAAATGCCATTGTCAAAATAAACCAGACATATTTTCAACTCTGGGATGTAGCAGTGATGAAAATGTAACAGTGCTGAATCAATGGCAGAATTGTCCATGAGTTCAGCAGGACGGAGGTTTCATCTCAGAGCTTCTAATTTTCATGAGTTTATATATTCATTTTCACCCCTAAAAGGACACATCAAGAAATACAAGCATTTAGTTATTCTGATGCACAGACTAGGAGAGCAGGCCAGGCCATCTGGCATCCAAAAAAATATTATGATTACTGGGGACTTGTTTCCAAAATATCAATTGCTGAATTGGTTTTTTCATTCCAGCAAAAGCAAACAGGTTAAGAGCTTTCTCTCTGAAGTTGATGTTATTTCTGCACAATACAACAGATGGAAGTGCTTTTCACCCCACTCATCACTAAGCAGGAGCATTGAGCCTTATTTTGAGAAGTCTACCAGCTGAAGTTTACAGCTTCATCAGGAACATATTCTAACTTCTGCTATCATTTCTTGAACAAGTTACAGCTTTGTGCATTGTGTTTTGTCTGGGAAATGTTCCAAGTTTCAGAGACCTGCTCTCCACTAATTCAAAGTGGATGCTGTGTGAAAAGTAAAATGTCTTTGTAATACGGGGCTGTAAAGTCACAGCAAATTAACGCAGCCAGCAGTGCACAGAATGACACATCTGTGCCAAGTACACCTTTGTGGCAAGGCACTGGCTCTCAGTTTGCTGCCTGGGAATCTCTGCTGCTCCTGGACAAGGTCTTCTTCTGCAGGTTGGCTACAAAATAGAAATGCTTTAGCCTCGTTTTTTGAAATAAAAAAAAAAATACACATGCTGTTAACCCACTCAGCTGAAAAAAAAGCCACTGGCTCAGCTGCCACCATTGGGCTCCTGACTCTTAGACATCCAGTGTAAAATCAAACCAAATCATTGAACACAAAGGGCAGTGGCCTCAGGTCCAAGTCAGATTCCTCCCTTAATTCCAATTGTATTGTCCTTAATAATTGTATTAAGGACAATAATCCATTTTTTTTCAGCAGTCAACAAGTGCGTATATGTCGCAGACATCTTTCATGAAAAATCCTTTCTTAGGATTTTTCCTTGTGAGAAGCTGCAGTTTCAGCAACCAAAAGTAACCAATGGTTATCTGCTGCTGTGCAATGCAACAGGTAGACCCGTGATTGGTCTCCTGTGGATGTTTGGATTTACTGACCACTCATGGCAGAGCTGGCTCTTGCTCTCTGTCTGAGACACAGATCTTTGTTAGTCCTTCTTTTCTATTCTTAGCTTAGCTAGCTTCTGAAGAAACCTTTTCCTTTCTATTTCTTTTTAGTATAGCCTTAATGTAACGTATATCATAAAATAATAAATCAAGCCTTCTGATCATGGAGTCAACATTCTCATCTCTTCTTCATCCTGAAAACCCTTGTGACCATACATATAAGTCACACATAGAAGTCATATCTGTACCGTCCATATTTCTAGGCTGTTAAAGAGGGCTGGACAAATTATTAACTCTTAACGTTCTTACCAGCATTGCACAGCAAATTACATTCTAATGGGCAGGTCATGAAAGGAGCAACCTGATGTGGTATTGGACTGAATGCCTAGATTCACAACATTGGGAGGGGTGGTAATAATAATATTTTGTGTAGCTGTAGAATACGTAAATGTACAAAGAAAGAGCAAAATGGAACAGAACCAAACAGAAATAATAAGACCACCTTCTGATAGGTGACAGTATTGAGTATCCAGTTATGAGAGCCATTTTTCTAAGGTGTGTAGAAATGCTGGAGATACTTATTTAAGAGTTTCTGCTAGAAAAGTTTAATAACAGAGTAATATTATGAAACTGAGAAAACAGGCTAGCTATTGAAATTACCATCATAGCTATATAAATTTGGCTGTAGATTGCTATTGCCAGTAAAGGTAACAACTCTGCACTCAAGTCAATGAAAACTTTTTAAATATCAAGTCCCACAGCAACCAAAGCAGAAAAAGTTGAGCAGCTCCAGGCGAGCCAATAAATACCACTGAATTTTATTACTCTGAGAACTGAGGAATGAAGAAAGTTGCACCCTGAGCTTTGTGAGCTTTGAAGAGAATATTTAAAAATTAGGTTGAATTTTTTTGGGACCTGAGCTTTGATACGTGGAGTACAATGGAACTGAATTCATATGAATTTTCTTTGTTACAAGCCTTGCTTTGCTGGCTGAAACTGTAACCCAGGCGGAGAAGAAGAAAGGCATTGGAAAATCTCTGCCTCCTTCTGCCCCTCAAGTCATTACTTGTGTAAATACTTAGGAGAGAAGAGGGTACTGTAAGACACACTGAGACAGAAGACAAGTATTTTATGACAAATTAGCTTCAGATATTATAGGAGTCTCTATTAGGAAAATAAAGGAATGCACAAAGATCTTACCAGGGCAGCCATTTAAACCATGCTGCAGCCTGGCTGAGTGCTCAGGACTGTCCTTGGTGCATTCCAGTAGTACAAGGACTTCTGTGGTTTGTCATTATTGATTGGTGGGGCACAAAAGATCAGTTTATTGTGATTTCATTTCTCCAGCCCTAGACTGTGGAAATGAGCAATCCTCAAACACATTTACAAAGGGCTGTAAATGCAATTAATAAGAAAAGCCACCCTGCAGTATAGGTGGAAAAGCCCACACCTTAGGTCAAAGATGCTCAATAGACTTTCAATCTCATCTAACCCATTGGAACTTGCAGATTTGTGTTTCCTGAAGGCAAAATCTGAGAAACGGAAGAAGTATTTTCACTTACTTCAGTTTAAATAAGAAGGTGGTCTCTGTTCTCAGCTTCTGCAGCCATCTGTGTATGTGGTCATATCAAATCCTACTGATACTAATTTCGATGGCAAAGAGTAATATAATGAAGAGTTAAGTTTATCAGTCAAATGGATAAAAATAATCCCACTTCAAAAGAAATGATTTTCTAATTCTCTAATGAGTACCTGATTTACATGTAAACAATGGTTATGGTTAATTAATTAAATGTCACATGATTGTTCAAAGTGCACTTACTGCTACTTGTGATGCAGTTTAGTCATAAACAACACAGCCAAGGAAGAATAATTTGAGACACATTTGCTTGGGCTTGCTGCTATTGGAATATCCCTGCAATTGCATTTTGCTTCCTGAAAATGGGACCTACATGGGTAGGTCCTTTTGTGGCTGTAGTACCAGCATAGCAGCAGGGCTGCTCTCCTTTCCTGAGAAGGGAATCTGCAGTGTGTGTTTGAAGTTATTATTGCATTTCCTGATTTAGAGTGGAGATCTGTAGCACAGAGTGGCAATCTTCTCACTTTGGTGTTTTGGTAAACCAGAACTAACTGTTGCCAAAAGGCTTTCCTGTGTTCTCACTGGTACAGTTGGTGTCTCCTCCTTAGGCTCGCTTTGTGGCTAGAAAATTTTATACTGACAGCTGTATGTCTTATTTTTGTTTGCTTTGTTTTCTCATGTTGATCTTTGCTGATTCTTCCCTGCAGTGTACCCCTGAATTAGAATCAATAGACAGTTTATTGTGGAGGAAGAGGAAGAATGTATGCAGACGACAGAGAGGGGAATCTGAAGGCTTTGTGGCCGTTGGATTCTGTCGTAGCAATTTCATTTCTAATCAGAGACTTTATTTATTACCCTGGCATCACCTGTCATCCTGATGAGGATAATGATTCAAGTGTGGTACATTTGTACTTCCTTTAAACTAAAAATAGGCTCCTTTTAGTTCTGTGTCTTTTCAGGATGTCTTTCATTTTTCTTTGACAGCTTAACTCTGGTTTTCATTTTAACTTAGGAAATAGTTCATAAAATACAAGTAGACAAATTCTTCCAGGGACCATGATTTTTAAAAACATTTAATGATGCAATTTTTGTAGAGGGACGGCACTGAATGTTTTGTGTGTAAAGTAGCTATTAATCAAAACCTACAATATGTAACAAACAAAGCAAAACAAAATTGAATTCACCTCTTTTCTTAAAAAAGAGCTGTTCCTAATGATGGAAATTAGAGATACTTTAGCAAAATTGAATGCTCTCTATCACAGAGCTGAAACCCTGGAAAATGCACTAAATGCCGTGAAACCCAACTGGAAATTCTTGTTTTCATAATCTATTACAAACTTGATGGATAACAAAGTCATGGTTGACCTTTCGGGGAAAGCAAATCAGATGTTTTTTTCCAGAGCATTTATTATGTCCCTACTGGATTCCTTATTTATCTGGTGTGAAGAAATCATACACATGACTTCTGATGAAGACCGTGTGTAACTGTATCTATTTCTGCTTGGGCTGAGGTTTTCCCTTTATTGGTACTATTGCATAGATCACCTTGTTGGGATGTATTTTTCCATGCAGAAAAAGAAAAAATATAATATTATGTTTTTTAATGTAAGGAATGCAAGTTTTCCATATCTTGAGGCTATCTGGAGCATTATTTGGTTTAAAGGAAGCATTATTAGTATTAGGATTCCCACTTTGAGGCAATTGGCCTGTGTTGATCTAAAGGATTAGGGACTGTAGCATTTTCAAAACCTTTGTCAGAGGTTTCTCCCCCTTGCTTACTTTGTGTCACTGATAGAAATGTATCGTTTTTGGAGTTGATATTTGTCATACCAGACTATGTGCATTTAGAAGGGAACACCCGCATTCAGCATCACAACAAAACCTAAACACCAGCAAAGTGGTGACAATCCTTGAAAGGAAATTGTAATTAAGTTTTTAATTATTTATTGTTACTTCTATAATCATTTCATGTCTGAACAGTAGCTTATGATAAAAAAAATCTCCATCACCTGGAGCCGTGAGGCAAAGGCTTTCCATTAGTCATCATACTCTGCATAATGAGCAGCATTGCTAATGAGACACAAAGCACTTCAAAGTTATTCAATCAGCAGTCTGAATAATGAGATTTTACACAAAAATGTAAATAGTGAGCATGCAACAAAAGCAGTAAGGTGGATTATAGCTTTTTCTTTTAAGCCACCATGAATGGATAGATTGAACGAAAATTAATGACATTTTATAAATAATATAGTGTTCCACAGATTCCTAAGAAAACAGAATAGGCCAGGGCACTTGGTGCTTTAGAAGAATATGAAATTAAATATGAGACATAGCTGCTTTGAATAAGCTTTATTGGAATCTCTAACATTGCCTTTAAATTTTTGTGGGAAACATCTGCAAAATGTTTCTTATAATAAGTCAGAAGATTATTAATACCATATTTGACAATTAGGTCAGACTTAGAGATCGGCCTGTAGTATACATTGATGCAAATTACATTAAAATATATATTCTATAATATAATAGGCATCAAGCCTGTCAGAATTCAAGGGGCATCCAGACAATGCTCCAGTCATGCTGCTTAACTTTAGGTGGTCCTGTGAGGAGCACAGAACTGGACTTGATCCTTCTGTGTCCCTTCCAGTTTGAGATATTCCATGGTAGCAAAATACCACGTCACATAACAGCAACCTGAGAAAGGACAATGGGTGACTGAGAGTTGAACATAATTTTTTCACATGTACAATCATATGGTTTTTAATCCTACTACTTGAGAGAAGCAAAATTAGAGGACAATGTTTCAGTTTTATTTAAAATGCCATGAAAATCAGTATCAGGACTGGTAAAACTAATGGCAGCTTCGTGATAGATATTACTGAAAAATAAAAATTTTTACTGATGGAAACCAGGAACATTTGAGATTTGACTTTGGATGCTTTGGAAGGTCTATGTTGCAGGATCATGCTTTTTTCAGAATAATTCCTGTATTTTTATATGAAAGAAAAAATGTCTTTGATGTAAAATTCTGCAAATGTTCAGGTGGAGCTTTATAAATCAATCAGTAGATTATGATTATGAGCAGTAGCAAACTCAGTTTCAAAGCAGTGTGCTCCCTTTATAATCATGTCAGCAGGGAAAAGCTTTGCTGCTGGCCATCTGCTGTTCAGGCAGGCTGCACTAACCTTCCACCTGCCTGAAAGAATAAAGGTGTTCTTTAGAAAGAGACACCAGAATTGTATTTAAAATTATTATTCAGAGCTGCAAAAAATTGTCAAAGTCGGAACCAGCAATGGATAGAATATAACTTAGAATTACTGAGTTATGTTGCATTGAAGAGAAATATATGATATGGGTCTCAATTTCTTACAAAATCTATTATCCCTTATGGAACAAACAAACAAATGAACAAGCAGACCCAAAATAAAACAAAAAAATTGTCTGAAAAATAGATCAATTTCTAGTGAATGTTTTTTACATTGCTGATTTCACTAATTCTGTTTTAAATATGTAAGCTACTAATTATCTCTGGTTATCAAACCAGATTCAGTGGCTAGGAGATGAAGTCCAATGTATTCAGACTTTAAATGCAAACCATGAAATTTTTACAATTCCCAGTTTGGTGAGAAACAACAAAAATCAATAAATAAATTTCAGTTGTAAGAGACTTATACAGAAGAGACTGGGATTAGGATTTTCAAGTTTATCTGTTAGAAAGGGCAGAAAACTACAAAGGGCAGAAAACTTATTGAGCTTCACTTTTTGCTGCACATAAATATCTGATGGTTTAAATACCACTCCTCCCAAGATTCATTGCTCCCAATGATGAAATGTATTTTTAGCTCAGCAGCACATCTCCTGGTGTGGGATAGGTAGCTGTAAACTGGACCAAGACTTAAAATAATGGCCCTGTCATTTTTAATTGTTCAGGAATAATATGAATCATTGTGAACTCATTTAGTATTAATTTGGTTGTTATAAAATGCTTCTATAGATCCTCTCAACTAATTAGCTTGACCTTCCTTTTGAAGGGTAACCGGTGGCTGTCTGGTGTTCAAGCTTGACTTGGAGCAGAAGGCAGGCTGGGAGCAGATTCCTGAGCCCCAAGTTCAGCCTTTCCAAGTTTCCTTCCCACCCTTTGACAAGAACTTGGTTGGATAAATGCAACAATGACCTGGTTTGCTGGTTGCATATGAATAATGAGACTTGATGTTCAAAATGAAAAGCTTTTCTGGATCTCCTCTAGCTGTGGATCTCCTTAATTGCTGTGATGTTTGAGGTAGTTCAAACTTCTCCACTCTTCTGGGAGTAATGATGCTTGTGCATCAGCACAGGAATGTTTAATGAAGAGTGTCTGGGATGCAAGCATATGCCTTAACAGCAAGTTTAAAGAGAAAGAAAATAAACTGTATTTAAGATACATTTCTTCAAAAGGGGCAACACCACGCCAAGAGGGAGAGACAAATAATTCCCTGAAAAAACAGTGATTTCATTTGTCCTACATGACTTCAATGAGATCATAACTTTTTTTTTTGAGAAATAGTGATGATTTTGCTAAACTGAGCTTTTAATGCAGAAGCCAGTGACCCATCCTATTGACAGAGATGGATACTGCAAGTGCAATAATTTGATTGCCAGAATATGACACAAAGTAGATAAGGTATTTTATCTTTTTCATCCACTAGATTATGCATTCTCCTTACTTTGGTATTTCTGATATATTTTCTGAGAATCAGTTTTGTCTCATGTAAATGGTTCTCTGGAGAATTTCATAACTAGAGGCAGCAGAAATAAAAAATAAAACCTGTCATTAAGGAAAAAATATTTTGCATTGTTGGCACAAAAATAATCCAAATATGCACATGGCCAGGCAAAGCAGTGGAGCAGTGGTTGAGTTTGTTCAGAAAAATGTCCCGCTGTTCTGTCAAAAGCAGCACATGTATCTCATGTCATTGGGCAAGATGAGCAGGCCAAGCTGTAGACTTGTAGTAAAATACCCAAAGAAGAGGTGCAAGTCTAGGATGTCCTTCCAGGAAATTTTAAATCTATGTGCAAGAAAGAGGAAAATACTGTCTATTTTTTTATTTTTCTAAGGTGATGAGTTAATATTAACTGTTTTCCTGTTTCTGCTGCTGTGCTTCCCCCTTCTGTGCAAATGTGTGCAGAGTTGCTGCTGTTACATAAAGAATGCAAAGCAGTAGTTTATTTTCTTCTTGCAAATTAAATATTCTGTACATTTTTTTTCTGGTGTTTTTTTTCCCCTTTCCTGAACATCCTTGTTGCTGTTATTGTAGGCAACATAACCCTGGTTGAAAAGAAATCATCTGTACAGAAACAAGAAGAGTGGATTTGGGAAGAAATTGCTGCAAAGAAGAAATGCTAGACTGATGTTTTCAAAAGAATAAATGCTATTTTCAACATTTTTGGCATTTTTGGTAAGTGCACAAGTAATATTCTGCTGTAACCTATTTCCAGAAATCTTTTGCATTGTGTAAGTCACTCCTTTGAATGTCTGTGGCTGGGCAGATCACAATATTGTCAAAAGGTGTTCAAATATGATTATTATTTCAAATGTAATGGATATTTTCTGAGCAAATGAATTCTTGAAAATCAGAGATGTTAAAGATATATGAAGACTGAACCCAGTAGCCTGCATTCAGATTTTGATGTTTAGTCAGAAACATGTCATAAGTCAAGAGACATTGTAATTACCAATGGATATTCTTTACCAAGGTGCGATTATTAGTTTAATTTTTAATTTTTTCAACTTTGCTCATTCTTACTTAAAGGAGTTTAAGTCTTTTCATTTTCTTTTTGTAACTAACATTTAATATTCCACATCTGGTTGCCAAAATGGAAAATGTGTATTATTTGCTTACAGTAGAGGTGGGAATTATTCCTTGCCATAGCACTGGTAGGAAGTTTGGTTTAAAACATGAAAGATCCATTTTAGATTCCTGAAAAGAGGTATTAAAATTTCTTGTTAGATATTGCTGATTGTGATTGAAAACCACTCCATTGAATTACAGTAGAGGGAGATGAAGGACATCTTGCAGCAATGAAAATGGTTGCAAATTTAATTAAAACATTAAATTATTGTTGGAATAAAGGTCATAATCATAAAACCTAATTGAAGGAAGTACATTAGCATGTACCCTAAGGTATCCTTTCCATTTCCAAATATCTATTACATATTTGACATTTGAAGAGGAAAGAGGTTCCATTTTATCTGGATGGATGAACGGCGATGGGGAGAAGTGTTATACATAATACAGTGTAAGAGCCCCATTTTTCAAAACATCATTTGCTCCTTGCATAGGTGCAACACTCTGATTTTATGTCTCTGACTGAGGAAATTCCCCTTATTTATTGAGCATCATGGACCTGCATAGGGCAGAGGACATCATATCATGTACTTAGACTTTTCCCTGTGGAAAAAGTGGAACTTAACTCCCTTTAAATTTGACAAAGCCTCAGTTACCAGCTGTCACCTTGTTACCTAGGCTGCCTTTGTGAGAGATGTGTTGCTGCCTGGAGAATGGGATGTCTGTGTAACATCATATGAAATGCTTATCAAAGAGAAGTCAGTATTCAAAAAGTTCAACTGGAGATACCTTGTTATAGATGAGGCCCACAGGATTAAAAATGAAAAATCAAAGGTAATTTATTTTACACTAAGCAAGAGATCTGTGTGGGTTATTTAGTTGATGGTGTAGGGACTAGTAATGTTTAAATATATATGTTTGATATTTGGACATGTCTCACTGTCCTTCAGTTATCAGAAATTGTAAGGGAATTCAAGACTACCAACCGACTGCTATTAACTGGAACTCCACTTCAGAACAATTTTGTTTACATGATTTTACATACAACATTTTACATACAAAATTACATGAACTCTGGGCACTTCTCAACTTCCTTTTGCCAGATGTCTTTAACTCAGCTGAAGTAAGTCTTTTGTTTCTGAATCAAATTAATTTTGCTGGTTTTCCCAATTTGAAAGTAGACCTGGATATGTATAGTTAGTGGTGTCAGTTACTGATAAGTGATAGATTGAGTTGGAAATGTTTGTTATAAAGCTTTTCATAAAATAGGCCAAATAAGGTCATTTGTTCTTTTACTTCCTGGCCATATGAGAGTTGTATTTGTTCACCATTGTGATGCTATTGTACCTTGAAAGGAAGCCTCTTATAAACCAATGATTTTGTTGATACAGGATTTTGATTCGTGATTTGATACCAACAACTGTCTAGGGGATCAAAAACTGGTGGAGCGCCTTCCTATGGTGAGTCCTTTTGCCTTTTATACAAGGGTTACATTTACCTAAGTTAAATCCCAAACAGTTCTTCTAATACTTCTTATGATAGACTATTAGGATGAGAGAGATTATTCCACAACTTTTCAGTCAAGCAAAATTAAGTCCAAGGACACAGAACCATGTCAAAGATCATTTTGACCTAATCTTTGAGTCTTTCAAATAAAGCACATGTATATCCTATGTATAGCAAATAATTTCTCCATAGAGGTTGCTTTTTTTTTTTCAGATTGTCTAACACTAGATCATGTATCTGTGATAGAGAATATCTGCTCTTTGCTTCATCCATTGACCTGATCAGTGTTTCAGTTTCCAAAATGCATTTAATGGTGAACCTCTTTCAGGTGCTACGACCATTCCTTCTCCGTCGCATCAAGGCTGATGTGGAGAAAAGCTTGCCTCCAAAGAAGGAAGTTAAAATTTATGTGGGCCTCAGCAAAATGCAGCGAGAATGGTAATTAATGCATGTGCTTGACTGGGCTGTGGTTCAGGCTCAGAAGGAATGTGCTGTCTGTGACTTGGAGGTTGTGTAGAACTCAATTTATTCTCTCTGGTATACTCCCAGTTTATTCCTGTTTCTTTCTGACACTGCTATGACAGAACCATGCATGTCAGGGAGATTTACCTGATTAAATGAAGAGAAGGGTGAGCTTTAGACAGTATTTGTAGCCTAAAGACTTATGAAAACTTGCTTAACTTCTTGCTTAAAGGAGAGGAGGTTCAGGAGGAACCTTTTTGCTCTGCACGACTCCTGGATGGGAGGGTGCAGCCGAGGGGGTCATCAGCCTCTTCTCCCAGGCAACAGAACAAGAAGAAATGGCCTCAAACTACACCAAGGGAGGTTCAGGTCAAGCATCAGGAGGAATCTCTTAATGGAAAGGGTTGTCAAGCATTGGAATAGACTGCTCAGACAGGTGGTGGATTCACCATCTCTGGAGGTATTGAGGAAACAGCTGGATGTGGCACCCAGTGGATGGTGGTGTTTAGCCTAAGGTTGGAACTGATGATCTCAGAGTTCTCTTGCAACCCAATCGATTCTGTGAGTCTGTGCTACATTTCTGACTTGCCCAGAGGCAAAAGAATGACACCCAAACCATGTCCCATGGCTGCCATGATGCTGAGGGCAGGTTCTGTCTCCCACAGGCTTTTCCTGGCTTACATGTATTCAAACCTTTCCTCCTCCTCCCTCTGCACCAGCAAAAGATGCAGCTTGTAAGTCATCCCCCAGCTTCATTTTAGAGTGAACAGAAGGGTTTTTTTCTTTCCGTGCTGTAGGTATACCCGAATCCTGATGAAGGATATAGATATCCTGAACTCAGCTGGGAAGCTGGACAAGATGAGACTGCTGAACATCCTGATGCAGCTGCGGAAATGCTGCAATCACCCGTACCTCTTTGATGGAGCAGAGCCTGGCCCACCTTACACAACAGACATGCATTTGGTCACTAACAGTGGCAAAATGGTACTTCTAGACAAATTGCTGCCTAAGTTGAAAGAACAAGGTATACATCTCCTTTCTGGGGTTTTGAGAGTTTTTTGGTTCAGTAATATTTTTGTGTATTCTGAGCAAAACCCAGCGGACTTTAGCCAGGATTACTGTTGGTTTCTAGTATGATACCAGCTTGGATCAATAGTCCATTATGGCTTTTTGTGTTGAAGTGTTTTGATTTCTTTTTTTTTCCCACTTTTTCATCGCAGCTAAGTTCACACCATAAAAACATCATTTGATTGGGGCTTTAGATTTTCTTTCATAGTTTTCTTAGCTATCTGAAATATAATTATGTAGTATTTTAGCCACGCCTTTGATTTGCCATGAAGGACCATTTCAGATTCAGAGTCCTCATACATAGCTCAAGTCAAATCCTGTGTGAAATGTTGGTCTTTCTTGCTGGATGTGATTTTGAACAGTACCTGAGGTTTTTCTGTGTATTCTATAAACACTCAGACATGGGGGAACTCTTGAGTTGTTTTAAAGTTATTTGAGCTTTGAAATGGATTACTGTAAAAGTCACTTGCAACAGAGTTTTTGACACTGGAATAAATTTTTAGCTCACTATTTTTTGAGTATGCTTACAGTAGTAACTTTGCTAAAGAAGTTGGATGTAGGTTTGTGAGTGGGGACACTTTGCAGGAAAACAAAACCACGTCCAAACCTCAACCTTCTGTAGTATAGAAGTAAACTGTACTTTGTATCTAGGTATCATCCAAGCAGCTGTGACTGTATAACTCAAGACTGAAAACCAAGCAATTCAGTGGTTACTGTGCTTTTTTGATCTTGGTTTCTTCCTGATATCAGGTTTATTGATGAGGTGTTGTAATTAATACTGGACTGGTCTCAAATCAAATTAGCATCTTAAACAAGAGAGTTCAGTATTAACCCTTGAGTCCAAAGGACAAAAGGAAGTAGAAACTTTGTTATATCCTGTGTTTTACTTAAATTTCTCCAGTAGACTGGAAATGGCTGAGTGTATATGCATAAAGTACTGAACCTTTTCTTTTTTTTTTTTATTTAAGTTGTTCTTGGCAGTAAACTGACAAGTACTTAAGAAGAATTCACTTTATTTCTAGAGATCTTAAATCCAAAACAATCAAATACTTCAAAATTTTATTATTTATACTTGATAATGTTTTTATATTTGTGCTACCATCTTACTCTGCCATGTCTGGGAACTTTTTCTTGAGGAGTACAACACAAAATGAAAAGGAGAAGCCAGCCATTAATTAGACAGTGACATATCAGGGTAAGACAAACGTGTCCTATGGCATGGATGTGCTGTGGCAGCAGCAGCTGCAGCCCTGCATTGTAGTTTGGGTCTGAAATTCAAACGACTTTTCTTCTTAGTACATGGAATTGCCCTCCTTCCTTTTCTGGTAGTGCAGACTTGGAGAGTTTGTTTAATCTTACATTTTGGTGAAAGCATAAGAAACCTTTTTACCCAAACAGGCTCAAGGGTTCTAATCTTCAGGCAGATGACAAGAGTTCTAGATATTTTGGAAGATTACTGTATGTGGAGAAATTACGAATATTGCAGACTGGATGGACAAACTCCTCACAATGAGCGACAGGTATTTACAACTTCAGGGATTGTATTTATGTAAAAATACTACTTGTAAAACATTTTGTTTAACTGATACATTCTTTTCATTGATTTAGGCTTCCATTAATGCATTCAATGATCCTGACAGCTCAAAATTTGTGTTCATGTTGAGTACACGAGCAGGAGGTCTTGGAATCAATCTGGCTACTGCTGATGTTGTAATTCTCTTTGATTCAGACTGGAATCCACAAGTAGATCTCCAGGCTATGGTAAGATTCCAGATGGAAATTATGGGGTTTTGTTTTTCTTTTTCTCACAGTACTTTGCTAGAAATGTGTACTTCCAAAATAAATTGGTATTTTCCCATTTTAGCACAGGAGCAGGATTTGTAAGACTAATTTTCAGTTCAAGTGCAGCTTCCACTGTGTGGAACCATTAGTCCTCAGTCACATTTGGGTTATACAGTGTTTTATGTAGTGGGAAATGCTGGGTGTGTGCTACACCTCATAGTATTGTTTAATGCAAATAGCCTACTTGAGTAAGTAAAAATGAATTAAATCTAGGTTGTTAATCCCAAAACTATAAAGCTGTTGTGGGGAGTGGAGGTGAATGTGTTTTCACTGTTTTTCCTGCGATCTTGAAAATGAGATAAAGAAAAGTTGAATTAAAGTTTTCAAAAACTGCTTTTATGGTGATGGTAATGAAAGGATCTCATTTTAGTAACTATCCTTAGGGGTTTTTTTAAGTAGATGTGGATGCATCTCCATCCTGGATACATGTCAAGGACATTAGTGACCACCTAAGAAAGCAAAGCTATCTAAAAACTGCCAGTGGATTTTTGGATTTTTGGTTGGGGTTTTTTTTGGTTTTTTTTTTTTTTTGACAAATGAGGCCTTTCAGAGAGAAGTCTTGGAAATGTCTTAAATTATTTCAGTTAACCTGTGGGTCTCAAGTACTCTAGCAAAAATCACTTCAAAAGAATGAAGGAACTGGTGTCTAATAGCTCAAATGAGGCAGTACCAGCTACCACTACAGGTGTGTGTTGAGAATACTGATTCTCACAGTGGTTCATGTTTCACTAGTCAGGAGAGGCAGGGTTATTGTTTTTTTCTTGAACTATTCATGGCACTACTGAAGGATTTTGAGAAAGGCAGCTTTTGGTCAGCAGAGAGATGATTTCTTCATGCTTTGATTCTACAGAAGGTTGCTTAAGGTCAGAAGCATCCAAATCTTCTCCTCTGTGTGTGATTTAATGAAAAACCCCAAATCCTGCTGTTTTTTAGCTATGACACATAGAGACACACTCACTGTCAGTGTTATTGAAAAAAAAAAACCCCAAACCTGCAATGTAGATAAAAATGTAATATCTTGGGTAGCCATGGATAGCTGTAAACATTTTAGTAACCTGTGCTGTTCTGTTTTGTAAATTTGTGTGCTGTAAATAATGAAAATCTTAAACCTCATTATGTAGTCATGCTGGAAGGCAAGTGCTGACTTTTTTGTTACTGTTTTGGGCAGGATCGAGCGCACAGAATTGGGCAGACCAAGACTGTCCGTGTGTTCAGGTTTATTACAGACAATACCGTGGAGGAAAGGATAGTGGAGCGTGCAGAAATGAAACTGCGCCTGGATTCCATAGTCATCCAGCAAGGCAAGTATTATATGAAGGCACTTCGGATCTAGGATGAAATTCCCTTCTTCTCCCATTGTAAATCATGGTGCAATCAGCCAGTAAGAACCAGTGGGAGTGTTGCTTTTGCCTCATCTGAACTCTGAAGGGAGTTCATGTGCAAAGGCCTCATCCACTTGGAAATTTGTTTTACTGTAGGAGTAGGCATTTCCTCACTAACTTTTTGCTTACCTGCCTAGTGGGGTATAGTCAGATTTGACTTTTTAAAGCACTCAGTTTCTTCTTTCACTTTAAATTTAAATGAATGCCTTTCCTTTTTCTAATAGACAGAGAAAAGTAAGGTAACCTTAGTTGACTTGCTTGGAATCAGTAATATGTAGTTTGTATGTGGAAATATAAGGGGGAGAAAATCCTGTATTGCTCCTTCCATAACATAAACTCTTCAGTGAGTTGCTATCCTCAAGCATTTTTATCTTTAGGAAGATTGGTGGATCAAAACCTGAATAAACTTGGAAAGGATGAAATGCTGCAAATGATCAGACATGGAGCAACACACGTGTTTGCTTCAAAGGATAGTGAGATTACAGATGAAGATATTGATCACATTTTGGAAAGAGGGGCAAAGAAGGTGAGAAGGTTTGTAAAGGGGAAGCTCACCTGTAGATTTGAATGTGATGGCAAGATAGTGAGTCTCTGGATGATAACTTGGTTCCAAGCTGGAGAGAAAAGGGGTTTTTGCTGTAGAGGGTTTTTGTGTTACTCAATCGTGTCTGTTTTTTCTGATGTTGTCAATAAGATGTTTTATAGTCAAGTACCTTCTAGAATGGCTCCTCTTCTTTCTGGCAATGGGATGTTTTAAAATGAAGTACCTTTCAGAGTGGCTCCTTTCTGGAATGAGGTGTTTAATAATGACGTGCCTTCCAAAATGGCTCCCGTTCTATCTGGGAATGAGATGTTAAATAATGAAGTACCATCCAAATGGCTACTATTCTTTTCTGTATCCCCTGTCCAAGACTGCGGAAATGAACGAAAAACTTTCAAAGATGGGTGAAAGCTCCCTTAGGAATTTTACTATGGATACTGAATCTAGCGTGTATAATTTTGAAGGGGAAGACTACAGAGAAAAACAGAAGGTAATGTTTTAAGTTTCTTTTGGAGGAATGCCCTGAATTGCATGTTTTAGTCATACTTATTTAAGAGGTATTGGGTAAAATACAGTGTCATCTATGAAAATAGTTTAAATAACACTTATAACACTTATAATGAAGTAGATGTAGATCTAATTTTACATAAAACTTGTAGCTGGTCTCATGATCTTGCAAGACTTAATTTTTGGTTTTGGGGGTGATGGGTTTTGTTTTTATAGTTGGCATTTACAGAGTGGATTGAACCCCCTAAAAGAGAAAGAAAAGCCAATTATGCTGTGGATGCTTACTTCAGAGAGGCTCTTCGAGTCAGTGAACCAAAAGCACCCAAGGTGAGTTGACTAATCAAAAGAAATAAATTTTTTCAATATGTATGGTAAATGGCTAAAGCTCTAAGCAACAAATAGGTCTTGAGTCATAAAAACTGCTCTGTTCACTTTTATAAAGTGGAGGGACTATCTAAATTTAGAAAAAATTTCCAAAAGACTTGAGACAAACTTCTGTGAGAAAAAATAAGAACAGTATGAAACTTGTAAGACGTTAGGGAGGCTAAGATCAAGTTTTTTCTAGTTCTTATTTAAGCAGCTGTAAATTTTCCTGTGGAAGATTAATGCTTTAAACACGTGTGACTTTTTCACCAGCCACCTCCTCCCAAAAGACCTCTCTTCCCCTTCTCTCACTGCTCTTTTACTTTTAGAATTCTTTGTGGTGGTTGGTGTGTCTTGCATGGTGTGACTTTTTTCCCCCCAAGTTAAGACAGTGCATTTTTGTAACAATAATGCTTTTTGTTTGCTCATAAACTTAAATTACTTCTTACAAGCAAGCAGATTCTGGATGTGAAAGGGAGCAAATGCAAGCTTTGTGTTTCAGGCTCCACGGCCTCCAAAACAGCCAAATGTACAGGACTTCCAGTTCTTTCCTCCTCGCCTGTTTGAACTGTTGGAAAAAGAGATTCTCTACGACAGGAAAACAATTGGTTACAAGGTAACTGAAGAATTTCCTTGACCAGAGGGATGGAGCACCTCTCTTAGGAGGAAAGGCTGAGAGTTGGGATTGTTCAGTCTGGAGAAGCAAAGGCTCTGGAGCAACCAAATTGCAGCCTTTCAGTACCTAGAGGGGGCTTGCAGGAAAGCTGAAAAGGGACTTTTTACAAGGGAGCAGCTTTAAACTGACAGAGGGCAGGTTTGGGTTGGATATTGGAAGGAAATTCTTCACTGTGAGTGTGGTGAGGCACTGGCACAATTTGCCCAGAGAAGCTGTGGATGACCCACATTCCACTTGCTTGGAAGTGTTCAAGGCCACGTTGGACGAGCCTTTGAGCATCCTTGTCTAAGCAGAAGGTGGCCCTGCCCATAGCAGGGGCTTGGAAAAGAGGTGATCTTTAAGGTCCAGTCCCTTCTGTGTTATTCTCTAAATTCTTGCAATGGAACAGTTTAATGCAACAGTAGGAGAATAAGTACTTTTCCAGCCTTTCACAGTAATTTAAATGAAATAAAATCATGTTCAGCTGTAGAAGCTATTAGGTTATATTAACAAAAAGGTGACAATTAGTAATTATCTGTGAAAAATTAATTCAGTTTTACAAAGTGCAAAACCTTTCAGGTACCTCGTAATCCTGATCTCCCAAATGCAGCCCAAGCACAAAAGGAAGAGCAGCTTAAGATTGATGAGGCTGAACCTCTTAATGATGAAGAACTAGAAGAAAAAGAGAAACTTCTAACCCGGGTATTGTCGGTTCTTCAGTGAGACTGAAATCAGCCAAAGCTTGTTTTGTGTTTCACAGCATTATGGGAGCATTTCTTGGTCACTGATCGGCATGTGCCGTAGTTAACACATCTGCACAGTTTGGTTCAGACTGAAAAGAGTTTCCAGCATTAGGTTTGTCATAGGCCTATGTCATAGGATATCTTTGAGGAATGTGCACCAAGGATTCTCCTGAATCCTAGTCTGGCATTCACTATAGACTGTGATGTCTTTCCATGAAACCTTGCAGAATGGCTGCAGAGCTGGGTGTGCTGCATTCCACATGATTTAATGCACATATTCTGCCTCAGTTTCACACCCTTATGGAAGTGAATCCTGGGGTCTGAACAGTCAGTTTTCCTAAACCACATCTGGTAGTGGATAGTTCCCCTCACTAAAAGAGGGTGTGAGCTGAATAAGTATATAATTAGGAAGCCTGTATATTTAAATAATTTAAAACCAGGTGAATGCTTGATATGCCTTATTTGGATATTTTATTTACACGTTGTATTTTGGCAGGGGATCGGAATTACAGGACAGGATTTCTTGCTTGCGTAGTAATGAGCTGGAACAGCTCACTGTGGAGACACCAGAATCACAGAGGTCAGGAATCAGTACAGTCCAGTAAGCTGTGGCTAAATCACAACATGGCTGGCAGAACTTGCTACTTCCCACTACTTGTAAAAGCTACTGGTAATATGAAATGAACCTACTTTAGCTCATGACTTCAGCAGTGCTACTTGTGTCTCTGCTGAAAATCACCATCACAAGGTGGCTTTAGTCCTTCTGAGGGAGAGTGACCATGCAGTGGTCACTGCAATGATGCAATGGCTGAGGGTGTCTGTGAGGCACTTGGGGGGCCTTTTTGACAAAACAAAAGCCATTACACTACTTTCACTTGAGCAATTTTTTTTTCTTAGAAAGTAATCCCACAGAGAGACTATTAGGAGGAGGGATTAATTTTTCAGCTGAAAACTTACCAGAAATTACTAGGTAAATAAAGAACTAGTGCTAGTCATTTTGCAGTATTTAAATAGAGAGACTACAGTGACTGCAGTATAAAAAGAGTTCTACTAAATTAAACTGCAGAGAAAGAAAAGGTTTAACACTGTGGAATGATGGAAGTGTTACAGGCAATTTCAAGAAACCAGTTGAATCAAATTCGGAGATGGACAAATCCTGAACCTCTGTGCAATGTTTCCTCTTGATTGCTGTATAGGGCTTCACTAACTGGAATAAGAGAGATTTCAACCAGTTCCTCAAAGCCAATGAGAAGTGGGGCCGTGATGACATTGAAAATATAGCACAAGAAGTCGAAGGAAAAACCCCAGAGGAAGTCATTGAGTATTCAGGTAACTTAATTCTGTACTCAGCTCTGAGAGTATCTAACTCTGCTTGGCTCATTTGAACTGCCTGAGAACATGGTAACATCCTACTGCTGAGAATTTCTTACACTGCTGTTCTAAGATTTTTGGGGTAGAATTATATTGATGTATTTTGGATCTGCTGCTCTGTCTTTTACCATCATTACCGCCTGCACAACTAAGGCTGTACTAAAATGCACACCTAAACTCCTGCTGAGCCACTTCACTGTATCCTGAATCTAACTGGGTAGCACTGTCTTCAGTTCTTGTTAATTTTTGCAAAGGGAAATGCTGAGAAACACTGCTTAGCTGAAGAGATTTCCCTTTTCCTTGTATTCATTAATGAGAAGTTAACCTTTACCTCCTCCTCGAGAGCAGAACTCAGTAAATACATCACGATTGAACCTACAGCCACCACTGGTAACCTGAGTCTTAACCTCGCATTAGAAGAGATTTTTTTCCACTGTAGTGTAGCTGCAAAGTCCTGGCACTACATTTCTAAAGGTATAGAGCAAGTTGAAAATGTGCAAAAATCTTGTACAAAAACCCCTTATTTAAACACCTAATGGTCTTTCAGGCACTTGCTTGTCTTCAGGCACTCAGTTGCCCTCTTGCTTCTATTGATAAAACTGTATTCTGTTACATCCGTTTTCATTTGAAGAAGCTTTGTTTCCTTTGAGGAGACTGACACACAAAAGTCTTACTGGCCTGTATTGTACCTCACTTAAACTGAAGATTCCTATATCTACCCTCTTCAAAACAGCATTTGTACTACTGCAGCACATGGTAGCTGGAAGGGAAGGTTTCTTACCAGCTCAAGGCATGTCTGTTGTTACACAGCAGTAAGCTCTGGTAAAAGGAAGGAACAGCTAACATCCTTTTTTTAAGGTTAAACCTCTGACTTTTACAATGCATGATAAGATACTAAGAAGTTGTTCTTTTCTTAGCTGTGTTCTGGGAAAGATGCAATGAACTCCAAGACATAGAGAAGATCATGGCTCAGATTGAAAGAGGAGAAGCTAGAATTCAGAGACGAATCAGCATAAAAAAGGCTCTCTATACAAAGGTGGGTTTGCTCAGTTTCTTTTTTTTTTTCCTGGTGCCAGTGAGGGGAGATGCATGACCCCTGTCTGACTAGTGCTGCTGATGTATGAAGACATCTTGGGCATGACATTGGTCTCTTTGCATAACACTCAGCAATTTCTTCCTATGGCTTTTCCATCCCATGGAAGTGCTGTGATGACACCCTTAGCTATGGTCTACCCTGGTGTTTGTAACAGTCTTCTGTATTACAGCACACAGTTCAGAGCGCTGTGTAACTCCACATAGTACAGGCCTTGGGGAGGAGCACAGTTCCTTCTGGACACATGGAACTGAAATTAAGAGAGAGAGAGAGAAATGGAGAGAGGGGGATGGAGAGAGGGAGAAATGGGGGAGATAAAGGGATGGAGAGGGATAGAGAGAGGGAGAGAGAGAAATGGAGGAAGAGAAGGGAGAGAGGTAGGTGGGTAGAGCAATAGGGGGGAGAGAAACATAGGAAAACAGGTGGAGAGAATTGGAGTAAAGTAGAAACAGGTAGAGATGGCAGAAGACAGAGGGAGTTAGAAACATCAGATTAGAGAGCACTTAAAAAAGACTGATCCAACAGTCTTGGGGAAGGATGGGAGATAGACCTTTTAACATTTCTGCTTTTGTCTCTTTCTGTGGTGCATCATATCCATCCCTTCCATAGCTGAACCAGTGGGTCTGGACTTTCTGACAGGAATTCAACAGAAAGCTTTTTCAATCTTTTGTCCCCCTAGAAGCAGCCCAAGTTTTTGGGGCAATCCATCTCAAAACATTTCTGTAAAATTTCCTTTTGGTTCTTGATGCTGCTCAGGGCCATCAGACTGACACAAAACCCCCTCAGTCATGTCCCCAGCCCCGGTGGAACGGCCGAGCTCTCTGAACTCCAGCCTTGCACTGTCCCACCGTAATTACATTGCAATTGTAGATAGAATTGTGGCAGGTTCTGGGCCACTGGCTCGGAATCCTCCTGAATCCTCAGGGCTGACCACGGCATTTGTCTGTACTTTCCTGTCCCTGGGGCTGATCACTCCGTGCTTCCCAAGGGACGGAGCACTCGCTCTGCACGGCTCCTTAGAGCTGAGGGTGCCTGCCCACACTGAGAGATGGGTGAGTGAGCGACGCCGTAATGTTCAGGTGGGTTCGGCTTATCTAGTTCGGTCGGGCTTATCTAGTTCGGTCGGGCTTATCTAGTTCGGTTGGGCTGAACGCGGTTCCGTCGCGTTCCGTTCAGTTCACCTCAGCTAAGCTCGGATGGATTCGGCAAATCGCGGCCAGAGTCGGCCGTTCGGGTAGGCTCGGCTGTTGTCGGCTGCTGTCGGCCACACTCGGCTGTCGTCGGCCACACTCGGCCAGACTCGGCTGTTGTCGGCTCCACTCGGCCACACTCGGCTGTTGTCGGCTCCACTCGGCCACACTCGGCTGTTGTCGGCTCCACTCGGCCACACTCGGCTGTTGTCGGCTCCACTCGGCCACACTCGGCTGTTGTCGGCTCCACTCGGCCACACTCGGCTGTTGTCGGCTCCACTCGGCCACACTCGGCTGTTGTCGGCTCCACTCGGCCACACTCGGCTGTTGTCGGCTCCACTCGGCCACACTCGGCTGTTGTCGGCTCCACTCGGCCACACTCGGCTCTTCAGCCCTACCTGACTCTGCTCCGCGCTGCAATGGCGGCCGCTGGCAGGGCCCCGCTCCCCGGCCTGAGCCCCGGCAGGGGACAGAGCGCTGGGACAGCCGCCTCAGCCCGGCTCACCCTGTCCCTGCCCGGCCCCGCGTCCCCCGGAGCGCGCCCTGCAGCGCAGAACGCGGCCTTTGGGCCAGGAGCGGGGACAATGCCCTCGGCTCGGCAGCAGCGCCGGGAGGCAGCGGGCGGTGCCCTCAGGTGAGCGGCCGGAGGGGAGGGAGCTGGGCCGGGGGCACCGGGGCCGGGGGCACCCACAGGGGGCCGGGGCTGCTTTGGGCGCTGCTGCGTGGGACCCGCTGCGGGTGGCACGGCTCTGTCCCGGGCCTTGCGGCTCTCTGGGATCGTGTGCCGTGGAATGAAGGTGGGGCTCGTCCCAGCTGCGGGAACAGCGTTTTATTGGGTGAGAAACAGAGTTCACTCTCTAGAATTTTTAGACGTTTGTTAAGGGATAAAAGGCAGCGCTGGGGTGCTTGGCTGTTTGCCAGGAGCACCCGGTTCCCTTAAACCGTGTTCTCTAGATTCTGTTCCATTGCAGTGGGGTGTGCATATTCATTAGAGTTTATACATATTCCAAGAGTCCTTTTCAGTTTAGATGTTCTTTTGCTTGGTTGGAACCTTCGCGCCATCTTGTGGATTAAACCAATATACTTTATTTCTTCCTGTGGTGCCATCCTGTCTTATTTTCAGTCCCTCGCTATTTGATAACGAGGGTCAGTAAATTTTTCCTTTTTTTTTTCAGTGCTCTGGTTTCTGTTTCTGTTATCTTGTGTTTCAGATAAGATTGTCCCCAGCTGTGGGAAATCACCTCATTATCTGACACCATTTTCTGAGTTCCTTACGTGTAAAAGCATTTGAACATTTCACAGTCTCTATTATAGTCTATTATAGTATTATAGTCTAAACTAGTGTCTGTTACAGTGCTGTTTATGAAAGCTGTGCAGTGCATACACGAACTGACAGATTATCCTTGATCCAGAGCAGTAGTTACAGACTGTCCCCTCTCGGGAGTTTTGTGCTCAATAACAGCGTGCCAGAGCTCAGACATAAATGGCAAGGGCAAGAACTGCATTTGTTCTGTTCCATTCTGGGCTGGGCTGAGCTCTGTTTGCCGGGAAGCAGCGGGATGGGTGTCCCTGTGCCCACCCCCCTGGGTCCCAGAGAGAAGCTGCTCCTGTGGCTGCAGCTGAGGGGCACTGGGAAACCTGAACGGTCCTGATGGAAACCGATGCCAAACCGGGTTTGGTTGGGTTTGGGACTTGCCATTTTCCCCTGATCCGTGGGTTTTGCCTTAGGAAACAGGAACTGGGCACCAGGACATTTTGTTAGCCTAGAAGGGAGGAGTTGGTTTGTATTTATTTCCTGAGGCACCTGGATCGATTTGGGTCTCAGTTGGCACCCGAGAGCCTCCTCTGTGTCCTGGGTGGGGTGGTGGCTACCAAAGGGGTAAAAGGTGGAGCAGGAGGGTGGGTGGAGAGGAGAGCAGTGGCTCTGTGGGGATTTGCATCTGGAAAGGGCCCTCAGTTTCCTGGCGGGAGTCCTGGAATCAGAGCTGAGAGTCGCTGAGCAGTGAGGATCGTGCAGCTGCAGCGCGGAGAGTGCAGAGGCTGCAGTGGGCGTTGTCTGCTCGCTCTCCTGATGTCCCATCTCTAATGCTGGGCTGGCACCCAGGCACCTCCCAGGGCTGCACAGCCTCAGGGCAGGGGTGGTTTGTAAATGTTTTAAATGCTGCAGCAGCTCCCTCAGGCTGGATGAGTGTGAGGATATCCAGCTCTGCCTTCGGGCTTGGAGCACGGCAAGGGTGCAGGGCTCACGGTCAGTCTTGTTTAAACACTTGTAATAGCAAAACATTTTAAAGCAGAGACTGTGAGGCAATAACAAAGGCGAGTGTGTGGCAAGGATAGGTCCGAGCTGTCTTTATTAAAGATCCACACTGCTGGATGTTGTGTCAGAGCCCTCTGGGGACAGAAGGTGTCCCCAAGCTTCATGAAGCCCTTGTTTCCTGCTGGCAGGGCAGGGGGTGAGCCCAGCCTCGGGGGCTGTGTGGCTCCTCCTGCCTGGAGCAGGGACAGCCCGTGGGGCTGAGCCCCAGAGGTTCAGTTGCTGGAGCAGGTGGGGATCTCTTTGTGCCTGGGAATTGTCGCTGCTGCGTTCCTGTCCCAGCTGCAGGGTTCCCTCAGAGCCCGTGCCCTGCAGCAGCACTGGGAGCTCCTGGGCTGGGCAGGGAGCAGCTCTGGCCTGGGGCTCTCAGTGCCATCAGTGCCCATGGAAAGCCAGCTGGGTTTGTTCTGCTGCCATCGGCCTCTCTGCTGTGCCAGCCTCGGTGCCAGGGCACAGAGCTGTGGGAAGGCTCCATCCCATCTGTGCCAAGCGCTGCCAGCGCTTCCAGCAGCGCTGCTGGGGCACCAAGGGCTGCCTTTGGAGCCTGGCTGGCACAGAGGGTGACACACTCTGCCCTGCAGCACCCAGCTGCATCCCACAGCTGCACAGTTCAGCCAGCAGGGAGCAGAGTCAGCTCTGGGCCCAAACCAGGCTTTGTCGCCCAGAGAGCCCCTGAGCTTCCTGAGGCAGCACACAGATGTGCCCTGGCCTTTGGGGCTCGTGGTGAGGGCTGCCAGGGGATTGTGATAAGGCTGAGCTGGAGCTTTCTTAGAAAAGCCATCAGCTGTAAGGAGAATCTCTGGCAAACAGGTGGCTGGGGCACTGGCTGGGAGCAGGTCCTGGCCTTTTCTCTTCTTTTCTTTAAGCTGTTCTTAAGAGGAGCCCAAAACTGCAAAATGGAAAGGAAGGGGGCTGTGGGGGTGAAAGTTGCTTTGCATTTTTTGAAGTGTTGCTGTGGATTTTGGTGTGTCAAGTGGCACTACCAAAACAGCACTGGAATAACCAAACTTCAGGACTCTGCGCTTAATTCCTTGAATGTGTTTGTGTGGGTGCAGGAAATGCCAAATCCCAAAGCAATTCCATGTCTGTAACTTCAAGTGCAACATCTTTAAAAGCAAGTGCTCAGTGTGGGCTTTCCATGTGGGTGCAAATGGCCCAAGGCCTTTCTTGTGTCCCAAAAGCAAAAACCCTTTCCCTGGGAGGTTTTGGAGGGGATTCTCTTTGGGATTTCTTGTGGTGCAGCATCCCGGGTGTCCCTTCCTTTGTGCCAAGTCCAATGGGAAAGGATGGAATGGCTGCCACGTGGGCTCTGGGATAAAAATGGTTCTGTTCAAATGAGGCAGAGAATGCAAGATGAAAAATGAGCATCCTTTCATTGTCTGAAATAGTCAGGAATAAAAGTGCTGGCAAAGGACACGTTTGTGTTTGAATTGGTGTCACCTCTCCTGGGTAAAACCCCATAGTGAGCCAGCAGAGCAGAGCTAGGAGAGCTGGGATCCTTGGACTTCCACAGTGGACTTAATTTTCTTTTCTCCTCTCTTTCAGGGCAGGAAAAATCATCCAACTCCTCCCATGTTTGCCCGAAGCTTTGGTGTTGGAGCAGCCAAAGGCAAGAGGCTTCAGCAGCAGGGCTCTGCGCTGGAGGGCTCTGGTCCTGCCCACGCTGTGGGGTGAGTCAGAGGGACACAGGGCTCCCCTTTTCCTCTCTGCTGGCATGAGCTGCCATGGCAATGCCATTGCTGCCAGCCCAGCCCCAGCTGTGCCTGCTGGAGAAGGGCAGAGGTGCAGAGGCAGTGCCAGAGTTGCCTGGGGCTGCTGGAGCTGTGGTGCTGGCTGTGCCCTGAGGGCAGCTTGGGCATTGTCTGTGCAGCCCAGGGCTGCTCTGGGCCTTCCTTGGGGAGCTCTCAGTGCATGCCCAGCTCTGCCAGGGCTGGCAGCCGCTGCAGGGCTGGGTGACAGCCTCTGCTGGGGCTGGGGGCAGGCACGGCCCTGGCACAGGGGCAGGGGCAGGGCTGGCAGCATTTGGGAGCCGTGGGAGCAGAGTGAGGGGTGGTGCTGGGCACAGGGGTCAGCCTGTGCTGGTGTCAGCACAGCCCTGCAGGGCCCTGGCATCTGGGAGCAGCTCCAGCTCTCCTGGGGCCCAGGGATGGGCTCTGAGGGACTGGCTTTGCCTGTGCCTTTCCAGGGCAGCAGGAACAAGGGCAATGTGGTGCCAGAGCTGGGGCCCATCAGGCTGTATTTCCCTCTGGGAAAGCAGAACAGACTCTGGGCTGAGCTGAGTTTCCTGCAAGGGCTCAGAATCCAGGGAAAAGGGAGTTCAGGAATTGCATCTGCTGCTGGGAACATTGCCTTAGGCTTGCTCAGTTTGTGTCTGTGAGCAGTGGGCTCTGGGCTGGAGAGGTGCTGTTGGCAGCAAAAGATGGAGTCCATGCTCTGCAGGGATGTGCAGGGAAGGACTGAGTGGGAGGGAAGGGCAGTATTTAGAAATGAGATCAGCATTTCTCCCAGAACTGGGGTGCAGCAGTGATGGGGGTGGTTGGCTTTGCTCTGGGCCTTGTTATTCCTTGTGCAATTTGCAAATTCTGCTGCATGATTTCCTGTCCAGTATCTTTCTAACAAAAACTGACAGAAATTGAGGTTTAGGAGTAGAGCTGAGGTCCATTCACTGCACAATCTTGCCAAGGCTGGAGGACTGGGATGATGGCTGCTCTCAGCAAAGGTCACTTCTCAATGCTGTGTCAGATTTGCCTCAGTGCTGGGCAGGAAAGGTGAGGGTTTGGATCAGGAATTGTGCAAACAAGGCCTGGGTGTGGTTGATTTGTTTTGTTTTTCAGTGAGCCAGGGCTGGCACAGGGAATGGTGCAGGTGCTGCTCTGGCACCAGAGCTGCTGCCCTTTGGAGCCATGTTCAAGGTGTGACCATAGAACACTTTGGGGGCTGTTTTCAGCACTCTGGGTTTCAGAACTGCTGTCCCCAGCCCGTTGCCAGCCCTGGGACATCTGCTCTGCTTCCAGGCTGTCCTTGCTGGAGCAGCCTGGTCCCTGCCGTGCCCAAGCCCTGAGACACAGAGGGAGCCCTGTGCCCAGGGGCCTTTGGCACCTTGTCAGGAAGGTGGCAGCAGCCCCGGGAGCAGGCTGGAGGTGAGAACTGGGTGTTGGGAGCTGAGGAGTGCTCATCTGGGCTGGGGGGAAGGGGCAGGAGTTTCCATGCCCCTGGAGCTTTCCTGCTGGCATGGGGCAGCACAGGGAGCAGCATTCATTGTGCCCCTCCCACGGGCAGTGCTGGCCTGGGTGTCTGTGCTGTGCCACCAGAGCGTGGCACTTGGCTGCTGTCACTGCTGTCACTGCCAGCCCAGCTGGGGGCTGTGCCCTCCTGCCAGCCCCAGCCAGGAGCTCCAGGGGTGCCTCTGGGCCCTGCTGGGAGCGTTTGCTGGGAATGTGCCCCATCCCTGGGAGCGTCCCTTTGTCCCTGGGCTGCCAGCCAGAGCTTTGGGCTGCTCAGGCTCAGGCTGGGATTGCCAAAGGCACCGAGAGGGAGCAGCACAGGGAGGGTGCTCAGAGAGGGGCTGGCAGAGCCCAGCTGGCAGGCTGGGCTGGCTGCTGCAGGTGGGGCTGTGTGCACTGCAGGCAGGGAATGTCCCCTTCCCTCAGCAGCCCTGCAGATCCCAAGGGCTCCCAGAGCAGGATTTTATTCCTTACCTCCCTTTGTGGAGATTGATTCTCCACATTGCCATGAGCAATTCTTGGATTTCTCTAGGAGCAAACCTCCCAGCAGAGCCAGATTGCAGCGGAGGCCAGAGCTGTGTTTGGAGCAGGGAGTGCTGAGAGCTGCGTCTGCCTGTGCTGCCCCAGCCTGAGCACAGGCACAGGGAACAGCCTGGGCAAAGGGATTGGGGCAGTGGCTGATGCCCAGGGAGAAGAACACAAACCCACAGCCCTTCAGCCTGACAGTCCCCTCCACCCAGAGCTCAGCACACATCCTCACAGGGAAGCCCAGCAGCTGAAGGGAAAAAAAACCCACAGAAGAAAAAGGTGATTTATTGTGCTGTAAAGTTCTTTCAAGTTGTTATTAAAGCCCAACCAACATTTGCTCTTGCTTTTGGTTGGGTGAATAACGAGCAGTGGGCACAGGTGATGCCATTCATGTGGCTGAAAACCTGGTGTGATCTAGAGGGGATCCAAGAACTGTTTGTGTAGGGCAATGGAATGTGAGGGGATGTCAGGGGCAGTGAGGTGGCATTTTGGAGGGAATTGCTGAGGTCATTGAAGGGAGACGAGCAGACAATTTCCCTGGGAAATCCCAGGCCCCTCGGGCCCACAGCCAGGACTCTCCAGGGCTGAGGGGGCAGCACTGGAGACTCCCTGTGGCCTCCTTCCTTGGCAGCAGCCAGCAGGGAAGGGAGAAGAGGATCCCTGTGGGATGAGACTGCAGAGAGCGAGCAGAGGAGCAGCCTCGGGCTGGAGAAAGGCCAAGGGACCAACACGGTGGCACCAGGGCACCTGTGAGGAACAGAATGGACACTTGGAGGCCACATGGAGGTGAGGAGTGCATGGTTTGGGCAAAATGTCAGTGAATCTCCAGAGAGATAAGGAGGGGATATTTAGGAGGGAAACGCTGAGGTGATGAGTTCACCCAGCCTGGCACAAGGTGTGTTTGCACAGGCTGGGGCCAGAGGTGGGGGTCAACCCAAAGCCAGCCCTGCTCAGCCTCTAAATCCCAGGATAAGATGTACAGGCTGCCCACTGAGGGATTAAAAATACATAAAACTGAAACCAAGAGCATGAATGAGATTCTTGGGAATCCCATTAACTTGTTGGCAGAGCTCTTGACACAGTTTGGAGCTTTGATGACAAGAATGCATTTCTTTATTTGGATTATTCACTGTGTGGGATAGGGGGTTTGTTTGGATTTTAAGGCCCTCATGGTGGCCCTGACACTGCTCAGGAGCTGGTAGAGAAGCAGAGTCAGAGCTCCTGGCAGGCACAGGGTGTTTTCCCCCATAGTGGATTGTGGAGCAATTGTCTGGGACCCGGATTGTCCCTCTGGGTGATGCCACTTGCTGTGGTTTGTATCATTCCATCCATTTAATTCCCAAAACTTCTCAGCCCAGGGGTTGGAGCTGACAGGGCAGGACAAAGATTGTTCTCTGTATGGTGCCCAGATTTGGGGTTCCCTGTCAGCTGTGCCAGTTCTGATGAATTCTACCCATAGCCCCAAATTCCCTGCTCCATTCCCGCTGCAGTAACCTCCCAGTGCCCCATGGAGTGTGGGCATTCCCATGCAGAGCTGCTGCCTTGGACAGCAGCTGTGTCAGGAGCCAGCAGAGCTTCCAAGGAAGCTCAGCAGCACAGGGCCAAGGCCAGGGTTCTATTCCATAGAAGTGGCTGTTGAGAACCCTCAGCCCAGTGGTGTCCCTGGGCTCACTGGCCAGAGCTGCCTGGAATGGAGCCCATTTCACCCCCCTGAGCTCCAGGATGGAGAAGATCCAGTGGATGGTTTAGAGCAGGAGAAGGCAGTGGCCAGATGTGCTCCCAGCCTGAGCTGAGGTAGCCCCTGTGCCCAGGGGGGGACATCTCTCCCTGCAGAAGCTCAGCTCCTTTCAGAGCCTCAGCAGGGGCCTCTACAAATTCTTTTCTCTCAGGAAAGGGATGCACAGCTTTGTCTTCAGCACACCTCCTGTGGCACCTACCTGGGAAAGCTTTCCATCACTTCTGCACTTCCAGCTGGATCCCTGAAAAACTCCGAACTCCATCCCACTGATTTTCAGGTACCTCTGAGGGCTGCTGCCTGGGATTGAACATCTGTGGGGGAAGATGGCCTTGGCTTTGATGCTGCTGATGGCCAATGGCCTCAGGCTGGGGAGGAGGGAAGGGATTTGGGGTGGCTGGGCCACAGCTGGCAGCTGTGTGGGAGCTCTGAGCCAGGAGTTGCTGCTGAGCCCCTCTGCAAAGGGCCCGTGCCTCCATTCCCAGCAATGCCAGCTGCTCCTTGGGGTCCTGCTGGGCTGCTGGTGGTCTCTGTCCGGGCTGAAGCATTTCCAGGGGCCTACTCAGAGCAGCCCCTGGCCCAGGAGCCACGGTGCAGGCACAGCTCCTCCCCTGCAGATGCCAAAGACACGAGGTGCTGCTGCCTTTCAGGAGCTCCTGGCCTCCTCCTGCCCTGCGCTCCCAGCCAGCTGGGACACAGCCAGGGAACACCAAGGAGCATGGCTGGCAGCCAGCAGGAGACACCGAGGCCCCTGGGCCAGAAAAACAGCCCTGGCCTCAGCAGCCAGCATGGTTTGGAGCTGGCAACACTCACCTGCAGGCAACGCCCCCCGGCACTCTCCAGAAGAGCTTTGGCCACGGAGCAAGGTAACCCTCAGGGCTTGTCTTGTTGGCTTCTTCCTGGGGAAACAAAGGGACATTGTGGGAGCACATTTACAGCTGCTGGGGAAATCCTGGCAAGGGCAGAACAATCAGGGCTATGGGGAAGAGTTTGGTGCTGCCATGTTGAGTGCCAGCCAGTTCTGCCCCACAGCCATTGCAGGAGCTGCTGTGCAAAGCAGCAGTAGCAGAAGGGAAGGAGCTGCATTTGCAGAGGAGTTCTCTTAGTGGCAGCAGTCATTGCCATCCCACACAGGGCCTTTGGAACAGCCCTGGGATTGGCTCAGGTGTTTGGAGCAGGGTGCTGAGAAGGCCAAAATTCTGGGTTTGATGCACAGCTGGGCCAGTCACTTCTCACATTGGACTTGATGATTCTCACGGCTCTGGAAATAAAGAACAAATCGTTTGCACTGGTTTTTTAACCCATGGGGTTTTTCCTAGCGTTTCCCTGGGGCTCCAGTCCCACCCCAGGCACAATGGCAGCGGGAGCAGCAACGCCTCGGCCCCAGCGGCCGTCCCAGAGCGGCTGCTCGTGGCTGGGAAGCTGCAGCCCCCAGCAGGGGCTGCGGGCACGGAGCAGGGGCTGCGGGCGCTGGGGCTCGTAGGGGAGCGCGGCGCTCGTGGCGTTACCGGGCCGGGGGGGCTGCGGGGCGGCGCCGTGTCCGCCAGGGGGCGCCCCGCGGGGCGGGCGGCGGCGCTGAGCGAGCGGCGATGCCCATGGGGTCCCGGGGCCGGTACGGGCGGTCTCGGTGTCCTTCCCGCTGCCAGCCGCGATCCAGAGGCTGCTCCGGGGAAGCGTCGTCCTCCTGGCGGCCATGGCAGCGGCACGGCACCGGCTCCCTGCCGCCGCAGCCGGAGCGTGCCTGGAGCCCCGGCGAGACCCAGCCCCGCGCTGGCCGCAACCGGAGCGGCAGCGCCTGTCCCGGAGCGGCTTTTCCCGACCGCAGCGATAGTGGTCCCGATCCCAGCCCCAATCCTACCTCGATTCTCTGGCTTTGGCACCCATACCCTGCCCGCCGAGAAAGAAGCAGCTCGGCCCAGCTTCCACAAGAAATAGCGGCAGGACCAGGATACGAATTTCCAGGCCTAAATCCCCATCCCCGTCCCGGTCCCAGCCGAGCGCCGTGGACCCCGCGCAGCACCAGCAGCAGCCCCCGATCCGGATCTCCGCACAGCGCTCCGACCGACGCTCCCGCCGCCTCCCGGGATGAGCATCCCGCGCAGAAAACGGGACAGGCGCCGATCCGCCGGGATTTATGGGCGGGCGGGGGGCGGGGGGGAGGCGGGGCCCTGGGGGCGGGGCCGGCACAGGTGCAAAGGGGCGGGGTCTGCACAGGTGTGAGGGACCCCAGTGCGGCTGCGCGGGGCGGGGCCTTGGGGGATTTAAGGCGCGGGGAGGCCCCAGCGGAGCCATTTGCTCCTCGGCGTTGGGTGAGGGAGGTTGCTGCCGGCCGGGGCCCTATATTTCTTTTTCTCTGCGTTTCTTTTCTCCTGCGTTTCTGTTGTGTTGTATTTCTGTGAATTTCACCTTTCTACCCTCCCTTCCACCCCTCCCCCACCCCCTACACCCTCCCCCCCCCCAAACCCCCCCCCTCCCTCTCCCCCCTAGCCCTCCCCTCCCTCCCCCCCTACGGCCGCCCCTCTCTCGTTCTCTACCCCACCTACCCTACCCTACTTTCCCATCCTCTGCCTTCCCTCCCCAGCCGGACTCCCCCCTGACCCCGCTCCCAGCTCCCCCTTCCCCCCCACCAGTCGCTCCCCACCCGCCCTCAATCCCGCTCCTTCCTCCAGCCTGCCTTCCCCCCAGCCCCGTCCTCTGCTGTCCTGCACACCCCGATCTCTCCCCACCTTCTTCTCCGTTCCCCTGTTCTTGTTTTCCATTCCCCACTGTCCTCCTTTTCTCGCAGCCGCGGGGCTCGGGGTGCCGGGCAAGAATAAAGCCCTGAGGGCCGGAGCCCGGCGCCCCCGGCCTCGCTGGAGTCCCCACACGGGGCCGGAGCCGCTCTGCGGGTCCCCCCATTGCAGTCCAACACACCGCCCGACACCGCCGGGGCTCCGGCTTTCCCAACATCACACTGGGGGGGTCCTGGGGTGGGGGGCCCGAGTTACAGGGGCCCCCTCATTAGGAGGGGGTCCCAGGGGGGAGGGGGGGATAGGAGGGGCCCCCTCGTTAGGAGGGGGTCCCAGGGGGGAGGGGGGGTTAGGAGGGGCCCCCTCCGGAGGAGGGGGTCCCTGGGGGGGGGTGGGGGAGGGCCCCCTCCGGAGGAGGGGGTCCAGGGGAGGGGGCGGGGCCTGGGGGTAATACCCCCCAGGCCCCGCCCCCTCCCCTGGACGCCCTCCTCCGGACGGGGTCCCGCCCCGGCCCCCTCCAGGGACCCCCTCCTCCGGACCGGGGCCCGGGGGGAGGGTGGGGCGGGCGGGGACAGCACGGCAGGGGACGGTCGTGTGTCTGGCAATTTTTTTTTTTACGTGAGCTCACGCTGCAGAGTGACGTGCCCGCCCCTGCTTCCCCCCCACCCCACCCGCCCTCCCCCCCTCCCGGGCCCCGGTCCGGAGGAGGGGGTCCCTGGAGGGGGCCGGGGGGGGACCCCGTCCAGAGGAGGGGGTCCGGGGAAGGGGGCGGAGCCTGGAGGGGGATTACGCCCCCCCAGGCCCCGCCCCCTCCCCTGGACCCCCTCCTCCGGAGGGGGCCCTCCCCCACCCCCCTCCAGGGACCCCCTCCTCCGGAGGGGGCCCCTCCTAACCCCCTTCCCCCCTGGGACCCCCTCCTAATGAGGGGGCCCCTCCTGACCCCCCCTCCCCACTGGGACCCCCTCCTAATGAGGGGGCCCCTCCTAACCCCCCTCCCCCCTGGGACCCCCTCCTAACGAGGGGGCCCCTCCTAAACCCCCCTCCCCCCTGGGACCCCCTCCTAATGAGGGGGCCCCTGTAACTCGGGCCCCCCGCCCCAGGACCCCCCCAGTGTGATGTTGGGAAAGCCGGAGCCCCGGCGGTGTCGGGCAGTGTGTTGGACTGCAATGGGGGGACCCGCAGAGCGGCTCCGGCCCCGTGTGGGGACCCCAGCGAGGCCGGGGGCGCCGGGCTCCGGCCCTCAGGGCTTTATTCTTGCCCGGCACCCCGAGCCCCGCGGCTGCGAGAAAAGAAGGAAACGGGAGGACGGGGAGACAGGAGAGATGGGGGTGGTGAGGACGGGGAGGGAGAGGGGTCGGAGTGACGACGGAAGCGGGACAGGAAGGGAAAGGCCGAGGGGGGACAAGAGGGACGGTGGAAAGAGGAGGAATAGAAGGGAGTAGTGGGGAAGGGACACGACAGGAACGAGTGGGGGGAGTCGGGTTTGGGAGGAGAGGAAAGGAGCGTTTTAGGGCGAGAGGGAAGGGGGAGAAAGAAAGGGAATACGCGGGGAAGGAAGGAGGGCTAGAGAGGGGGACAGAAAGGGAGGCCGAAGCCTCCGCGCCTTACCTGCGGAGCCCGCACACGGAGCTCCCGTCCGCACCGTGCTCTGAGTGAGCAAATGGCGGCCGAGGCGATTTCCGGGGTCTAAAACACCTCGGCCCCGCCCCGCGCAGCCGCTCTGGGGCCCCGCACACCTGAGCCGCGCCCGCCGTGCACACCTGAGCCGGCCCCGCCCCTGGTCCCGCCCTTTGTGCCGCCTGGCCCCGCCCCCGTTCTCTCAGGCCCCGTCCCTTGTGCCGCCCGGTTCCGCCCCTGTCCCCGCCCCCTGTTTTCAGGCTCCGCCCCCCGCACCGCGTTCCCCCGCCAGGCGGGGGCGCCGCGCTCGCACCGCGCTCCGTGTCCGCCAGAGGGCGCCCTGCGTGGTGCCGGCCCCACACGGCGGCTCCGCACCGGGGAACGGCCGCGATCCCGCACCCGGCAGCGCCCCGTGCCCGCGGCCATCCCGGGCCCCAAACCGGTCCCGGGCCCGCTGCCGCTTCCATCCGCCCGACGGGGGAGAGGCGGCACCGCCCGGCACACCCCAGCGGCGCTCTGCCCGCCACCCCCGGCCTCGGTGGCGGTGGCACCGTCGCATCGCCCCGTGCCCGCGCTCCGTGGCCCCGCCCCTCGCACCTGTGCCGGCCCCGCCCCCCTGTCCCCCCCGGTCCCGGGGCTATCGCTCGGGGGCCTCGCTCGGCGCTGTGCGAGCCCCGCCCGACGGCTGCTCCCGCCGGGGACCGCTCGGAGCCTGGGCCGCTGCGGCGGGGCCGTGACCGCGGCCCGGGCTGCGGGGGCCGAGCGCTGCCTGGCTCTGCCGGGGGGCCCCGGGCGGTGCCGCCTCTCCCCCGTCGCCATCGGGACTGGCATCGCTATGGGGCGGGAGGGGCCTGGCTCTCCTGAGCCCGCAGAGCCCCGTCCCGGTGTCACCTTCCGTGTCCCGGCGCCGCGGGCGGGAGTGGCGGGCAGGGAGCGGCAACCGCCGGCCCCGCCTTCCCGTCCCGCTCCGTCGGGCCCGGGCTCGCCGAGCCCCGGCCGGGACCCGCCCAGGCCCGGGGACACCGCGGCTCCCGCCCCGCCTCCTGCCCCCGGCACCTCCCCGCCCGCCCGGCAACGGCCCCGGGGCCTCCGGCACCCGAGACCGCGGCGGGGGCTGGGCCCGAGCCCCCGAACGCCGGCCCCACGGGCTCCGCAACGCCGCGCTCCCGGCTCCTCACCCCCCGCCCATCGGCACCGGGGAGAGGCCCCACGAGTGTCCCGGCTCCGGGAAGAGCCTCGGCCGGAGCTCGGCCTCCGCTGCCGAGCGCCACGAGGGAGCGCCTGAGCGCTTCTCTCAGCCCCGAAGCCGCCCCCGTCAGGCCGGGGCCGGGCCCGGACAGCGCCGGGCCGGGGCTCCGCCTTCCGAACACTCGCGCGCAGCATTTCGGCTCTGGCCCCGGGCCCCAAAATGCAGGACTCGGCCTCTGTGCTCCAGGCCTGGGCGAGCCTCGTTCTGCACCCCCGAAACACAGGGCTCAAGTCCCGGCTTCACAGCCCTCGGCCTGCCCAGCTGCGACTGGGTCCAAGTGCCAGCAGCGGAGCACTTTGTCCCTGAGCCCTCCTCACCTTCACCACCACAAAAAAAAAAAAAAACCCAAAAAAAAAAAAACCAAACAAACAAAAAAAAAAAAAACCAAAAAAAAAAAAAAACCAAAAAAAAACCACCAAAAAACAACAACAACAAAAAAAAACCAAAAACCAAGCAAACAACCCACAGGACTCCCGATTCTGAGACCAGAAAAATGCCCAATTTATTAGTCTCAGTTCACAGGGTCGTGGAATTGACTGCGGCCATCCCCACAGATGGTCACAGGGAATGGACCTCTCACACATTTGATTCTCCTGGGAGAACTGCTGCAGGCTAGCAAAAAACCCACCCGTGGCATTAGAAGGTAGGAAGCCTGCCCTGAAAGGATGCCATCAAATGCAGCCTGTCTGCAATACCGCGTTATCCCAGCACTGCGATATCCCATTATCCCCAGCCGGGTTTGTTGCGCCGCCTCCGGCTCACGGAGCGATGCCGCTCGTGGCTCCGGGCGCTGCCGCGGCGCGGGGAACAGCCCCGGATCCGCTCGGCCCGGGGGAAGCGAAGGGGTGCCCGGTGCCCGGGCCGGAGCGGGCAGCAGCGGGTGACGATCCGGGCGCTCCTGCCCGGCTCCTGAGCTCAGGCTGAGGCAGCTCCCAGCTGCCGCCGCCGGGAAGGAGCAGCTCGCCAAGGATGGCCGCGCTCCCGGGCCATGGCAGCTGCCCCGCCTCGCTCAGGGACAGCGGCAGCTTTGGCAGAGGAAGCGGAGCCCCAGCGGCCGGGGCTCGGCAGCAGCCGGCACCGAGCCCCTTGCACTGAGCGGGAGCAGAGGGACGGGCCCGAGCCCGGGACTCGCATCCCGCCCGGGCACTCGGGGACGCGGGCTCTCTGCTCGGGCTCCGCCAGGAGGAGGAGGCGCATGGCAGTGCCCGGGAGGAGCCGGCACTGCCGGCCGACAGGGCTGCTCCTGAGGGGAGAACTCGCTCTGTGCTCCTTGCGCGGGATCAAGGCATGGCCAGAAGCTTTCATATTCATTTGACAGACTCTCGCACACCGACTGCTACCAACGTGCACTGTGCAAAGCAGCCACCATGGCTGCAGGCTCCAAAACAAAGAGAAACAGCGCTGTTCTCCTTTCCTTCTTTACGCAATCACACCTAGCTAAGATTCATAACACCTGATGCCATTTTCTGTTTAAAACTCTGGCCAATACCGTGCCACTGACTAGGTCTCAAAAGCGGAAAGATGACAGCCATCAATTAAAGCTGATGCCAGATCTTTGCCTATTTAGCTTTCTATGACAGAAATCCCTGGATGGATCCACGTGCTCCTCTGCTCCTAGCAGCTGAGCTTTTGTCTCACTCCAATCTCCTTAGGATGCCCTAAATCCAACCTGTTCTGCTTCTCAGAGCAAAGCCTGCTGCCATCTCTGCTCGTGACCTTTGCATGGCACACATTGTTAGCACACTGCTAATGGCAAAACAAATTGCCTCTCCTTCTTTCTGCAGTGAACAGTTCAGCTTCTGGGGAGCTGCAGCTGTGACAATCATGAGCAGCTCTCAACATGATCTCAACGTGGAGCTGCTCTTTTCCAAGTCTGCCCCTGTAGAAAATCCACGTTGTTGGAAAATGTCACCAAAGCGGGAATTGCTGCTGAAGCTCTCTTAGCGCACAAGGGAAGAGCCATTCCTGGGGCTAAAAGTGCCTCATTCCCACTTTTCACTGCTCTTGGATCAACCTATGTGTTCATTTCCATCTTCCTGAGAAGCCTTGATCTTTTGTAGTGGAATCAAAGCAAAGCAGAGCTGAGCAAAACCCCACCTGTTGCTATGATCCTTCCCACTGCTTTTATTTCTGTTGTTCCAGCTGGATTTATTTCATTATGAAAAGGCAAATTCAAGAGTCTTTTTATCTCCACGGTTTACGTTGTCTTTTGCTGGCTTGGACTTTTGCTTTCTGCCCTCTGCCGGTCTGGGCGCGTTCACCTTTCAGGATTCCCATCCTCTGCCCTGCCCGGGCTGCCTCTGGCTCAGCTCCCTTGGCAGCCGCTGCTTTCCCCGGAGCTCTCGGCCTTTAGCTCGCGTCCCTTTCCATGGGCCACGCCTCCCAGCTGCTCCAGCCCGGGCATTCCCGCCTGGGAACGAGCAGGGATTCCCTGCCCTGGCCCAGGGAAGCCTCCAGCCCTGCAGGCATTGCCGAGGCTCAGGGGCCGCTCCAAACCCTTGGTGTCCCAGAGCTCCCGGATCAGTGCCAGGGCAGAGCTGGGAGCCTGTCCTAAGGAGCGGGACTGAGGCACGCGGTGCCTGCAAAGTCCCCCATGGATATTGGATCCAGCTGGCAGGAGCAGGTGCGGCCAAGGCAGCCCATTCCATTTCCTGCCCACCCAGAGATCTCCAACACTTCAGCCTGCTAAGGCTGGCACACAAATCCCTGCCCTGGGGCACGGCAGCGACTGCAGCGCACCCAGGAGAAGGCAAACGCAACGATCGGGGCTCAGTTCTGAGGCTGGGATCGAGGTTCATTCTCAGCCATTTCAAACAAGGATTGCACCCCACTGCTCAGTTCTTTCTGCAGCTGGGACTCCAGGAAGAGGAGAAAGGAGGCACTTTACTGGAGCCCCTTTCCTGCCAACCACTGAGGGTCATTCAGGTGCTGAGAGAAAGCACAGCCAGGGAGAGCTGCCCCTGCTCTGCTGGGATTGCACCCTGCACTCACGAGGGACAGGTGGCTCTGTGAAATCGGTCTCAGCATTTTTGTGCCTCATAGCTCCCACTGAAATGATTTTGAGCAGAACGGAGGCTGCTGAGCGTCACTGAGCAGCACAGGAGACATTCAGCAATGCCCATGAGCTGGCAGAGATGATTGCTGGCGCTGATGGCCTGAGCCCTGGGCTGAGAGTTCCAGTGGCAGCAGCAGTGACAGCCACCCCGGCATTGCCCAGAAACAGGAGAAACCGGCCCTGCCCTGTGTGGGGAGAATGTCTGCTGTGCATCTCCCAGTTACAGCCCCAGCGCTCCCTGGGCTCCTGCAGACATTAATTCCTTCTGCCTTCCTCACAAGGCATCTCCACTCGTTCCATCGTCTGCCTGCTGGGCACTGCTCCCCTCCTTATTGCACAGGGGAGAGCGAGGAACTCTGCAATTGCCCCGCACTGAGCTCCTCTCACATCATCTCCCACTCCTTTCATGGCCTCACCAGCCAGGAGAAACATTCAAGGGGGAACAAAGTGTGCTGTGCTCTAGGCAAGGCCAGAAAGGGGCCCAAAGAGACAGATTTTGGATTAACTCTGGCTGGAGAAAACCAAAGGCAATCAGGATTGCCTCAAAAAGAAAACAAGAAAGGAGGGGATTATTAAAGCCATTTATAGAGTCACATTAAGGTCTGTTCCTCAAGGTTTTGGCTCTTGGCACTTCTGTAAGCAGCACGACAGACTGTGGGCAACTGTGACAGACTGCACAGAGAAGGGGGGTGTTTTAGAAATAATATAAATAATATAAAAATAGATATATCATTTTTATATTGTATATTTCTTATATTTATTTATAATAAATATTTATAGATATCAGTATATATAATATATATTTGTATATTTGTATATTTGTATTTCTATTTTTATGTTATTTATATTATTTATAAAAAACCCCAGCCTATAACCAAATCAAATCCAAAAAAACCCAATTTATTTTAACTATATTTAAATATTTTTATATTTACAATCTATATTTATATATCTTTAGATATATATATAAAATAGACCATCATTTATATATATTATGGTGTGTTACAATAATATACTATATATTATAGTTTTTTATATTTATCTATCTATTTTCTATATTTATGTTTACCACTATCATTTTATATTTATTTTTATATTTGTATTTATTTCTACTTTAATCTATATATTAGACCATATCAATTCATTAACCCAACACATCAGAACCACACAAATACCGCACCTTCGGCAGCACCGGTACGCAGCCCACGCTCATCCCATCGCAGCATATCCAAACAAAACCTATTTCTAGGACTAACAGAACAAAGACCCCACGACATTTAACCCTAAGAAAAACTCAAACCAACCGAACTGTCAAGAAACTTTAAATCCCACTATAACTAGCCCAAAAGCTCCGTACATTCTCATCATAAACTTCCTCCTAAACCAATGGCTCAAAACCCCAAAAAACTCAGATACACATGGAAAATGACAGAACTGCTAGTAAAAACAAACACCCATGAAAAATTAAATCCAACCAACTCACTAAACTCAAAACTCTACAACTGACCCTAAACATTACTAAAAAAGCCTCCAAAGGTCTACCTTTATGCTAACTCACAAATAATAACCAATAATCTATAAAAATTATTTTTAAAAATTAAAAAAATAAATAAAAGCATGAAAATAAAAAATCTAAACTACTAAAATACTAAAAAATATCACTATCCTAATTTAGAAACATATTGCCTATAAAAACCCACCATATAAATGCCCCTGTCTCTAAAACTAAAACTAAAAAAAAAAACAAACCAGAAAGAAATCGGAACTTAGGAACGCTAAAACCAGAACGTTCAAGAAGTTCCACCATATCCCTGATCATACACCAACTACAAACAACGTGAAACGATACAAACAATTCTTAAAAACTGCCTTAAAACAACTACAATTAAAACCCTTTCAACAATTCAAAACTGCATTGAACAAAAGCCATCTCATAAATTAACACCCAAAACTCCAGCAGCCCAGCTGGCCCTACCAAATCTCTCTGTTGATACATGCAGTAAACAAAACCAAAATCCCAGGAATACCTATCAGAAGTCTAGGAAAGAAACCTCTTGAAATTAAGCCTACCTCAAATACAAACCAACCCGTGCAGAAAGTGAGCTTCACTCAAAAAACTATTTACACAGAGTTAATAAGACCAAGAAATAAAACAACACACCATCTACCACCAGCGAATACAGCAGTGAAGGAAGAAAACCCACTTTTTTTGTCTTTTTTATTTTTTAAACTAAACCAAGCCCTTCCCATACGTGCATGGCCCCAGCAAGGGATTCTGCTGCAACAGGAAAGGGGGGGCAGCCCCCAGAAGGCTTGAGGTTCCTGCCCAGCCTCGCTGTCACGGGCCAGGGGCAGCGAGAGAGGGAGCGGCACAGACGGCGGCGACGGCCCGGCACGGAGCGGGGGCCGCTCTCAGCGCGATGCCGGC
This sequence comes from Agelaius phoeniceus, assembly GCF_051311805.1. NCBI lineage: Eukaryota > Metazoa > Chordata > Aves > Passeriformes > Icteridae > Agelaius > Agelaius phoeniceus. The sequence goes on from NC_135270.1 coordinate 795,196, forward strand.
AAAGCCGCAGCTCCGGCGCTGTCGGCCGCGCTGCTTGAGCGGCACGGGGGGATCCGCCGAGAGCCTCCGGCCCCGCGCGGGGACTCCCGCAAGGGCCCAGGGGCGCCGGGCTCCGGCCCTCGGGGCTTTATTCTCCGGCAGCCCGAGCCCCGCGGCTGCGGGGCAAAGAAGGAAAGGGGGCACGGGAAGAGAGGAGCGAGAGCAGGGCACGACAAAGGGCGGCGAGGGAGCTCGGGCTGTGCAGGAAAGCGGCACGGGAAGGGAAAGCCCGGGACGAGGGTACACGGAGGCTGGGCAGAGGAAGGAGACAGGGGGAACAGAAGGGAGTAGCGGGCTAGGGACAGGACAGGAAGGAGCCGGCTTTGCGGGGGGAGAGGGAATGGGGGAAAGGGAGCGAGAGAAGGCGAATACGGGGAGAAGGAAGGAGGGCTAGAGAGAGGGACAGGCGGGGAAGCCTCCCAGAGCCCCGGCTGCACCCCGAGCCCGGCCCGGCGCCTCGCCCTGCCCGGGATGCTGCGGCGCTCGGCGGAGCTCGGCTCGCTCCGGAGACGCTCGGCTCCGGTCGGCTCTTGGCGCCTCAACTCGGCTCTTGGCGCCTGCATTCGCCTCTTCGGCCGAGCTCGCCTCGCTTCGGCCCAACTCCCAGCCGCTCTGTGCCTTCGGCGCGCCTCGGCTCCGCTCGCCTCGCCTCGGCTCCCCGACGGCGGGCGGGCAAGCGCCGCCGCCTCCCGTTCAGCTCGCCCGGCTCGGGGCTCTCCCGCTGCCGCGTCCCGCGGGCGGCCCGGCCACGGCGCGGACACGACCGGGAGCGCGGGCTCGGGCAGGAGCTCATTAGGCTGGGAGCGCACTGGCGCTAAGCAGCGCGCACGAGAGCAGCAGGCTCGCTTCGCCTGAGCTCGGCTCGCTTCGCTTCAGGCAGCCTCGGAAGCCTCGCCTCGGTTCGCTCGAGGCCGTCAGGGTCGGCCGCTCTCGCCTTGCTTCGGCCGAGCTCGTGCGATTCCCCCGAAGGCGGCGGCGTTCGGTTGTGGTTTTAGAAATATCCTCCTCTATCGATTGGATCTCTCTACAGTTAGATTTATATTTCTAGAATACTTCTATTAATCCAAAGAAAAACCCCATCTCTAACCAAATAAATACAAGAAAACACCTTCTTTTAAACGATATCGAAATATTTTTATACTTTGTATAATTATATTCACATTTATATTTATAGTTTCTTTTGATGCAATCTATTAATAATTATCTATAATATCTATAAAATTCTAGACATGTATTTAAATTATTATTTATATTATGTATCGTATCTACTGCTGCAACTGATTTTTTCTTCTAGTTTTAAACGTTATCTGTATGTATTTATGATATATTTCTAGACTTAGATTTCTACCTTCATATTCTTTGTATTTATAATTTTTATCATCAAAACCCTGCCTATTGACAAGTAAAAGAAACACGCTTTATTTAACGACTTAAAAAATATTTTTATATTTATAATTTTCATATTTCTATTTATAATTTGCTCTCTAGTACGTGATAACATACCTGCTCCTGCACCGCAGTGGGGCTCCCTCTCCTGGGCACCTCGGGGTGCCCCCAGTGGCATCAGAGCCCCGAGTCTGCACCCCCCCCCTTTTCCTCTAGTTAGAAACTACACTGGAACTTTTTTCTGGAAACAAAGACATGACCTAAATCCTCTCCCCATGTCCTAGACAGAGAGATGTTCAGTTCTTAGTTGACTGGGCAGCAGTTTCTTCAATAGAATGATAAACAATATGGAAACGTTTTAGCTACAAGCAAATAGGCAAATCGGAACAAGGTCCTGGTGGCCAGCCACTGCAGTTCTTCTGAAGCAATTTTTTAAACAATCAAATACTGATACCACAAAAAATAAAGCAAAAAGCTGACTACTGGCTAAGAAAGAAGGAAAAATTAACTTTTGACGACAACAACAACATTCCAAGGACACAGGCTTTTTTCCAGTCTCATACCTTATTACTACTACCTCTCTTGGGAATTCTCATCGTGGATCCCAAAAGGAATAAATCCCTCAGCGTGTCCTAAAGCACCAAGGAGCTACCTACAAGTGAAGGTGGCTACTTTCAGTGCAGACACAGCTGATGACACAGCAGTGGCACAGTTCCGTGCTGCACAGGGATAGTACTGTCTCCTCTTCTCCAGCAGCTGACTCTCTCCTGCCATGGCTTCTGTAAATGCATCAGAGCATGACCTTAACCACAAACAGGCAAGAAAACACCATCAGAAGTCTTTCATTAAGCAGTACAAGAAGGGTTCCAATCAGAGACCAACAGAATTTCAAGGAAGCAGTATGCAATTAAACCCCCTCAGATTTGTTCAAGTATCCGGCAAAATGGAACCATTCAGAAATGACAAAGAAAACCCCCCCAAGTATTTATACAGGAGTCCTTAATGTCAGAAAGGGGATGACAGGTTATGTTCAGATAAGATGAATGTTTATTTGGATCTATAAATAAACTTCTCTCGTGGTCCTTTGCCAAAAAATAGAACCTACAAGTGAACACCTACACCTGCCTCAAGAGACCTAACGAGCCCCTGGCAGCCACCGGCATCAAAGCGCAGTGGATGTTTCTAATCCAGGGGAAGGAGAACAATGTCACCTTTTGTTCTCTCCAGTTTGTTTCCTCTGCAGTCCTAGCTGCTTCTTATGATTTTTACAGTCTCTGTATCTTCTCGGGCAGCGCTGAGTCTGACGACCGGGATACGAGAGTCCTTCCCTGCCCTACGGAGAGAACCAGGAAAAAAAGTTCAAAAAAGAACAGGGCAGTTTGAAGTTAATACCTCCGACGAGAAGCAGCACCCGACAAACAGAGCAACGGTGAACAAAGCGTGACACCTCCCTGGGGACAGAAGACTTACAAACTCTCCGGGATTTACAATTCCAGTAACCAAGCCCTTCAGCACAGCAGCCAAGTGTCCCATTAGGTGGTGCTGCACCAAAGCACGATCCGAGAGGTTCCAAAGAGTGAAATGCACGTTATTGTCCAAAGACGTAAAATCTTGCAAAATAACAAAACTACAATAGATCTAAACTACATGGCAAGAGTACAAGTGTTAACTTGAGGAGCTGGAACCATCCAGGTGAGCAACTGCTAACTGGATCCTCAACAGAGTTTGAGGAACCCTTCAGGATACAGAAGGGTTTTCCCCAGCAATGTCACAGGCCGAGTTTTGATAGAAGTGCACTTGCCAGATGCTCAGAAACGTCACCCATCCTTCTCCGGGTGTCCTGAGAGAGCTGCGAATGGCTCTCACGTGGTTTGAGCTGGTTCTGTAAGGGCTCAGGGTGAATTTCACCAGATGCAACCAAACTGGGCAACACCCAGTGGGACAGAAGGAACCCAAAGCTTGTTTTACCCAAAGCTTGGGTAAGCAGAGCTCCAGCAAATACTGAGGAAACGATCAGAACAGGGTAACAAATAATAAACATACCTTTTTTAACTTGCCTTTTTTTTTTTTTTTTTTCAGATGAGCAAAACAATTAAGGAGAAGGTGAAAACCTCACCATGACTGAACATTTCATCACCTGTAAGCTGACCATCCTTAGCATAGAGGACTCCAAATTTAAAATTCACCAATCCCTGGGAAATAAAACCAAATGTTATTTGGTAAACAGTCAAACAGAAGACATAAAAATTTGTTTCCTCTAATCTTTGCATACATCCTACGCATTAGAACATACATTTTATACCATCTCCTAATACATAATGATTTACCTTTAAACTTTGATAGTATAGCATAAAATCATTAACTTAAATTGGTGATCTATTATTATTTAGTTGGTGCTTCAAGTTATTTTTGCTGTCATGTTCAAAAAAACAGGACTTATTTTTACTGTAACGAGCAATTGATTTAGAAGTCATCAAAAGCCCATCAAAATACAAAGCCGTATTCACCGGACGGGTCTGTGAGCAAGAAGTAGTTAGGCTTGTACTCACCTCTTGCCCTTCAAGAACCAATAAATCCTGTCAACAAAAACAGCATCTTTAGCCCCCTCCTATTAAAGATTCTACAAGGATGATGGTTTTATTTGTGTTTACAAGTTTGGATTTAAAATGGCCAGTTCAATGGATAAAGAGACAGTTTAAGTAGTATTAGATTATTATTATTCTTATTATTAGCTACTGGAAGAAACAAACCATTGGTATCTATACTTAATTACTTCTATTTCCAGGAAATCATAAAGAAAAAGAACCAAACAAAGAAAAGTCACTTCCTACCTTTTGTATCTCAGGATGTAAAATGTCTCTTGGGCTCTTCTCCAGTTTCTCCAGACTCCTGGCACTGAAATGCAAATGAACGAGTGCTTTATAGGAGGGCAAGTGCACATTCCAACCCCGAACCCCCAACCGATGGCAGTTACAGCGCTTACAAAATGAATCCTTCCCAGAGCCTCTGGGAAATGGAACGGTTTGTGCAACTGCCATTTCTTCCCCAAAATACTAACTCCCAACACTTCCTAAACTGAGTTTGCATTTTAAAAACAGAAATTAGGGAGACTCAGGGTGGAGATCAGGTTGAAATTGATTTCCTTCTAAAGCACAGGGGCTCTGTTCCATCACCCTTCACTTGGGCTCCACACAGAATCACGGGGAGCATTTTAGGAGGGCTCAAGAACCAATTCTATTTCTCTCTTTTTTCTAGTTCTCTCTCTTCCTAAATAATTCAAGGCAAGTCAAATGAAAAAGGACAAGTTCAGCATCAAATTCACACTTTTTCCCTTTGACTGCTCAAGAACAGGCTTTAAAACCACTTCTTGCTGCCTTCAACGATTAAGACTTGCAAAATCATTTTTACATGTGTGATAGGTTTATCATAAAAACCACAGAACGCAAGCTCTGAATTACAGGAAAAGGTACACAGGCAAATATCTCAGCTGATGGTGGCTTATTTCTAAACACAGACCTTAACGGAGATTGCACGGAGAATGTTTCAGTGGGACTCGAAGGGAAAAATATTTTCTGAGTACCCTGTAAACAAGAAAAGCTAGGCTATGTTACAGGACATACCCACTTGTTCTGCATATTCAAATAAGATTATCAATAAAAACAGTTAAGAAGGAAGAAAACCAAGGTAATTTTACTCAGCTATATTCACTGCCGATTTAGAGGAAAAAAAAAGTCACGGGTGCTGCAAAGAAAAAAAAGTGAACCAGAAACGCCTACAGTAGAACTTTAAAACAATTGCTTGGATAAAAGCAGCTCATGGAACATGAAGTAGAAAAAAAGCGAAACCAGTATCAGACCTGCCTATTTTCTTACCATTGCACAAGAAAATCCGACAAGCGGTAGAAAGTCACTGCCTAAAACCGATCCTAGGATGTAGCCAAGAACAATTGAGGCATTTGCTAATCTAAACGGAAACCTTTTCCGGACCCTAGTGTCAAATCACACGTTTTGTCTCTCAGCAGCTCGAGGCTGGAGAGCATTTCCCCTGGGGGTCGGGAGGGTAGGGGCACAAGGGGCTGAGTTTGCCGATCGCACCTGTGCCATCAGAAGGATCCTGCCCGGCGCTCCTTGCGCTCGCCATTCTCCGGGCCATCGCTGTGTTTTACTGCTCAGCGATGCCGCTCCATCTGTTTGCGTGGAAGGAAGAGCCACGAGCACTGAGGCACTCAGCAGCCGTGTCATGCCAGCGATGTCGAGCGCTCTCTGCTCGCAAGGCTGAGCACGCCGCGGAGCCGCCTCCGCAGCCGCTCGTCCGCCCCCGCCCGCAGCAGCGGCAGCGGCCCGAGGGAGACGCTGCAGCTCGGCGGCTCCCGCGCCTCCGCCAGCCCGAGGGCAGCCGCCGCACAGTGACCGCGGCAGCGCCCGGCGCCGCTCGCCCGGGGCGGCTCCTGCAGCTCCCGGCCCGCGGCAGCAAAGCACCGCCTGGCGCTCCGCCATCGGCGGGCGGCAGCGCGCCCCGCCCGAGCTCAGCCCCCGCCACCGGGACCGCTGAGCGAGGCCGAGGCACCGGGCGGACGCCCCTTCCGCGCCGCTCGGCTCCGTGCGGGCGGCCGGACGGAGGCTTCGCCCCTCCAGCGTCGCTGCCGCGGCTCCGTCCCGCGCGGGACAGGCGCCGGGAGCTGCCCGCGCCCAGCCCGCTCCCCCGGCACGCGGCCGCCTCGGCCCGCCAGCCACTCCTACGGCGCGTCGGCCGTTGCGTCAGACGCCGCGCTTTACGGCCGCAGGGCCTGCCGGGAGTTGGAGTCTCGGACTGACAGCCACCGCTCCGTTCTCCGCCACCGGGAGCTGCGCTCCCGCCAGGGGATCAAACGGCTCCTTCGCTCCTGGGCGCGGAAGCACCTTAGGCAGCACCGCCCCTCCCGAATGTCCTTTCTTTTCCACTCCAACTCTTTTTTCTTTTTTTCACTCTGTTTTTCACCCCCTTTTCCACTTTGGCTCTTTCTTTTTCACTCTCACCCTTTTCCTTTTTCATTTTTTTTCTTCCTTTCTCTTCCTTCTTTTTTTTTTTTTCTTCCTTTCCTTTTCCCTTTTCTTTTGCTCTCTCTTTCTCTCTTTCTGTCTCTCTCTCTTTCTTTCTCTCTCTCTCTTTCTGTCTCTCTCTCTTTCTCTCGCTCTCTTTCTGTCTCTTTCTGTCTCTCTTTATTTCTCTCTCTCTTTCTTTCTTTCTCTCGCTCTCTTTCTGTCTCTCTCTTTCTTTCTCTCTTTCTTTCTCTCGCTCTCTCTCTGTCTCTCTCTTTCTTTCTCTCTTTCTTTCTTTCTCTCGCTCTCTCTCTGTCTCTCTCTTTCTTTCTCTCTTTCTTTCTCTCGCTCTCTTTCTGTCTGTCTCTCTATTTCTTTCTCTCTCCCTCTCTTTCTTTCTTAGTCTCACTCTTTCTGTCTCTCTATTTCTTTCTCTCTCTCTCTTTCTTTCTCTCTCTCTCTCTTTCTCTCGCTCTCTTTCTGTCTCTCTTTCTTTCTCTCGCTCTTTCTCTCGCTCTCTTTGTGTCTCTCTTTCTTTCTCTCGCTCTCTCTCTCTCTCTCTTTCTTTCTCTCGCTCTTTCTCTCTCTCTCTATTTCTTTCTCTCTCTCTTTCTTTCTTTCTCTCACTCTCTTTCTGTCTCTCTTTATTTCTTTCTCTCTCTTTCTTTCTTTCTCTCACTGTCTTTCTGTCTCCCTTTCTCTATTTCTTTCTGTCTCTCTTTCTTTCTTTCTCTTTCTTTCTTTCTTTCTTTCTTTCTTTCTTTCTTTCTTTCTTTCTTTCTTTCTTTCTTTCTTTCTTTCTTTCTTTCTTTCTTTCTCTCTTTCTCTCTTTCTTTCTCTCTTTCTTTCTCTCTTTAATTCTTTCTCTCTTTCTTTCCCTGAATTTCTAATCTTGGCTTTCCATTCTAGTTTTAAAATGAAAAAGCAGCAGTAGAAACGTTCAGGCTACCGGGGAGTGCAAAAAACCCCCAAAGGGTAATGATTTTAGGAAAACTATTTCCTCCATGGGAGCCTGAAATTTTCTACAGCTGCAGGTGACATAGAGCTTTTATTTCTTCTTCTATATAGTTTATACTTTATACTCTATTTATACAGCACCCCCTGCCGTCTGCTTTGGCTCACTACAGGCACAGCGCCCCCTGCCGTCTGCATGGGCGCACTGCAGACACAGCGCCCCCTGCTGTCGGATTTGGCGCACTGCAGACACAGCGCCCCCTGCTGTCTGATTTGGCGCACTGCAGGCACAGCGCCCCCTGCCGTCTGCACCGGCGAACTGCAGGCACAGCGCCCCCTGCCGTCTACATCGGCGAACTGCAGGCAGAGTGCCGCCGAATGACGTCAGCAAGTCGACACGGCGCCCCGCCCCGGACACGCCCACTCGGGCGGCCGTCGCCATCTTGTACGGCATTCTGCGACGGCCACGGCGCTGCCATCTTGTACGGCACCCCGTGTCGGCCAGGGCGCCGCCAGCCTGTACGGCACAATTTTATGGCAGTCGCGCCTTACGGCAGTTTTACGGCATTTGCGCTTTACGGCACCTTTTGCGACAGTCGCGCTTTACGGCGGCTTTTGCGACAGTCGCGCTTTACGGCGCCTTTTGCGACAGTCGCGCTTTACGGCGCCTTTTGCGACAGTCGCGATTTACGGCACGTTTTGCGACAGTCGCGATTTACGGCGCCTTTTGCGACAGTCGCGCTTTACGACACCTTTTACGACAATCGTGCTTTACGGTACGTTCTGCGACAGCTTTTGCGACAGTCGCGCTTTACGGCACCTTTTGCGACAGTCGCGCTTTACGGCGCCGTTTGCGACAGTCGCGATTTACGGCGCCTTTTGCGACAGTCGCGCTTTACGGCAGTTTTACGACAGTCGTGCATTACGGCATTACCCTTTATGGAACTTTTATGGTACTTTACAGCACTTTACGGTTTTTATTTTGTTTTTCATTTATTTTTAATTTATTTTATTTGTTAAATTTTATTTTTTACTTAATGTTTATTTTTAATTTTTCTAATTTTAAAGCTTATTTTAGTTTTTAAATTTTATTTACTTATTATTTTTCTATTTTTCTATTTTTAAAGCTTTTATTTTTCTAATTCTAGTTATTTACTTATTATTTTTAATTTTTCTGTTTCTAAGCTTTTTATTTAATTTTTTAAATTTTATTTTTATTTAATTTTTAATTTTTCTATTTTTAAAGCATTTATTTATTTTTAATTTAATTTTTATTTTTAATTTTTTTATTTTTAGAGCTTTAATTTTATTTTTTAATTTTATTTTTTATTTTTCTATTTTTAAAGCTTTTATTTTATTTTTCTAATTTTATTTTTTATTTACTTTTTATTTTTAATTTTTCTATTTATAAAGCATTTAGTTTATATTTTATTTTTTATTAAATTTTTATTTTTAATTTTTCTATTTTTGTAGGTTTTTTTTTTTAATTTAGTGCTTCCCAGACCAACTCAAGCTGGTGATTGTGGTAGTGTTTGAGGGTCTTGCATTACGGCACTACCTTTTATGGAACTCTTACAGCACTTTACAGGTTTCATTTTGTTTTTCATTTATTTTAAATAAATTTTGTTTTTAAAATTTTATTTTATTTTAATTTTTATTTTTAAAGCATTTTTATTTTATTTTTTAAATTTTATTTTTTATTTACTTCTTATTTTTAATTTTTCTATTTCTAAAGCTTTTTATTTTTTAATTTTATTTTTTATTTAATTTTTATTTTTAATTTTTCTATTTCTAAAGCTTTTTATTTTTTTAATTTTATTTTTTATTTAAGTTTTTTCTATTTTTAAAGCATTTTTTATTTTTTATTTTTAATTTTTTTATTTTTAGAGCTTTTATTTTTTATTATTTTTTACTTTTCTATTTTTAAAGCTTATTTTATTTTTCTAATTTTATTTTTAATTTTTATTTTCAATTTTTCTATTTTTAAAGCTTTTATTTTTTTATTTTATTTTTTATTAAATTTTTATTTTTAATTTTTCTATTTTTAAAGTTTTATTTAATTTTTTAATTTTATTTTTTATTTTTAATTTTTCTATTTTTAAAGGTTTTTATTTTTTTTTAATTTAGTGCTGCCCAGACCAACTCAAGCTGGTGATTGTGGTGGTGTTTGAGGGTCTTGCAATACAGCACTACCTTTTATGGAACTCTTACAGCCCTTTACAGTTTTTACTTTGTTTTTAATTTATTTTAAATTAATTTTGTTTTTTTTAAATTTTATTTAATTTTTATTTTTAATTTTTTTATTTTTAAAGCATTTTATTAAATTTTATTTGGTGCTGCCCAAACCTGCTGTAGTGCATTTTTATACTTTATAATACTTTGAAGTCATTTTGTTTTGTATCCCCATATTTTTCCCAAATGGTTTATCCCAAACTGTACCCCCCTCCTTCTCCCTGTGTTATCCCTCTCCCGGGATGAGATCATCCCCAAACCCCGACCCTGGCTCTCTGTCAATCACTCAGCCTCCCATCCCCTCCATGCAGAAGTTTCGGTCCAAGTCGTCCAGTGATCAGCCAGAGGCCAGGGGTCAGCCCCCCGAGCCTTGCCCCATACGCTGTCCTGTATGTCTATGCCCCAGCATCCATCCCTTAGGGTCACTTAATGGTTGGTAAAATGTTATCTACTTTGGGTTTCCACCTCCCTTTAAATGTAACCTTGGCACATCTCCCTGGGGCTCGTGGCAGGAGGCCCCTGAGGTGCAGGAGCCCCTTTGGGACTCGTAATAAAACCTTGGATTAACCCCTGCTAAGAGTCAGCCCTTTATCTTCTACCGCTGTCTCTGGTGTCTCTTGTGCTACACAGGGGCCCAGCCCAGGTACCCTCAGCACCCTCAGGGCACAGAGAGTGTCTCCCCCCAGCCCAGGTGCCCTCAGCACCCTCGGGGCACACACAGAGAGTGTCTCCCTGCCAGCCCAGGTGCCCTCAGCACCCTCGGGGCACAGACAGAGAGTGTCTCCCCCCAGCCCAGGTGCCCTCAGCACCCTTGGGGCACAGACAGTGTCTCCCCCCAGCCCAGGTGCCCTCAGTACCCTTGGGGCACAGACAGTGTCTCCCCCCAGCCCAGGTGCCCTCAGCACCCTCGGGGCACAGAGAGTGTCTCCCCGCTCTCGGCCGTGTCAGGGCTGCCCCCCGGTGTCTGCCGACTCGGGACCGGCCGAGGGTTACTGAGAGGCTCACACAAACCCGCTCGGCCGCTGATTGTGGCGGTGTTTGAGGGTCCCCAGGACGAGGGAAGAGACGAGAATCTTGACTCCACCTTTCAGAAGGCTGAAATATTATTTTATGATCTCTATTATATTAAAAGAAAATGAGATAGTAGAACTATACTAAAAGAGCAAGGAGACATCAGAAAGCTGGAAAGGAATGAATAATAAAAACCTGGGACTGCTCACAGCCCCGACACAGCTGGACCATGATTGGTCATTAAGTAGAAACACTGCACAGGAGACCAATCCAAGATGCCCCTGTTGCTAAACCATCTCCAGCCCACACTCCACAGCCAGCAGATCGTTATTGGTTCCATTTCTGTTCTGAGGCTTCTCAGGAGAAAAATCCCAGCAAAAGGATTTTCATCAAACACGTCAGTGCCAGGTGATGGCACAGGCAGCATGGGCCGGCCGAGGTCACTGTGTCATCCCTGCCAGCCCAGGTGTCACAGCAAGGAGCAGAGAGCTCACCCTGTACTCACCCTGCGCTCACCCAGCCCTGCCAAGGGACCGGCTGCCAAAACAGAGCCGTGCCATGCATGCCAGTGTCTGCATGGCAGAGAGAGGACATGAAAAGCCACCGAGGAAGCTGCCACCTCCTCCCTGAGCTCTGCCCTGCAGGCCGGGCCATGGGCAGCCACTTTGGGAAGGCTGCATTTGCTGCCCATCAGCTGCTCTGTGTCTGACAGGAATTGAAATAGCCCAGGTTTGGGTCGGTGCTGAGCAGAAGGCAGTGAGGAGAAAGGGAGAAGGCTGTGCTGCAGGCCAGGTGGATCCAGGCAGAGCCAATTTGGGCAGCAGCCTTGTCTAACAGCATTTCATTTTCCACTTCTACTACATTACATTTCATTTTGCACTTCTGCTAGAACTGCATGTCAACAGCTTTCAAATATCCTCCTCAGTCCCAGCAGCCTGCTTCAAAGTGCTGTGTCTTTATCAGACCATTGATGGTCCTTCTGAAATGTGAGTCTCACTGGCCGCATCCAAACCTTGTGCTTGAAGAGCATTCCTAAAAATTAAAGCAGATTGGGCCTTTGGGGAAGAAGGGGCTGCAAAGCATCTCCTAAAGCATTTTCTACTCCAATTTCATTGTGAGGAAACACACCTGAAGGATGATGCAGGGATTAGGTTTGAGACAAAGATGAGTTTGCTAGGTCAATTTTACTTTGAGAGCTTGAGAAGCACAGGAAGCCCAGGTGATGATCCCAGAGGGTTGAACACAGAGGTTTCACCCTCCCGGATATACAAGGGCCTTACCTTAAAACCACTGCTCTCAGCACGCAGCTGTCTCAACACTGCATTCATGTTTTCTCCTCTTTGTCCATGTGTAGAATTGAAATCCCTCTTGGGGAAGAAGCTTATTCCAAGTAAATTCCTAAAGAATTAGCTGAAAAAAAACCCTGAAATGTTCTTTCATAGCCTTGTAGATTTTTAAAGCCTTTGACATTTGAAACACTGTTCCCCTGCAAGGCCTTTTCCTAAATCCCAGCTTCTCAGAAGGCCCAAGGGGACAGGGTTGGCCAAGGGTGGAGCTGTTCTGGATTTGTTGGTGGTGCCTGGTAGTGAACAGTGTGTTCAGAGCTGCTCTGCTGGTTCTGCCTATCACTTTGACAGGGAAGGAGGGTGCTGGGATATGATAAATCACTTCTAAATGCTGCTTGCAATGAAAACACTGTGCATAAACCCTCCTCAATGGTGTTAAATTTGTCTGCTAGATTTCTTCCCTCCCACCCCACCACTGCTGCTCTAAGATCCATTAGTACCTCAGTCTTTCTTTGTGTTTTGTTTGACATTTATGCCCAGGTTCCCCAAAGTTTTGGGGGTTCTTTTTAAAATATGATATTGATTTTTTTTCTTGGTTTAAAAAAAACCTGAAATACACACACACACACACACTAAAGAAGCATGTCTCCATGGCTCAGCCCTGAGTGGTAAAGGAAGAGCAACAGGAAGGGTGGTTTGCGGTGCTGGAGAAAGTCTCTGCCAGGCTTAAAGGAGCATCCCATTTCCACAGATGGCTTTTTTTTTTTTTTTTTTTTAATGGGTTATGGTGCTGGGAAGATCTGGAAAGAGTGCAAGTCCCTCATTCCAGTTTGGATGTCTTGTTTTAAGAAATGTGTTCTTTCAGTTCTTGGAGAGCACAGTTTTGGATTCATCCTCACATCCTCCAGTCTTGGTGGCTCTGTTGGTTTTTTATTTCCCTTTCTCTGCCCTTTTCCCTGCCCTCACTCCCCTGATGGATGCAGGGGATGTGATTCAGGCACTCATCACTGCTCTGCAGCTGCTTTACAGAGCTAAAACTGACTGGGTCTTTCACCCTCCTCTCATAGCAGTGGTGCAGAGTGAGGCACATGGCAGGGCAGGGCTTTTAGCTGTTGTTTTATCTTCTGGTTTGATGTTTAACACATGGGACAGAACCCCAAGCCCCTGCTCACCATGTCAGGCTAGGCTGCAGGGGAGCACATTGACAGCAACACAGTGGCTGCACCACAACCACCATCAATCAATCCGATAGAAAAAGGGTTTAAGGCCTCTGACAGCGCCATGGTGACTGAGCTGAGCCCAACCTGGGTCTAGCTTAATCCCTGATCTGTGTAAAGCCCTCTTCTGTGCTTTCCTGAGGCTGGGACAGCTGGAGAGGTTGCTCTCCATGAGCACAGGATGGCAGCTGTGGGCTGAAACTCGCTGAGCTGCCTCCCCAGTAGGGGATGGGCTTGTGAGGGATTTAAAAGAAAAAACATTACCATGTCTTTGTCAGTCTGCCATGCTCGCTTAAGCTGGCTGCTGGTGATTTGTAGTATTTTATAAAATAAAAACCAAATGCTTTCCCTTTATAAGGAAATATGCTATGAAGAGGGCTTCAAAGGAAAGATGATTAGTTACTATCCAACTGTTGCTAAATTCATTGCTTGATGGTCCATATACTGCATTTTTTAATGTCACTGATAGCTGATACAGACCATTGCCAAGCTGTTTGATAATTATTTATCAGCCATCTGCATCAGCATCATCTGCATGACCAGTGATGGCCAAAAAGCAGGAAGGAGAGAAAGGGCTTAAGCTGTAGGCAGGAAAGGGAAGGCAGAAACCAAGCAGCAAACAATTGGCACCTGGGCTCCATTGAAGACTAAAAGTGGGAAAAAATGGCTTAATTGAAAAATCTGCCTATTATGTGTGCAGTCTCCAAGGGGAAACAAACAAACCCATTCAAAGGAAGGGAAAAAAAGGCAAAGAATTAAAAAATCCTTGTGCTGTTATGCAGAATTGGGGGGTTTAACTTTTCCCAATCTCTTCCCAGTCTCAGGCAGAAATATTTCTATAACCAAACCATCTCCCTTTTTAAAGCATTTAGCTGGATTGAGTAATTTCTTAAGTCCTCCATCATCAGGACCAGTTTGGGTTTGGCAGCTCAAACACCTTGGCAAGGCCAGGACAACTTCAGTGGTTCTCCTTGTCCTGAAAGAGAGGAGAAAAGGGAAGTTAAGCTCACTGCAGAATCAAAGCCTCCTGCATTTCATCTTTTGGCTTAGATTGCTCACCATGGAGTATGAGCCATAAAAAAAGGGGAGGTGGCACCAAATTGAACTAAAAAGTGCCCTTTCCCAGTGCTTTTATTCCAGACATTCAAAGGAAGCTCATTTTTCTTCTAGCATTCTTTCCCTCATTTTAGCAGAACCATTCTCACCCCAGACCCCACTCAGCAGTTGTTCAATCTTTTGGCACTGGATCTGGACAAAGGAAGGGACACATCTGGGTCACAGGAAAGCACAGAGGGAAACCCTCCAAAACTGGCCAGAGAAAAATGAAATGCAGGAAGACTTACCTGCAGCTGGATGCTCTTTGCACTGGGCTTCCTTTAAAGGAATGGATTTGCTGCTGAACACATCTCAGGCTCAGATGTGACCAGGGAGAAGGTGGGATGGAGATGAGGAGTCAGACAGGGAATAACCAGGGAGATGCAGGGCCCAGGAACATCAAGGATGGAGAAGAGAAGGAACAGGGATTGTTCTCCTTGTTTAGATCCATCAGTGCTGAGAGCTTGGGAAGCACATGAGGGTACTAGAGGGATGCTGGGCAGGAGCAGGAGAACTCCAGGATAAGGGCAAGCTGCTCCCACTCCAGGGCTGGGCCAGGGAAGGAGGGGAATTATTTCTCTCCCCTTTCCGGTGGGATGCAGGTGCCACCCCATGCAGAGGTAGGAAAACTGCCTTGCAATCAAGGACAAAACCTGCCTGGCAAGCCCAGAATGCCAGCAGCCATTCCTCCTGGATTTCCTGCTTACAGGCATTTTAAGCTTGCTTTGTCTCAAAATGCCCTTTTTTGCCAAGGGCATTCCCATTTCTTTTGGATCCTGAACAGAGGTTTGGAAAGCTGACTTTGATGAGGGAACTGTTTCCTATTTTGATCTGTGTTAACTTGGAGTTTCCCTTGGCACCAAAATCAGGGGGTGAACCCAACCCTTGAAAGGCCATAAGATCCTAACTATCCAATCCCCAATCCCCTCAGCATTGGCTTGTGGAACCTTCTCAGGGTTAATTTAGCAAATTAAGGGTTTGGCAAGTTCAGGATCGAAACAACCAAAAAGATTCATGAAAAAGAAACGGAACTGAGGCTGGCTAAAAGCTGATGACTCATTACAACAATTCAGTGAAAAGGAAGCAGGAGTGATCCTATGAAAAACGCCAATCACTTGTTTTTAAAATTTTAAAAGTCTACCAGTAATTACATGCTTATAAAAACAGTAATACAATCAGAGTACTAATAATTTGGACAAATTAAATTAGGACAATATGAGACAATAGAGACAAAGAGTTACAGACAGTCCGGGTACCTTTTTCTGGGCAGCATAAGCCCGAAAAAGGACCCCCATTAACAAAGGATTAACCCTTAAAAACAACAGCCTGTTGCATATTCATACATCTCATACATGAGGAATAAATTCCATGCAGACACAGGAATCTGTCAACATCATCAACTTCTTCCTCTGAATCCTAACGGCGCCTTCGAGGCAGGAAGAAGTTAGTTTCTTCTAATAAGAGAGCAATAAATTCTTTTTCTCTGAAAGATTTAGGTCTCCTGTAGCTGCTATCTCGCTGCGAGTCCTTTCTTTAAAAAAAGTCTCCTACACAACAGAGTTTCTATTTTAACATTTTGTTATAACCTAAAACTATATTTAACACGCTATTGAAGAGAATTAATACAGCATTACTTTCTAACACAACGCATATCATATTCATTTTAATATTTGCGAAAAGCCACTCCCAAAATACGCATTTTTCACATTTTCAATACTCACCAAGCCATCTGGCCAGAGTTCTGTGCCCACCGAGGACACAGCAACCAGCAGGGACCTTCCTCCCATTCTCCAGCACAGGCTTCTTCCCTCCACACGCAGGGAGCTGCAGACACTCAGGGAACACCGATTTAGTCACAACAGGAGAGGCACAAGGATAATTTGGAACTCGTTGCGACCTCAATGCCGCCTAGACCCAGGAGAAAGCACTCTTCCCATCAGACGGAGCGGGGTATTTCCTGTACCGCCCTCTCTTCCCCCTACCCAAGGCGCATGAGCACACTGCCGCCATCATTGGAAGGGCAAGTGAGTGCCGCCCTCAGCCGCCATCTTGGGTGTGGCGTAAAAAGTGACCCTTTTTTGTCCCCCCTTTCCAGTTTTCACCCCTTGCAGAGGCAGGAAAACTGCCTTGCAATCAAGTACAAAACCTGCCTGGCAAGCCCAGGATGCCAGCAGCCGTTTCTCCTGGATTTCCTCTCCGCAATCTTTGGTACTGGCAGAAGCCACTCCCGGCTGAGCCGCCATCTTTGTTGTGGTACCCTTAAGCATCCCCCGCTCCTCACACAGGCGTTTCTCTTGTTGGCTGCCTCAACCCGGTCCCGACGCCGATCCCGCGCTCTCAGCGCCATTTTCTGCTGCTTTTCCCGGCGGGAGAAAACGGTTGGCGGGGTCAGCGGCACCGGAGCCCCGCGAACCGCGGTAGGGAGCGGCGGCGACGCCTCTGCCGGAGTCCTGCCGCGGCCGCCATCTTGAGTGCGGCTGGAGCCCGACCCGGCTCACGCAGGATCCTGGTACGCGGGCGCTTCGCCGGCTTGAAACGGGAGCTCTGTCCCCTCCGCGCCTCCGCCGCCCGCCGAAACCGGCCCCGCCGCTCTCGTTCTTCCCAGCCACCGCCCCGCACGGCGGCCGCTCAAGCCCGGTCGCGCTCCTCTGCACTCCTCACTGTGCTTCACCGCTCCCCTCTGTGCACAGCACCGCTCTGTGCCCACAAGGTGGCAGCACCGCCCCCCTGCCCGGGCCGGGCTGGACGCGCCTTGGGGCAGGCAGGGAACGGAGACCGAAGCTGCCGGGGATTGATTTTGGAGTGATTCCCTTCAGCCCCAGCAGCTGTTCCTGCGGTTTAAGGGCACTTGGTTGGTTCATTCCCAGGTAAAAACGTTATAACATTGGTTTCAAAACGACTACGCATCTCTAGTCAGAGTTTCCTGCATTCCTGTACACAATAGAATGGATAGATTATTTCCAAATTATTCTTTCCAAATGGTTTTAGAGATAAATTCCAATTCTTTGCCCATACCTATAAAAACGAAAAACTTGACAGGTTTTGGTGTTCTACACCCACCCCTCCATGTGAATTTTCTGGCAGCTTTTGGTCCCTCTGGGGCAGGGTAACCCAGCATGACCCCCCCTCATTCCCCACTCACCTGCTCCTCCATCAGCCTGGTGTGACCGTGTTCACAGGAGTCTTAGGATGAGGGAAGAGACGAGGAGTTGACTCCATGTTTCAGAAGGCTCGATTTATTATTTTATGATCTATATTCTATTAAAAGAATAGAAGAAAGGATTTCATCAGAAGGCTGGCTAAGAATAGAAAAAGAAAGAATGATTTCACAAAGGCTTGTATCTCGGACAGAGAGTCTGAGCCAGCTGGATGTGATTGGCCATTAATAAGAAACAACCACATGAGACCAATCACAGATGCACCTGTTGCAGCATTCCACAGCAGCAGATAATCATTGTTTACATTTTGTTCCTGAGGCCTCTCAGGAGAAAAAATGCTAAGGAGAGGATTTGTCAGAAAATGTCATGGCTACAGCCTGGCTCTCCCTCCTAGGGACATTGCAGTGCCCCAGATGAAATCAGAGGCCCCAAGTCTCCAGCCCCTCTCGCTCAGCCTTACTTCCTCACCCCCAAAGAAGGCACAGAAGGAATCAAACTGCCCTGGACAGCAGAGTGGTGCTTTATTCAAGCCCTTTCCACGAGTACATCTCTCCCAAAAGGGACTCTGCTGCAAGAATGGGGGGCAGCCCCCAGAAGTTCCTCCCCAGCCCCGCAGTCACAGGAGAGAGGCAGAAAGAGGGAGGGGCAGCAGAGAGGACACAGGAAGAAAAGTAAGAACGGGGTGCAGAATGAAGTTGAAAAAACAACCAAAACCAAAAACAACAACAAAACCTGGGATGGGCAGCATAACAGAGAGGGATTAAAAAAGAATGGGTTTTGGTTCCTCATCTCTTCCTCATCAATTCCCTTATTGGTGACATTCAGCAGTGGTGCCAAACAAGCACAGAAAACAAATGGAAGAAGAAATGCAGATAGTCAGCAGCCACCACCTATCAAAATTCATTTTAAATAGAGTTCAAAGGTCTCTAAGAGCAAGGTGAGGTGTAAATGGAGATACTCACGCAGAAGTACTGCCAGCTGCTATTTTCAACATTTCTTCTGAGTTTCATCTTCATTTGTTTATCTCTCACCTAAACAAGAGAAAAAAAACGAAAGAAATGTGACCTTTCAGGCAGACAAAAAATGTGGTTGGTCCTTAAGAAAGCATTTTATTCTGCCTGTATAATAACCTGTTGGGAACAGTAGGAGCTTTTAGCAAAATGTCTCTGTGCTGTTGCAGTTGTTCTGCCACTGTGAGAAATCACAGGCACGGCTGCAAGGCTCCTGCAGCTCACCCTGGTGAGGGTCAGAGACCACTTATCCCTGCAGGGATCCCTGGGAATAATGATGGTGGGAAACGTGGAGGGAGCTGGATAAATAAATACTTGCCATTTCCTTACCAAAAAACCCCTCAAAACAAAGCTATAGAAACAGTTTGCCTCTGAATTAGGAGAATTTAAAGTAATTCTTTTAGGTCTGCTTTTGGTTCAACATTCATCAATCTGAATTGGAATATGCATAGAGTAAGTAATTAAAGGTAGCTGAAATTTAAGAATAAATGTCTATTTCCTTGTTCATAACCTACATTGAAACACATTAAAACCCAGTGTTTTGCTTTAGAGCTGCTTGGCATTGACTTCATTCAGTCTTAGACTCATCAGGTTATAAAAACACGGGGAAATATATTCTTTGTTTCATGAAGAATGCATTATTAATTAGAAAGGCATAGGTTTAATCAGAGTCACTGCTGATACCAACATTGCTTGGCTAAGTTCAAAGTACTGACACAAGAACATCGTAACAAAAGCCATGTCCAACAGAGCCTCAAACATAAAGACACAGTTCAAAGTTTTTCAGATGTCCTACAGTTGCTAAGGTATCTCCAGAAAGGTGAGCAAACTGAAAACAGCACAGGAAATTTTAAACCCATTTCTCTTTCTTTCCCCTTAACTTTCTTGTGGGCAAGAGAAAACTCCTAATCCAGGGAATGAAATGTAATTTTCATACCTCAGTCATGAGTAGTCCCCTCAGTTTCAACCAGACCCAGTGTTCAGTGAAATCTTAGAAAGGCTCAGATCAGCAGTATGAAATTCCAATTCTATTTGCGAAAGGAGCTATTTTTTCTCCATTCCCCTCCCTCCCCAACATCAAGTGGGAAAGGCTCAAAATGAAAAATAATTCTTACAAAATTATACTTTGACCTAATAAGTTTGCTACAAGTTGCACCAGAAAGAGAAAGGAGAGCAGAATCAGAGGTTACCAAACTCAATAGAAAATCCAGCTCATGCTATCTCCAAAAGCCTCATTTCATTTATCCAGGATTTTTAAAAAAACCCCACATAATAAAAACTTCACATATTTTGTTAAATGCTATCATTTCTATCTGAAATATTAATTATTACTCTGCTTTTCAGAAGTGAAGTAGAAAGTTTTCTGCACCCACCTTCCCCAAATCTGATTCTAAGTGCTTGCCAGTTTAATCCCTTAGGAAGCAAAAGCAGCCCCATGTGTCTCAGGATCAATAGAAACTAAACAACAAAGCTTGACAAAGTCTATTAAATTGTCAATAAAGTCAATAAATATTTTCCACTGTAGAGACAGCTATCACCAGCCTGTGAATTTTGCTTTAGTGAAGAATTTTAGGTTTAGTGAAGAAAAAACGAGGTCTTCCTTGCCAAATCAGTCAGGAGTTGTTCTACTCTACTGCCAGTATGGGGTGAGTGTAAACACCACATTCCTCACAGCATCACCCACAAAGAATTCCTCTTGAAAATGAAGGCTGCTTTTGAGTTGGACCCAACAGATGAGAACTCCCTGGTGTAGCACAGTGATGGCAGCATGGCCAGGCTCTGCACTGGAAGGCTGAGACCCAGCAGCAGATTCCTGACCAGATCTCCAAGGCTGAGTGTGCAGGGGTGCTGTGGTACCCCGGCCCCCCTGGCCGCACACTTCCAGCCACCATCACTTCCTCTCAGAAGGACAGGAGAGAAAATAAGAAAAGCAGGAACTGGAAAGCTCAGGCTAAAGTCAGGCAGGTCACTGATGAAACAGAGTTAACTTGAAAAATCTTATTTATCAGCAATTAAAAAGAGTATTATGTTATTACACACTATTATTAGACAGTCAGCCAGCCAGCCTGACCCCAAGCACGCTGCAGCATCGGGGCCAGGCAGTGCCCATCTCCCAGGAGCCAATTTACCCATCCTTCTCAAGGGAATTGACCTGCACACAGTTCCACAGTGGAGCTGCCAGGCTGCCAAGAAAAATATCTCTGGCTAAGAGTCAAACCCTAATACATAAACCTATTAAATGATTAAATGATATTGTGTTACTGGCTCTTTCTTCTATTTCAAATTTTGAAAATTATTCCCAAGAATTTTCAAAATATTTCATAGGAAAAAGGTCTTTTTATGCTAAGATGTAGGGTGTGCATGATTGAATGTTTCATTCCACATGCTTACAAGCTGAGCCTTGACCAAGTTAAGAGGTGGAAGGACGTGCTCATTGGAACGGAGAGATGGAAATAATGAAACTCTGAACACAAGAGAAAGGTTCACAGAAACATCAAAATTCCTTGCTGAGCCAAGACAAAGGAGATAATTTTATCCAACAGATAGAAAAGCTCAGGTCAGAATCGTGACCGTTGCTTCTCAAGAGCAACATCCACTGAAACACACAGTCTGCAGGTGGAATGAGGTTAAACCTTCCCAAAATGGGAAAAAACCCTTGACTCTGACCTCGATTATTTCATCATCTACACTTATTTACCATTTCAAAAATGGTACTAGGGTGTTCTTGTGACTTAAAAATCTTTGTCTGAAAAATCACCACATTAGAGAAAATTTTACATCAGGATAACCTTGTGTTGAAATTATCCAAAAGAACAGGATAAAGTGAAATGATCATGCTGCAGGCATTTTTCTCATTTTTAGCAAATAGAATGCACTCGTATTGAGGGATGTTTTGAACAAAACACATTCACATTACTGCACGATCACGTGAAAAATACTCCTCTTCATCTTCAGTATCTCTCACAGAATTAACACCAGGATGAAGTTGCAAAGTGAAAAATACTGTATAAGGAGTGGTATTGCCCCACACACGGGATACCTGTGTGCGCTTCAGAGAGATTCATCCTGAGTTTGCTCCAGCCCCTGGAAACACCATAAACATGAGGCAACCATGGGACTGTTCCACAGCTTCTCTCCAAGCTTGTGACATGGGTTTATGCTCCCAATAGCTACTGCAAGGAGTGCAAGTCAACAGCAAGGGGTGGCAGAATTGGACAAAAATACCAGCATTATTGGCACATGAGAAATTAAATATTGATTACCTGAAAGACCTGAACTCTGCACCTTACCTAGTGCAACTTCAATGCTGAGGCTTTGAAACAGACACTGTAATTTACAACTTCTAATTTTTATGTCCTGTAGATGTGAAATCCCCAGCCACCAATCCAGAGTAACCACCTGAGTAACCAACTATTTGCTATTAAGATTTTATACCACCTTCTCCAGAGTAACCACCTGAGTAACTAACTATTTGCTATTAAGATTTTATACCATTGTAAGCCTTATTGCTTACAATGTTCCTTTTCAGCAAACACACGGGTTGCATGACTACCTAAACTCAACGTATCCCCCACCATTTGTAAACTGTTACCAAGAGAAACTGTTTTTTCTGTGCTAATTGTTGACATCATATATTAGCAGGAATAGAGTGAGCATGGAGTAAGATTTTACACAGCAAAACAAAGAAGGCTCATAGACAGTAAACCCTGGATCCCAGCCCCAAAACCCTATTTTATACTCATTTCTTTGGCTTTGGGAAGACATTAGGACAGCCTGCAGCTTCGCAGAAATTGAACAATGACAATCCTAGCTAAAGCAGCTGTTCTGCAGATGCAAAGGAAGATGTAGAATGTTTCCTGGACAAGCAGCCTGAAAATGACTCTCTCACAGATGAATAAGCATCAACACAAAACACACTGTTACAAACCTAGTATTTCCATATAACAGATAATGAAAAACCATCTGTCCATTCTGGTTATTTGCCAAGCAGCCAGCCCAGCACACCATTTTACTACCTGTATCTAAGGTATCCTACTAATAAAGAATATTTCTTAACTGTTTTCATTTTGTCTGCACATGCTGATTAATAACTTCATCATTTAACCCACCTCTTCCAAAGTTAGTCATGTACATAACAAGGAGATTAATTCCTGAAAGTATAACTGTGCTCCTCTTTTGGATTTGGAGAAAAAAAAAAAAAAAAAAGAGCTTCTTTAGTGCAATCAGTGAAAATTAGGGCCAACATCTTATTCTGCAGGAATTTCCCCAGTTAAGCACAATATTTCTATGGCCTTCTAATGATCAATATCCTGTGCTCTCAATATCCAGTTCCAGTCCTGGTTGTCTTTTAGATACCAGAAGCCAGCGGGTATTAAGAGATAAATTGTACTCAGCGCTACTTTAGTCCAACATGTAACATGAAGAGTATGTTTGCAATTAAAATTCACACAATGCAGTATTTGAAGTGAACACATTGCACTATCAGTAGCAGCACAAGGCAATGATGAAAAATCCACAATGGCGTGGTGCTGTGTGCTGCATTATGCAAATGGATGCAGCAAAGGTCAAAGCTTATCTCAATCTCATAATAATGTAGTCTAGGGAGAATAATTAATTTACAGTGTGCTTTCTTCTTTTGTGTACCACAACACTAAAAGCCATTTTATTTGGGAATTTTCTTGCTTTATATTGCAGAGAGAAATAATAGCAACGGCTTTCAATTTTCTCTTCAGGAACCAGGGCAGGAGGGAAGGCACAGCTCTTTATTTTCCATAGCAACACCAGGCTAAAATTAAGCACCAAAAATACTGCCTTTTAATTACTAAAATGCTGTTAAATTTCAGTGTTTAGGAATGAGATTGCTGTGCCCAACAGCTACCTCATGTTACAAGGGCACAAGTGTTTCAACAACTTCCATGAAGCAAGCAGTGCTCTAAGGATTCAGTTATATTGCACAGCTCCCTACAGAGGGTCACAGGTGAGATGTAGGATATATTTGTGAATTACTGAGGCCCCGTGCTGGGGATGGGAAGTGCGATCCAGAGCAAAAAGTTGGTGAAGCTGGACCATAAAAAGCCAGGATGCAAACCTGAGTCTGAGGTGCTGGTGGCAAGGTGGCAAACTGGTGTTCCATGAGTTCTGATTCTGATACTCTAATCCCCATCTTCTCCATCCACCGGGCCAGCTCTGTTTTCCTCTCTCTGCCAAAAAACACAAGAATTTCTCAGCTCTGTAAGAAAAATAGCCTCCAAGAGCGATGTTCAGAGCAGCCCAAGCTACCTGATGCAACCTCTTTTTCACACCTATTTTTAAATACGTGTTACACATACAGAGATTTTAAAAGAGTGGTCCTCTGACATAGGCCTCAGGAGAGCAGCTCTCTAAGCAATAGGATGAGATGTTGGTGTTCTTTCAAATCCAAGGGATCTTATTCCTTACTCTCAAATATTTGTACTGATTTGGCATTTTGAGCTGGAAGCTAAATAGAGCTGCCTGGGAATCAGAAGGGGTCACACTGCGCAGATGACAAAAAACTGCCATGACCAAGAAGCAGTAATTCTCTTACAGGAACCCATGTTTCACACAACTGCTTTACACAATTAACTGAGGACTAATTGATCCCACAGGAAATCTGTCATTCATCAGGAACTTTAGCTTCCCAATTCCAGCTTCACTTCCTGTAGCTTATTTTTTCCTTCTGTTTTCTAGGAAGCTGCCTGCTTGTGGTTGTTTCTAAGGAACCTGAACAACGTGACCTTCATGGGATCGAGTGGCTTCTAAAGCTCATTCCCTACTCCTTGCGCAGGTCAGAACAACTCTTGTGTGGTTTTTATGTCCCTTAGGTGACAAACTTGCACACAGGCAAGCACCTTTCCCCATCCCTAGAGATCATCTGTCACTGTTACCTCGAGTGTTCATCACAAGATGCAGAACTAGACCAGCGGCAATGCCATCCAAACTCACACAGATCCAGCTGTCCTTCTGTCAGTTACCTTGACACACTCTGGATGCAACCCCAGCAATTTCCAGGGAAGGTGGAAAAGCTGCAGAGTAGTTAATGTTGACAGTAGTTGCTAAAAGGTCATTCAGAGACATTCATTAGTTGTTTGCTGTAGCAGACAGTCATTATTATTGGCAGCAGAAATTGGCAGGAAGCACTGTTATTGTCAGAAGGCATTAAAAGAGTGTCATTTGTCAATAGGTGCTCTTCCACAGAGCAGCAGGCTAAGAAAACTCCGTCTCTCAATTTAACTGGAAAAAATAGCATAAATACCCAGACATGTTTTTATCTGCATCTCTGATGTGGGCATGGAAGATTCTTTAGGAACTCTGCATCAGCCCACTACCCTGTCTGGGAGCAGAAAAGCAGAAAACATGCAGAAGCATTTTACCCTGAATTTCAGTTTCTGGGGTTCTGCTCTGAGTTTTTCCAGAACGAAGAATCTCTGTGACTATCCACCTGTCAGGCTCATTTAGCACTAACTCTCTTTCTAAGCACAGAGACTTGGATGTTGCTATGTAAATGAACTCCGATCTGTTTGCCCTTTATTGGCAAGGGGAAAAAAACATAGTAAGAGTCAAGATCCCTTTTTTTTCCATGTATTTCAGCAAATGTAACCATAATACATTAAAGACTTGCAAGGTGGAAGTAAATTATAAATCCAAGTTGCATCCCTCTATAATTTTGCATTATGGCAGTACAATAATGGAATTAATAAAACTTGCATTTTTATGCTGTCAAGTTAGATTAAAAAGCATTATTTAGCCCTCCCCAAGCCTACACTCTAATAAATGTCAAGTCCCCAACTCTTAGGTATTTAAATATTTGCACAAGGAGTCTTTAATAATGAGAACACACACTGCAGATACGTGTGCTGTTATACTACTAAACTGAAATAAATAACCTGGGACAATTATTCCCAGTCCTAACAAAGCTGATTTGCTAATCAAATGTCAATAAAATGACTTGTTTTTAATATGGACACAATTGCACTAATAACTTAGAATTATTAAGTAAAGGCTTTCAGAAGGAACACAGAAGCACTGTTGGTTTTTTCATGGCACCCTTCATTCTCCTGCTGGCTTCCCTCACCTCAAGCATTCAGAATCCCTTTCATTCAATAAAGCAGTCAAAGGCTGGCACTTGACTTTCATTTCCATCTTTGTCCCTGTCACAGGAGAGGGGACAAGCAAGAAGATGGGAGAGATAACAGAAGAAAGGGAATAGTTTATAGCACAGCACCTTTTGTTTGTAGTTTATCTCACTGCTCACCAGCCAGGTCTCCATTTTCTATTGGATTGTCCCAACACTTTTCTCTAAGAAAGGAAATGAGCCACTTGCTGTAGCACACTTGGCCTAGCTCAGCCCTTCATTTGACTGTCTGCTGGATGCATTCAGCTTTCCAGGAGAAGTTCAACAGCTGAAAGCCAGGGCAATACCATGGGACAGGAAATACAAAGCAACTCCATGGGAACTGGCAATAGCAGAAGTGTTGATGAAAATCTCATGCCCTTGGGGCTGCTGACAGCTTTGAGTACTCATTTTGACCTTGACCATAACTCTTGTCCTCATTCAAGAGCTTTCCTTTTTATTCTGTTCATTAACAATGAAATTGAATTTCTAAACGGAGTTACACAGTGAAAGAGGGGGACATGTTCTCACTTCAAAGATTGACATATTCTTAAGGGACTTTTCATGTACCCTGTTGGTGAGTCATCAAGGAAAAGATGGTTACTGAGTTACAAAAGCAATAAAACAGGCAATTTACTAAAACGCTACCTGAAAATATCCATGGAACAATGAGTCGGATTAGCTAACAGCAACAGATGGGTTTATGATTACAAGTTTTACGACTCTTGGATAACATAAAGCCTTTTTTTTCCTCAAAAGGAAGTTGCAGCACTTAATGCATTTGCTGAGCTTAGTGTTGTCAGCCCTATAAATCACTCCAATTGCACTCCCAGAAATAAGATCGGCACTGTATGGTTAGAAATTTACAGTGTGCTAATAAATTACTTGAGAGATAATTTCTGGCTTTCAATATCTAGTCCAAAGAACTAGATATTCCTACAGTCAAAGGCATTTATTGCTGATAAAAATCTAACTATTAGCACCAGTTAGTTACATTTACTAATGACCATAACTGACCTGGAGCAAGTTGTTCCTTACATGTAAAATCAGTAAAAGATCATTTCTGATGATGGGTTTTGATTACACTTGCAAGATGGAATAACACAAGACAGGTAGACTGTACACTTGGTGACAGCTTTTTATAACATTTCCCTGGCCGGAAATAGAGAAATACTTCTGGTCTTACTTCAGCTTTGGGGCAAACCAAATTATTCAGTTCCTTCAAAGTAGCCAAAAATCACATTTTCTCAGTGTTTGTTTCAAGCTCTGCTGTGTTGATTCTATCACAAACCAGTATTAATGGAACGCCACAATCACACTTGCACAGAAATCAAACGCTGAGGCACTACGTCCTGGCACTGTCATACAGTATCCAAGGGCAAGTGAGTCCTTGACTGCAGGAATCATCTTTGTTATTACTCTACTATTGCTATTTTAAAGACTGATATTTATTTAAGGACTAATAATTATTATTCTAATGCCACATCAAAAAACTTACTGACAACACAGTGTTTGACACAAGAGTGAACTTAAAACAAATTAGAATTAGTGCAGCATCATCTCTAGAAGTACTCCTTCGACTTGATCTTCTATTAAGGCAAAAATGGGCAGAACTCAGCTGAAGAGGTGGCAGATCAGAATTACCCAAGCACTAAATAAAAGCAAAGTAAAATAATAACCCAGCAGCCAATTCAGTAGAAATGACAGGATAACCTTTTCCAGCTGTGTGGTTTTAAGTTTCATAAAGGCAGAAGTCCCCAGACTATTTCCAGTGGAGGTGCAGGTGTGGACACCACAGCTGTTCCACAGACAGCTCAGTGGTCACACAGTGACACTCTGCTCACCAGGCTCCTTCAGGCTGAGAAGGTCAAAGGACATAGAACAAAAAAAACCATTAAAACGTGTGTTAATGATGTCACATTTGTCCATGAGCAACCATCATTATTCCAGAGAGGCCTCTGTGCCAAAGGATGCCCTCAGAGACACTACGTCTTGCTAGAACAATCTCTGTTAGAACCAGGGCTCATCCTGCAGAGCTCTGCAGCATCCCCATGTGCAGCTGCTCCATTTGCCCACAGGAAGCTCTCCCTGCAGCCACATGGAAGCAGCTGCTCACTCAGCCTGCTTCCCTCCCACCTGGCCAGCATCAACTGCTCAGTTCCTGACACAGAGATCAGCCCTGCTTCATTCCTTCAGCACAAGCCTGACCAGTGCAAACAGCAACTAATTTCCTCTTTAAACTGACACTGCAAGGCTCATGCTGTGCACTATGAATACCTTTTTAGTTTTTTTGAATCTTGAAGGAGCACACACAGTAAGACATATAAATGAAGGCTACAGAATTTTGGAGTGCCTGGCATTGGAATGATGAGCTACAAACATCTGAAGGAGTTTAACAAGATACTTTTCTTAATCTGAATTATGTTTAATGAAGTACAAAAAAACTTCAGATTGTTCTCAAATTTATCACGGTTTTACCTAACAATGCTCTGGTCTGTCTGACACACAAATCTGCAAATTAATTAGTCCTCTGAAAGAGCCATGTGGACACAAGATTTCTATCTAAATAAAGACCCCATCCAAGCTGTTTTTCCTGCTTCTGTGGCTCAAGAAACCACCTGTTTAACTGGAAACAACAGATAATTAGCCCATAACTGCAGCTGCTTGCATGTTGTCTGGTCTACTGACATATCCTTGAAACTATTATGCCCAATTAGTAGTTTGGATGGTTTCTCCCTCCTAGCAGTTAAAAGGGAACAATCTCTTGAAAAAGGTGGTCTCTCTTAGGCTTTCCACTGAATATGTCACTCAGCCACCCTTAGGCCACTGCTCTAAGGTAAAAAGCTGTGCCTTGATAAACCAGTTGCTGTTTTTCCCTGTAACTAGTAGCGTGCACTGGGCACATGCACTCCATTGTACAGCCACTGCCTGCTGAGTGCACTCCATGGTTAACAACCTCAAAGCACCTCTAATTTAAATCACTCCAATATTATATGCACATTCTTCCTGAAGAAATGCAGAATACTTGGGAAATATTGCTTTTAAGAATCATGGTTTAACCTCTAAAACACCTACACACCAAAAAAAGTCTATTACAGCTTGTACAGTTTTACATTTTACTTTATGGCTACAGTAAAACAAAATGAATTATTTTGGTGCCAGATGAAATATTTTAACAGCAACATTTAAAGTAAGTATTATTTTGAATAGCACTAGAACATGAAAATGCTTAATGCCATAGAGGAGTTGGCTTTGGCACAGGGCAGATAAGCAAAGACTGCACAACACTACATTAAGCACTGAGATGTACGTGTTCCTCAGACCAGTTGTGCTTATCAGCTATACATAATTCCAATGTCTACATTCCTCCTGAAGCCGTGGCTCCCTGCAGGTCTCTCCCAAGCCGTGAGGGCACACACTAAACTCAGAACCCAGGCAACGCTGCCGCCCAGGACTCGCAGTGCAGCCCGCAGGGAGGGCCGGCCAAGGAGCTGTTCCTCCCCAAGTGCTGAAGGCAAGCCCGGAGCCGGCAGAGGGCGAGATGTCTTACAGTCCATCCTGTGGGGCACTTCTTCAATGGCAATGAAGAAATCTATCGGTAGCAGACTCTCCTGCGTGTCTGGGAAGGAATTTAGCAGTTGAACTCCTTACCTGACTTTAGCACACTGCTCCCTAAATGTATTCTCCCTGCTCTCCTCCTCCAAGTGATGTTACTGCTCATCTCTGAGGCTGAATTCCCACTGCCAGGCCAATGGCACTTTTATTGCCTAGCAGCAGCAATTCTTTGGGATCTTCTGCTGTGTGACTCCTTTGCAAAAGGAGGTGTCAAGTCACCATTTGAATTCCCTGCCAAAATGGCCTTTGGAGAAAGATGATGTGCACCACCAAAGCCTCTGCAGTGACCAGCAGCTGTAGCAGCTGTGACTCTGTCCCTCTCCAGAACCAGCTTTGCCTTGCTGCTATCTGCCTTGCCTTGAGGACACGTTTCCATGCTGCTGTGGGCACAGCAGCTTCTGGCAAACACCACGACTGGGGTCTCACACGGCTTGTTCCCTTTCTCCCCTGGTGCTCAGGCTGACTGCTTGCCCTGGTGCTGCTACTGTGACTGGCCTCAGGCTACACAGGTCTCAGCAGTGCACCTACCACCCACAGCTTGCCTAAAAAATCAGCATCCCCAAAACACTTCACAGGTCTAGGGGAAGGTTTTAGTAAAGTAAAAAAACATATTTCTGAGAACAAAGAAATATCCATGAATTTGTCAATGATTACAGTTAAGACAGATGGAATTTTTATTTCTAATTGTATACTACTTGACTGATATTTTACTTATTTCAGAGGGATACAGTTTCCTCAGATATTCTGTAGTCAATGCAGCATACAAATTTGGCTACCATGGCCTGTATAAAGAACATTTTTGCAGTCATGTTGTTCATCTCCAGCCCAGCATTTGCAAACAAAGATCACTTAGGCAACTTTTCTTACATGGGATGTTTATGGATTTGTGTTGTCTGCTAAGGCACTGCATTCAAAGTGAATTCTTTTATTGCAGCACATTTTTGAAAAAGCTCTTGCTGCATCAGAACCACAAAAGTTTCACAGAAGGTAAAAACCAGTATAAGTCTTGACTGCCTGTAAATAAGATGGAGTGACAGATGAGTTGCTCTCTGGCATTTCTGGCTGAAAGCAGCTCTAGAAACACATGCCATGGTAATGACACAGGAGGTAAGAAAAGGCATCGGCCCATTAGAGCAAGTACAAAAACAGCAGAAAGATAAACCAGGTTGATGTTGATATTATGTAACATTCTCCACCAATTTTAACAGATACTGTGTTTTCTGCCTTAAAAAACACAACCATCAAAATAATAAAAAGCAAAAAACAATTATGCCCCACTCCTGCAGCACAGAACTTCAGTTTAGAAAATTCTAGTCCAAATTCCAACTCAAGAACCCTTTTTTGGTACTGGCTGCAGCAAATCTCCACGCCTCATTTTGACAATTATGCCATTAAGTGTTTAGATTAAGCACTTTTGTAGTGCATCTGCACAATTAAATACCAGTGGCTTGATGGTGGGAAACCTCTTGCTCCACTGAAGGCAGAAGCCCATCTCATTGACATGCTAGCCAGCCATCCTCTCATTCCCTACATCATCCATGAAAAGAAAAACTATTTTCATCCTATCCCAAACTGCACATGACAGCACAAATAAAGTGCTTTCAGCTTTACAGTATCCATTACAATTAATTATCCAGAGGTCCTTGGCATAAACTGTGAAAAGTCCTTGCTTTTTGAATAAATGGACTCCATCAAAATTCTACAGGCACCTGAGCTGACTGCAAATAAACACAAATGAGGAGTGCTGCCATTTTGTAACAAACAAAGGCCTTTTCTCTAGGAAGTTGTGTGACACAGGATTTTACTGCCCTGGATTTCCAGGATAACAGAGAGCATCATGTGTTAGCAGATAAAGCTAAGCATGCATGGTTTATCATATTTCAAGAGATAAGGCTAACAACAG
Source organism: Agelaius phoeniceus (assembly GCF_051311805.1). NCBI lineage: Eukaryota > Metazoa > Chordata > Aves > Passeriformes > Icteridae > Agelaius > Agelaius phoeniceus. Next base: position 826,252 of record NC_135270.1, read on the forward strand.
GAGAAAACACTAATTTTTATGTAATCTTTTTCCCTTCATCAAGTCAGCAGAGCTATTCCACTATCAGTTTATTCAGTGTCAATTAGACTGCTCATGATGCTATCATAAATCACCTAACAAATGAGAAATCTCCCAGGACCTCAGATAATACAAGAGAAAGAACATCCAAGTAGACTACAGGCTAGAAATTTGCAAGTGGAAGGGACAAACTCCATTAGTGCGTTGAACTTACCTAAGCACTGGAGTTCTGTTTAGTTCTAAGGCTACTGAGTTGACAAAAGCTCAAAACTTAGTAATGAATCCCTTTTCCCTTCAGAACTGGAACAACAGAAAAGAAAATCAGCATTTTACCATTTCAGTTCCATGTTAAATCCCATCTTTTTGACACTTCATTTGTTAAGGTTAATATTTGCCTTTCATTGTCCCTAAATAAATTCTGCCCATTATACTCACCAAAGTTACCTGGCATTTTATAGTAGAGTCAGCATTTGCTCTGTTGTGAGCTCTGCATAGTAGGTATTTTACACTCTCTCCTTCCTCTGGGTGAAATTATTTCTGTAAAAATGGCTATTCTAGGTGTCTATTTTGGGATGAACCTATATCATAGCTGCTGCAAAAAGGTTGTCATTAAAATTGAAATGCAGAAGCACTACACTCCTCAGATTGCTTCACCCTTGTTCCACAGCACTTACATTTGTATTGATTTTATAAGGAATGCACACGAGGAAAGCGCTGACTTTCCTTGCTCTGCCATGTCCACTGCTGCTTTCCTTGTCCAAGTCAGGTGCAGCGTCTCACTGAACTATTAAAATAGACAGACTAACAATAGGGGAATGATTTTCTCTTACAGCAAAACCATTACAGAGCTTCCCTCCCGAGGCACTAGGTGTTAACTAGCTGAGTGCATTAAAACAAAAAAAAAAAAGACTGACACCTGTGATTTAGTGCTTTCTAGAACGCACAGCTTGGAAAAAAGGCAGTTTGGAATGCCAGTAAAACACTGACTGAAGCACCACTGGCAAGCATCTCCCATCCCATCACCCTCAGCACACAGAGATCCCATGGGTTGCATTGTGTAAAGGTCTCCCAGTGAGGATGGCAACGAGTTAGGCTGAAGTAAGGTACTAAAACACTGCCAAAGATTGGAGAAGTTATCCTAGGACATCAGGCCCATTTTCTTACCTGTGAGACCTCTTGAAGACGTCATTTAGAGATAGTACCTAAACCATTAGCTGGCACTAGCAAGATGGAGATGGCAGCTCGGTATCAGTGTAAGCACAGCTCAGAATGCCAAAGGAGAGCAATGCTGAACTCACACTTCAACACTGACCTTAAACAAATAAACCCTGTCAATAAGATACTTCCCCAAAGGCAAAAGCACAAGGCAAATTATGATAATGGTCTTGTTTCTTGACAATTAGTTCACCTAATGTGTTTAATGCTACTAGAAACATCATTTGCTACAAGACATTTAACACCAGGTGACAGACACAAAGTCAAAGCTTCTTCCCAGGCACTCTGCTTCAGAGGCAGTTCGCTGTTTGCTTAGCAGCCACTTCAGCACACACTGCAGGCTGACAAGGGACAGCACCTTCACGATGAAATGTGTGCAGGTAAAAACACCTGAAATATTACACTTCAGCTCTTGAAATGTTTATTTGAACAGTGCATTAAATGACAAGACACTTGGGCAGCTGTGCACTCTATGCAAGAAAAAAAGAAAATCAGTATTACCTGAAAACACACTATTATGCTAGAAGGAGGTAAGAATAAAACAAAAAAATCACCACATTTTGTGCTCGACATATGATCAGTTATGAATTTTCCAGGAAGAGTAGGTCTGTTCTGAGAGACTGCAGAGGTGAAAGATTTCCTGATTTAACAATATTTACTTAATCCAGGTCCCAAAACTGTTTAGAGACACTACTGTACAAAATCACAACCAACAAAGCCAGGCCACAACATCATGTATGCCAAAGGCACACGTCTAGGGCTTTTTATAACTAGAACTCTGCTTCATATTAAACCAAGTGGGAAGTCTGAACCTACCCATGGACACAGCAGGTTCTTTGTCAGGAAGTGACTGTAGCTTTTTTTCTGCCACCAACTCAGCAATATTCTAAAACTTTGTGGGGAAGAAGAAATAGAAATAGAAGAAGTGTAGCTGCACAAAGTCTGCATTGATAAATGAAAAAGTTTCATACTCCTGTTGCCCATTCAAGTACCTCACAGTTATCAGCTACAGATTACATCTCTTTACAAATATACCTGTGGCTGAGCTTGGAATTAAGCACCTTGGATATAGATAGAGTGGGGTCAAAACATACTTGGTGCCCTATTATTTTATCTGTCTATCTCTCCACCTGGGTATTTAATACCTCCAGCACATGACTTGAGATGGCAAAGACAAGGCTAATTGGACTCCACAAAAGGCAGAGAAGAGAAAACATTACAGTCTTCTGAAAATAACTCTCAAAGGCTTTTCATTTCCAAGAGGCTTTCCTCCTTTTCAGGAGAATCACTCCCCTGCCAGCTTTCTCACAAGAACAGGCCAGTTTAGATGTGACAAAAGCACAGCAAGCAGTAACAGAGGCTCCTCCCCCATCCCAGTGATCCCAGTGTTCCACACCGGGGGCTGGTCCCTGGCCAGAGCCCCAGGCTGGGACCCAGGAAGCCTCATTAGAGAGGGCACTGAAATGCTGTGTAATGGCCTTGGAACAGGATCCACAGCCGAGAGCGAGCTGCAACTACAAGACACCCTGAATGGGCTGCAAAACCTATGACAACAACTGCTGCTGTGGTTTTCATTTTGGTTAGGTACCACCTCTCTATTGCAATCAGGAACAAGCAGGCCCAATGGTACCTAATGCTGGGATTCCCTGCTCAAAACTTAATGGCTCTCCAGTAAACATGACATTATTTCCTCGGCACTACTGTGACAGCAAAGGAGCTTACATCTAAGCTTAGACTTCCTGAGAACTTGTCTAAAGTGCTGCTGAAAGTACTTCTTCAACTGCAGTTACACAGAGAAGGAAAGAGAACAGACCATTACAAGCTTCCCCAGGTTCCAAACTAAGCAGATTTCACAACTAAACTACTGTTCAAGCCTTCTTTTACCTGAAAAGAGCTTCCAAGAGAGCTTATTTCATAGATAAAAATGGTTGCAGTAAAAGTGATTAAAATGTATTACATTATTTTCAATCCAAAGTTATCTCTGCTTCAGGCAAGGTATTTATACCTTTCATCAGGATTAACTGTTTTTCCCAAGTATTTTTTAAACATATGTCACTCCATTTTAATTCAATCCATTACACCTCTAAGTCTATTTTGGAAAGATTTCTGGGGATTTATTTCACAATAGATGAGCTTAATGTGTATTTCAGGGGGAGACAGGATGGGTGCTTGGAGAGATATGGAGAGATGATCCATGTATTAGTCTCCTAACAGAAAAATTTAGTATTAAAAGACAGAGAAAGAGACAGGAAATGCACACACTGGCTGGTATTTAAAGCTTGTTTCAATCCATCTTCTCTTTCACAGCTGAAAAAATATGCTGAAGCCACTGATAACATGTCCTTTGGGAGCACACATTATTAGTGGCTATTAACACACACACTGACTGGTGTGTTTGTCAGCTGATAAACACAGTGGTGCAGTGACATCCAGAAAGCAATTTCTGCATTGCTTTCCTGAATTTGAACAAAAGGCTCCAATCTGTTGCACACAGACCAGCAGGCACTTCTCTATTTACGCTCTGTTAGCTGCTGAGGGAAGCTCCTGTATCAAAACCACAAGTCTTGAACTTGAGGCAAATTCTGCATTTTGATTACATACTGATGAAGCCTGTTAGAGAAATTCCACATTTTCCAGGTCATTCCTAAAAAGGGTGGAATTCTGCTCTTATAACCAACATAACATTCTTCTTTTCCTCATATCAAAAGGTACAGCTGCATTACATTTCCTTGTGCCACAACATCTGCATGTCGATTCCATTTTGAAATGTTTCAGTATTTGTTCAGCAACTTCCTACACACTGAATGATTTTTCCCCCTAAAGCAAAAAAAAAAAAAAAAAGCCCCAAACTAATCTTCTCTCAAGCACAAACGGAATGTCTGATACTGAAAAAACAGCCAGCCTAGTACTTCTCAGCTACATTTCTAAACAACCAACAGACGCAACGCCTTTCCCTCCAAGTCCTCTGAAGTAAATTGATTTGGTTTGGTGAGCACTGCCCAGCTGCCTCGGTGTCATCTGGAATAAGTAGATGCATCCTCGGCTTTGTAAGATCCATGCTCACAAATTGCTGTGCATCATACCTGCCTCAACGTTTCCCTGAGCAGCTCAATGAGATCCTTGTTGACTTCAATCTCACCAGGTGGAAACCTGAGCCTGCTGTTGGAAGCTCCTGGCACTCGTTCAATGTTTACTTGGCACACAGTACACTTAATATTTCAGTTGAGGAATGACTGCTGCTGTGTTTTGCACAACATTCTCAGACAGCTTAAAAGGACAGGGGCTAAACACAGCCCTTGTGCTTATTCTGTTGTTTTGGGGGACAGTTTCCCACCTCCCTGCCATACATTTCTGCTTTATGCAGCAGCATTTGTTTCTATTTGCATGACACATCAAACACCCTAAAAGCTCTTTGCCATGTGTTATCAATGTTTCCCAGATTGTGTCCTCCTCCCCCACTGACAAGTTGGACAAAGCAATTCTTGTTGGACAGCAAATGACCAAAACTAACAAAATTTCTTCAAATTTTTGCAGATTGATTATATTCTACTTTTCCCTTAAGGGACAACTCACACACAAAGAAAATGAAAAAATATTTATCCCCTCAAGAAAAACTCAAGCTACTCAGCAAGTTACAAAAAACAAAACACTGTCTGTTGATGGTTTTTGAATCCTTGCACTCAGAAAACAAACCCTCTTGCCTTGCATCTGGGGTGAAGGGTTTACATAAGAACCAAATACAGGCACGAGGCTTAAGTTAAAAAAAGAAGACGCTTACTGACAATGGCCATCTAAAGAACACTACCTCTACCAATAACAAGGCTGGGAAAGACTTTTTTTGAAGGAATGAGAGCTACATTTAGGTCATTCCTGCAGGGACAGTACCTCAGTAACTCACAGCAGATGCCATTCTGTTACTCACCCCATTATCCAGCTTTCGGACAGACTCACAGACAGATTCACCACACCACACCACAGACTGCACTCCCCATGGAAGAAGTAGCACCTCCAGTGTAGTAGCACACCACACAGAAAGAAGTGATGAAGGTAACATGAACTATCATCAAACTCCTGGTATTTGCTAGTAAGCTGCTTTCATTTCACATAACAGGGATAGTCTATTTTTCAATACTAAGTACAGGTGAAAAGCAATAACTTCTCTCCAAAACCCTGCTAGAAACTGTTCTATTAGACATTGAATACTCCATCAAAACTCACTTAATAGGTGACACCAATTGTATTTTTTGACTATGTTTTCTGATCTTTATCTTAATATCTGTCTATTTCCACACAAGACTCCTTCCAATAGATTTAACTTCTTGATTTTCCTCCATCTTTTGAAGTTGTATATGTTACCTTTAAAACCATTCTTTGCTTACAAATTCCAGGATAGAAAATGCAAACATTGCTGACTTTGGATTAGTCTCAGCTTGATCAAATACTTGATGAAGTTTAACAGTGTTTCCTACAGCATTTTGGAATTGTACACCCTTGCTTTCAAAATCACCTTCTCTAGTTCAAACATGCTACAAAGCAACTTCTTAAAGCAATAAAACAGATCCTTTTTACCTGTCCAAACACAAGAAGAAATTTTCTAATTTTAGTAATGCAAAACCCTAAGTATTTTTTTAAAAAAATCACAGCAAATTCTCCAGTCCCAAGCTTGAGTTTCTTACTCCAGTAATAAAGTCAGCTGTATCTCTAAGCAATGTTACCAATGTATTCTCGAGGTTAAAGCTGAAAACAGTCACAAAATGCAAGCACCAAGAGCTGTACTTGGTCAGTAACCTTTTCACTGATAGCAGAAATAAGAAAAGTGACACCATGCTACTTGTTGCATTAATAAGACTGGCAATAAAATACAGTTGGGATTAGCATTTGAGAAGCTAAGGCTTGTGGACCAAAATGCCTGCTGAAAGCTGTGCCTGACCAATTGCTTCTTAACAGAAGTTCTTAAAATAATAAGAACCAAATCTGACATTTAAAGAAAAGAACAAGAACATTTGTCTACTTCATTATGTGGAGCCTGAAAGCATTTCAGTTCTCTAGTTGCCTTGCATTATGGTATTAAATAAGCAGCATTAGAACAGGAAAATAGTAGGTATTATACTTCAGCAATTCCACATTCTAAAAAACACCCTTCACACTATGTCAGAAGCCAACTAACACCTGCCCTTAGTTTACAATTGTGCTGCCTTGACTTGCTGATAAATACATATACCTGGGGGCTGTTTGCTTGCTTTTGTTTGTTTTAATTTGTCCTTTGACTTTATGCCTCAGGATAATCACAGAGTGACAGCACCTGTTGCTACAGTAGATTTCCCAACACCTCCTGAGCCTGCCTCACTAATGACACCAGTCATGTCAGAGAGAAACCAGAGATGTCATCATCAGGATGGCTGAGACCTTAGTTACTTCTCTTCTTACCTCGGGAGGAAAATCCTGCTGGAATTGCTCCTGCAATATTCCTCACCCTGAACAGTGATGGAGCAATTTGACTCTACTGTGCTTTTACACAAAAAATCACTAATACCAAAAAGCTACATGCAGTAAGAGACAGGGTGCTCTCTTTTCTAAACATTTTAGGAAGCAAATCCTTTGTGAGAGACTCAGAGCACGTATAAAGTGGGACTATCTGAACATGCTGATATGTAAGGGAGATGGAAGGCAGTGTGGTAAACATCAAATGCAGGATTTTAATACAAAAAATATTCAACAGTTCTGCATAAAACACAAAAACTGGCATCACTTTTTCTCTTCAGTTTGGTCACCGCTGTTGCAAATACACTTATACTGGAAATCAAAGCAGCAGAACCCAAGTACAATTTGTTTCCTATAAAAAGTACATACCTTCCTCAAATAAGAAACATTTTCCAAATTAGAATATTATGAAGAGGAAACTGGAACAAAACCAGACTGTTATCCTACTTGGTAAGGTGGCACAAGGGGTGGGGGGAAAATGACAAAATTGCAGGCGTTAATATTTTTTTTCTCAAAGCAAAACCACCTAGATTTTACCAACAAGATGCTCTAAACATATTTCTTAACTGAAATCCTCATCTGGGTTAAGAAAGCCTCCTATAGGCTGAAATGTACAAAGTTGCAAAGCAAGGCCTTTGCAGAGTCGTTTCCCTGCAGGACAAACTGGCTGCTTTGATTCCACCATCTGGCCGAATCATATTGCACCTCCTGAAGCTGTTGCACAGCTAGTAAAATAGATGGTATAAATACTAAAAAAGGACTATTTTCTGTGCCATTAGCATGATGATCATTTCCTCAATGCCAGTTTCCATAAGCACATGGAATAACTCTGATGTTTAACAGCTCCTTGTTACATAAAGCCGAACCCTGGTTTGGAATGCCTTGGCAAGAGGGCCACTCTTGCTCATTAATTCCTTACTGCACCTAAACACTGAAGGTTCTTGGACCCCAAGGAACACAACAAATCCCAATTAATTTATTTTCAAAGGTTGCTGTATTTTGGGAAAGAACCACCAATATGATAGCAAGAAATTAAATCACCTATTGGTCAAAAAATGAGCTTCCCTCCAAAACTACACTTTCTCATTAAATCAATAGAAACAACAAGCCCCAAACTTGCACTGTTGAGCATCAATGACACACATGCACTATTTTTCATTAAGCAAAACCAGGTTTACTACAGAAATAGATCTCCAGGATTTGATGGAGAAGTAAACTTTTCTTAAGTAATTGCAAAAGATCTGAGGAACTCGGGCTTATCTGTTAATTATTCATGTTTCTGTTTTCATTTCCAGCTACTCTGGAGCTGCTGATGCTGGCACTCTCTACCAGGTTTAAGCATCCTTTCAGCTCTACTCTGCCAAATTAAATTGTCACTTTCTATTAAAAAATCTATAGCAGGAGGTTTTTAATCTTCTGATTTATACTTTGTAATAGCAAGTCAAAGTTTAAATTAGGACTATCAGCTTATGAAATAAAGCCTAAGCAGTGCAGTGACAACCCCAGTGAGGAAAAACCTCCTGCTTGCATTCAAGTGCACAGCAGAGCTGTTTTAGTTTCTGTCTTTTGGAAGGTTTTATTTTACACAGCTCCAGTCAGTCTCACACTCTTATTTAAAACAGCAGTGCCTTAGATTCAATCAGGACACATCTGAAAGAAGATGCCACTTGCCATCAAGTGTCTGAACTGTCCCTGACTTGACTGACCTGCCACACCCCCGGCCTCTCTACCTTTCAGGTGTATTAAGCAGGCAAGGCACAATTCAGCTTAATTAACATTTCCTTTGGTGAGCTACTCCTCCTGAAACTTTCTTAAGGAGCTACAGACTCCACCATTCACTGTGTTTAACATTAAACCAAACCAACTTTTGTAGTTCAACAGCTCGATAAATATTACTCACCTCTTTTTTTGTGCATTCCTTAAAAATAGAGTACAGTAATAATCCTATTTATTTCCCTTGAACACGATCTATTCTTGACCTATTTTTCCTCCTAAGCACTTCTAGTCTATCCTCTCCAGTGCTATCACTCCTGTATTTTCTAGCACTTCACAGCTGAAGAAAACTTCATTATAACATGTGTTACAGACAGGGAGAAGGTGACCTCAGTGTGGGAGAAACAGAACTTAGTAGGGTTACTCTCAAACAATTGCTCATAAAAGGATTATTTACCATAATTACCAGTATGCACTGGTAATTATGGCACTCTCTCCAGTATGTCATGTCTCAAGACCTTTGAGATAATTTTTAAAGAAGTTTAAATTGCCCATAAGCATAATTTTGTTATGACATCTTTACCTAGTCACACAAAACCTTACTCCCCTTCTCCTTTTTGCCCAGGGATCTCTAGCTCACCCCTACTAGTGACATAACCCCCTTGTCTGGCTCAGCACACTCTGCTGGGCTGGATTTCACTGGAGCCCAGAGCTACAGCTGGGGCTCAGCCAGAAGTGACTCCCTCTTGCACAGACTGAGCCAGAGAAGAGACTGGTGAGAAGAAAGCAGAAGCTGACCATGATACCCTCAGCACCCAATGCTGCAAGGTCATGAGAGGATAATTCATCTTGGGAAGAGGACTCATTTAAGGAATGATTCCTAGGAAGGATTACATTGCCAATCATTCTATCAGCGTTCAAGGGATTGAATACTTGGATAAATTAGAGTTTAGAACTTGAAGTATTTTAACTCTTAGATAGTTGTCTAACATCCAAATTTAATCTGTTTAGAAGTTGTCTAAAATCTATTCAGTAATAATATGTAATGACATTTTTCATGTCTGTAGAATTTTTAAGACAGAGACAAAGAGCCCAGGTCTCTTCACTTCCCCAGCTGGATCTCATGCACACTGAGGAGCTCTCAGAACATGATGCTGTGATGTAGTGACCTTCATGTTCCCCTCTCCCACATCTAGGGTGTCCAAGAGCTCCTAAAGGAGGCAGTCCTAACAGGCTCCTTCTGCTGAATAACAATGAAACTTTTCCCAGTGTATTATTGTAGACAATTGGAAAACTCAAACATCCCCTCTAAGTGACAAGGCAACCACAGCACAACTCAACTGCTGCTTCCTGTGCTTGGTTTACAGCTGATGGCTTGTGCTGCCCCACAGCTGCTTTTGGTACCCATTCTTTGCACTCAAAGCCTGATCCTCCACAGTGTGACACTGCTACCTTACTCAGAAAAAAGCCAAGTTGCATTTCAAAGCTCCATAACTCAGATTTCATGGGGATTCATCTCAAAATTCCATTCCAAGTAGTTACACAGATCAACTACACTGTGTGAAGCATCCCTTCTTTGGTTTCAAACCCAGGACCTGCTGCTTCATTTGAGGCCCTGCAGCTACCACATCCCTGAGTTCATCATTTCTTCAATCCTTCTGCCCTCTTGGCTTTCCACCCAATTCTTGCATTTCCAGATCAAGAGATGGCAAGCAGCCGTTCCTCACATGGAAGCCATTCCACTACTCTGATTGTCATCTCTACAAGATCTTATACCTCTTATAACAAACTTGGATGAATTCCTCCCTCCCACCACATAAAAAAACAGAATAGCCTCCTTTCCAGGATGACCACAGCTGCCAGTTAGAGGTTTAAAAAGCAACTAAGTCTAGAACTGACCATAAGGAGACAGGAGTGAAAAGCTGGTTCTCATCACCATTGCCACAAACACTGTCTGACAATGGCATCACTGACCCTCCTCTCCCCCTCCCTACTTATGCCTAATTCACTTGGCTTACATGAAAATGTGAAACACCCAATTATGTAATAAAAATTAAACTGATTGAGAGCATCAGACATTAAATACTGTGATAAGTATTTCCCGCATGGGAGTTGCACAAATGGGGCAGAAAGTCGCCGTATGAACTACACATTATTAGCTTTAATTATTCAACAATTAAAGGAATGTTTTTCTCACAAGGCTTGAAGAACTCCCTTCTTCTATACAGCCATTTTTCAACTAAGAGGCAGTTAGAGATACAGCTTTTTACACAGCACACCCCATTGGCTAAATTCAACAAGTTTCTACTCACATGTGAGCAAGTTAGATTTTAATCACCCCTCACATTTTGTATAAAGAGTCTATAAATTCAATAACATGCACTGAAGCTGTTTACAAATTTTTTGCTATTACAAGCAGCAGAGAAGAAACAACCAGTACTGTAATTCAGACAACTCCTAAGCCCAAACTCCACTAATAAATGCAATACAACCTCTACCTGATTACGCTAAAGCTTTTGGCCATTATTTCCACAGAAGACAACGGTTTAAATCAGCCCCTCCCTGCAAGGGAAAGCAAAGATCAGCTTCCCTGTAGACCAAAGCTTTCCTGAAAAGAGCATGGCCACTCCAGGCTAGAACTAAGTATTGTAATTGCCTTCCTGGTGCCCTCAGACAAGCTCCTCGGTCACTTCTACCCTCACTGGGAGCTAAGCATTCTGAGGGTCAGTACACACCCTCTTTTTAAAAGGGACAGTACACTTACATCAGTGATTCAATGCACAAACACTTGGAATGCAGAGGTTTCTTTAAGGCTGCTTCTTGATTGAAAAGCTGGAAAGCAGATGAGTACCTCTGGAATAGGTATTCCCACCCTGATGCAGTTTGTCCTGATACTTGATTAATTGTCACAAGGAAAATTTCCTTCAAATTCTGCCAACCCTTCTAAAGGAGTCTTTGTCTGATAATAACCTCAAATGCCAATTGCTGTGACAAACTCCTCTCCTTTGAACTGTTGGCATCTCTGATGAAGACCTAGCACATTTATCTCTGCTGAAATCTAAAGTGACAGCCCCTGCAGCTCTCCAGCTTGTATCTGCCCCCATAAGGTACATGTGATATTCTACATTTTTCTGGGAAAAGATAAAATAAATGTCTTAATTTAATGGTTAAACTGAAAAGTATAAACCCCATCTTGTAAAAATACGGGAAGATTAAGATGTAGGCATACAAGGATATACCTTAGGGAAAAAATTTTGATTATAATGCTGCCATGTGTGGGAATTAAGCTGCAGCTATTTACACACATCCCTTATTAAAGGCTTTTCACCCTGTATTGGTCCACAAGGCACTGCTCAGTGACCTGTGTTTTTTTCTGAGGATTACCAGGCTAAATGTGAACTGCAGGGAAAAATGTGAGCTCCAGCAAGCCTGTAGTTCTGCCACCTCTGCCATTTGTCTTTCTCATTCTGAATTGAAAAAAGTTGACAATGCTTTCTGTGAAAGCACAACTGCCAAATTGCTGCCCGCTTCTCCCACCAAGCAATTCCAGTAACTTCTTAAAGTAACAGAAATAGGAACTTGAAATATCGTGGGGAAATCAACCATAACATCAAGTACATTTAATCAGATGATGGAAATTTGTTCTAATTCAGTGTCTGTCGCAGTGAGGGAAACTTGGATGCTCAATATGAGTGTTTAGCAAGCTTCATTTATTGAATAGAGCATCAGACTTTTATGTACAACAAGTAATAAGCTCATACATATTCTGCAAGCTAAGCAATCTATTGGCTGAACTACAATACCAGCTCTTCCTCAAACCTTAGGGGTCACATCTTTCTTTTCTCATGTCTCTCTCACTGCTTGTTATTGTACCACAGCCATGCTCAAGGACACAGTGTTTTGCAGGTACAGGGACCCAGATTAGCTGCATCCTCCCAGTTCTTGGTCCAGAACGTGGCCCCTGTCACGTAGCCATTCTTCCACAAGTATCTGCCTCACACACCTTCTCAAATGCCCAGATTTAATACCTGTACCTTTTAACGGAACTCTAGAAGAACTCTGCATCTGCAAGAAGACTAGATAATTCCAATTGTTTTACCTTCAAAGGATGTCACAATTCAGTGCAGATCTGTAAGTGTTTCCTGAAAAATCTTAAAGCCTTTTCTGGTTTGGCCACCACCTCAATCACTGTAATCAAATTCAGCAGCTTTAGCCTAAGGGAATCAGATCTTCAGCTTGCACGTGTTGAAGATCTGCCTTACATGCCTCCACAGAGAAATCAATCCATTCCATTAAATAAAAGCTACCTGCTTAGGTTCTCACTGATTTATTATGGGATTATTCAGGACATGTCATTTCTTTCCTTGTCTGAAGTTTGGAACAGTGGCTAAGTTACACCAGAAGTTCACAAGAGGTAAAGCTACAAAGCAGCCGAGGTGTTTAGGTCAATAATGAGAAAAAGAAGCAAAAACAAAACAAAACTTCCAAAGATGCAATATTTTCTTCCTAACACAGCTGAGCAACTTGACTTCTCAGCTCCCAGTAAGAAAGTAGTACAGTGAAAGAGGGAAGGAATTATTTCATTTCCTTGAAACCAATTTAGCATTTCTACCTTTCAGATCACGACGTGCAGCTTTGGTGCCTTCCTGTCAAGTCCCAGATTGATTTTTTTTCTTATTATTATAAATGTCTCGCACAGCACAAGTGCCCTCTGTTTTTCTAGTTTAATAGGTTGGGGGCTTTTGCCAATAACAATAATAAAAAAACTCTTTTTAGTGGATCACCTCAAAAAAAAAAATCAATGTTCAAACAGGTGGGTGAAGTGACATTCCTTATGTTTGTCATAACTAACAGAACCAGATTTAACTGAATTGCTCAGTTTAAAATTGCAGAAGGTATACCAAATCTTTTGTTTAAATATCTCTTGGTCCTGGATAAGGCAATTACACCCAAAGCTGCAGCTGAGGCCATGGACACAACACAAGTTCAATTACCCAAGTGAGGGATCTCAACAGCAGTCTTCTTCTAACAGTAAAGCTACTACCTGAATATTGGGAAAACAATGATTTTCCATGTTCCTTTTTGCTGAAATGTAACAAAATAAATAAACCCTAACACAAAGTCAGACATGCCATTAAAACCAGCTGAAAATAAAAGAGAAAACCCCTTCTTTTTAAACTCTAAGCCTCCGATACCATCATTTCTTACCATCAGGTGACAGCACTGTGTAACACTTCCAATTCCCTGATGTAGCTGGAAGTAGAGGAACATGTGCAACGCCATAGAACTGTATAATACAAGGTACTGTAAGCCAGAACTTGCAGAAACATATGAGAACAGGTTGTAATGCACATCTGGAGCAATAATGCATATAAACAAGACGAGAGACAAAGCAAGCATTACCATCTTAGTAAACAAGAACTCATCTTACTCCTCCTTCTTTCCAACTTTCTCAAGAAAACCTGAAAAGAACTTATATTGTCTGAATATTTGTATACACTTGTATCATGTCCAAAGGCTGCTCCATTTCATCACAACACCATGTACTTCCCAGCAATCAGTTTAGTACATCTCAAGATAAGCATTTCAGGACATAGCTTACCAGCAAACCCTATTATGCCTCCTTTCACATTTTGGGTACTCAGCTGTCCCTACATAGCAGTAGCCACACCCATGCCCTCTCATCAGACCAAGCAGTGGCTCAGTGCACCACATTCATTTTCCCCTTGAGGCCTCAGCTCCCTGCTAACACCTGGGCTAAGAGCAGGGAACCACTGAGGCAGGTACCAGAGTAGCTGCCAGCTCTGTGAAGGCACACAGCCACGTGGGCAGGGTGGGCATTCCTGCCTGTTCTGCCATGCAAAATAGGACCTGGCAAACACCTGAGTGCAGGGGCACCCGGGCTGCCTCCTGGGCTAGGAGGAGCATTACATCTGCACTGGCACCATCCTGTGCCTGCTTTCCATGCCCTGCTTGGCTCTGGAACAGCTCTGTCATCTCTGAGGCGCTGCTTTATGATGCCATTTGTACTCCCTTCATCTCCCCGCACAGGTTTTCAGTCAGCTCATTCATGGCTGTGATCACAACACAGCAATTCACTACTCACTGGCGACTCACAGACCTGCAGCCAGCTCTGACACAGTATCCTATATTCCATTCAGGATACCAACAGCTTTTTCTGACATCTCCCTAGGGCCATGACAGTCAACTGAGATTTCAAAGGGGTCTGGACGCCCACAGAATTGTGATAGGATTTCAGTTCCTCGCTGCAAGAACATTAAAGAACAGCTCTGACTTGCCTTTTCCCTGAAAATTAGCATGCACTAACACACTAAGGCTAAGTGCACAACCAAACAATGCACTGGACTCAGGAAACTATCCTTCTGTATGTACATGCCATTTCTAAACTATCACAGAGCTGCCTCTGAAAGAGTACCATTAGAATAGTGCTATGGTATTGACCAACTTAGTTACTTCTGCCTGTTGAAGGCAAGGGCTCTGTTTCACTTTAAAGTGGAGAAGAAAAAACACAGCAGAAAAATTGATTTTTGCTCTCTTATATTGGTTTGCCTGTAGGAACATTGTCTTTCAATTTGAAAACCTGCATCTTCACATGCAAGTCATAACCTGCCATTTCATACCCCAAGCTTGACAGTAAGCCTCATTGATGATTTCCTACTTTTGGCTGCTGCAACGTAAAATATTACACAAGATGACTGCCTGGCTTACTGAAAAACAGGGGAGTTTACAGGCTGGGAATCTACATTTACAAAATTGCACCAAGGAACTCTTGGTATAACTGGTCTAACTGCTCTTCCCATATCCACAGACTTTAATCACAGAACCTTAAAATGCTTTGCGTGGGGAGGGACCTTAAAGACCATCCAGTTCCAACACTCCTGTCCTGTCATAGTTCTTGTTTTTTAATACTAAATGCCTTTTCAGCAATCACTTGGAGTGCTTTGTTGGTGCTGTTGATGGAAATACACAAATAAGCAACTGTCTGAGTGCCACCATATGTTCAGCTGTAGCACAGTCTTGTGCAGAGACACAGAAGTTTTGCTAACAATTACATCTTCAAGTTTATGATTTAAACCACCGTGAAACAGAGATTAATAGCTGCTGTGGATGTGCTTCCAACCGAAGTGAAAAGGCAATATCAATCAAGATATAAGTTTGCACAGGATTAAGCCTTGGCATAAATATTAATCCTTTTACTCTATCTAGAGCTGTGAAGAACTTCATAACATAGGCCACTTCCTCTTTTACATTTTAGGAGCACGAACTGCTTAGAGAGCATTTTTATAATGAAATGCACACCACTAATGTGATTTCTTTTTTTCTTTTGCACAACACTTAAAAATATTAACTTCAGTTTTTGAGCTCATTATTAAAATCTGCTTTCAGTGAAAGAAAATGCTCAAAAGCACCATCTGTTTTCATAGAACTGTGTGTTTTAAATAGGAACTATTATTTTTTTTTCTTGAAAACTGAATGGTTGTGCTGCACAATAATTTATATTATGTGGTATGCATAAGTTATTTGTTCACCATTTCATTAGATCTCTATGGAGTTTTCTGAGGCAAATGCCATTCATAAGCAATGAATGGGGGAATCCAGTAATTGCTCAGAAAACCTCCAGCATTATCCTGAACTACAGAAGAGGAGTCATCTTTTTAGTATTGACATGTCAGCACAAGAGCTCATCACCCAATAACTGCCTCATTCCATTGTGTTTCACAGCCATGCTCAGTCTGTATAAACAGAACAAAGGCAATCTCAGTATGGGTGCCTTGACCACAAAAAGAACCCCACGTCTTCTCTTCAGTTTCTGCAGCTGCCCATGTTCAACTTCCCATGCAGCAATCACTGTGTGCTACACAATTTACACAAGGTGCACTACTCCAAAAATAAACACAACTTCACAACATATTTGACTACTGTTCAGAAAAACTACTGACAAGTAGCTGATAACAAAAACCCTATAAATATGTACAATTTGCTTGGATGCCAATTTCACCAGCCATGCCACTGGTGTCGCATAAAAACCAGTTCCTGCTTCAGAGTAACTGAAGAAATGGCAATCATAATTTTAGATAAATGTACTGATTGTCATGGGGCTGCAGATCTGTTGGGAGACAAAGTTCTCCTGCTGCAGAGAACAGTAAATAACACCTGTGTTACCAATTACACTTGTCTGCTCCGGGAAGGTGGGATCTCTCTCTCCCTTCAAGGCTACTCCTTTAGGAGAAGCAATAAAAAAAGAAGTTATGACTGTGACACTGAGCCTGCTGGGCAGGAGTACACTGAATCTAAGACCTAATACCTAAAAAAAAAATACATGTATACATATATTCCTTCATCTCACCCTCAAATGGCTGTGGTGGGTTGACCCTGTCCAGATATGAGGACCCCTCCACCCAGCCAGCTGCTCTCTCACTCTCTCTCCACAGCAGAACAGGGTGATAACATGAAAAAGCTCATGGGTCAAGAGAAACACAGGGTGATTATTTTCCACTTATTATCATAGGCAAAACAGACCTAAGGATAAATTAGTTTAATATAACATCAATTAAAGATGCATGATGAGGGGAAACAAAAAGAAAAAAAGCCAAAATACCTTCCCCAGCCACCATCCCTTCTTACCAGGCCAGACATCAATCCTTCACTGCCTACTCCTTCACCTCCTCCTCCCACAGCCAAGTGGCACAGAAGGCATGAGCAATTAGGGGCTGTGATTAATCAGTAAAGTGTCTTTTCTGTTGCTCCTTCCTCATATTTTTCCTCTGCCTCAGCAGGGGTCCTCCCCATGGGCTGCAGCCCTTGGGGATACACCAGGAATGGGTCCCTCCAAAGGCTAACCTGGTATTCCATGTCTGATAGACAGGATTCCACATGTGTTTAAGGCATGGACTTGTCTCAACTCATTTCATTCACTTGATCTCATCCTGGAAAGAGCACACAAGCTTATGAAGCTCAAGTTTAGTTCCCCAAATCCGCAAGACCTAGACAACATTGAATTGGAAGCAGAAATAATGTACTAATTTGGTACACACTTCCTTGAAAGACACTTCTGCAGAGTAGCTCACCATCTTGAAAACCATCCAAAACCTCAGTAATCCAAACTGCATTAAAATAGAGCTATGAAGCAGCCAAGCTCTGGCAATTACTATAAGTAGTCTGTGTCAAGATAGGGCTGGTGATAACTCGAGATCAATTAGAGACAGAAAAAACGTGATGTGACAAAAATCTCATTGCTCCATTCCTGTCTATCTTTATATTTCTCCAAGCAAGCTCTTACCTGTCTTTGTAATTAAATTACCAGACATGGTACAAGCTCAGGACCAGAGGACTTAATTTGCAAGTGTCAATCATTTTCAAAGAGCCCTGTTCAATGCTGGAAAAGTCACAAATTGAACAATGACATGTCCTTGATAGTGCTGGCAATGACAGCAGCTCTTTTCCAGTCTTGCAGAGAAAAACAAAAAACACATTTTCTCCACTCAGAAAGAACCAACAACTTGAGTCTAGGTTGAGTCCATCTCAATAGGTCACCTGATGCAATTAGATGGGTCTTGCCAAGGGTAGGCACCAAATGTGCTGCTAACCCACTGCACATCACAGTTACAAGGCAGGCTTCACGTGAAAATAATTTATTCATCTCAACATGAAGTACAGTACTCCAAGAACCATTTGGAATGTGCATTGCATCAGTTTTTACCTCTCCAGTTTTAGAGATGAAAATCACTGAAAACCTTCTGGGATGCTTCTACACTGCATTTCTCACACTTGAACCAGAAGACAAAAAAAAATTCCTTGAAAGAAACCAAGGTTCCCCAAAATACAAGTTCTGAATGATGCAGTAACCTGAAGATATGAAGTTCATTTTAAAGCAACTTGGCTTCTTTTTTCAAACACACTGACAAATATCATGCAAAGCACTTCCTTATGTAAAGGGAACACACAAAAATTGGCCTTTTCACACAATATAAGCCATAGCTACAACTTCAGCAAACATTCAGAGCAGCAACGCGTCCACAATGTAAAATGGTAGAAGGAGACCAATGAGAAGGCTCAGATCTCTGTTCTATAAAGGAGGTGGGAACTTACCTTCAAATACCTCAGCTTATCAGAAGATGAACAGGGCTTGCTACACTGGCAGTCTACAGTTCAAAAGTCACCTCTGCTGGAATATTCACCTTTTTTTGCACTTCAAAATCCTTATTAAGGAGCAAGGCCTCATAACTACAACTGCAGGAAAACATAACTCTGCTCTGTAGATCAAAGGGCACTACATTTTTAGCTTTCCATTTCCAAGAAACTGATACCTCTGCACGGAATTCTCCACATCAGAGGGGACTGACAAGCACAGAAATCTACTGCTGTAAGGATTTCAAAGCTCAGAAGGCCCAGCAAGCAGGATCACTTCTCCTGGTGAAGCATTCATGGTCTGTGGGTGATGTGCCCTGGTCCTGAGGAACCAGCTGGCTCCCAAGGCGAGAGCTCCATCCCTCGATACTGGGACTTGCTTTAGCAGAAGAAAGAGGTTAAAATTCATGTAAAACTCCATTTATCATGGTAATTAAAGATTGTGTATGAAACAGGGGCTACAACACATTAACTTACCTTCCTGAATAACTGGACCAAAAAAAAGTAATTTTCTCCTGCCCTTCCTGCCTTCAGGGGTTTTTAAAGCATTCGTCTTCTACAAAGGACTTATTTGTGTTCTAGGAACACCTGGATTAGATCCCAGGACTTCTAGTGCTGGTCAACTGACAGGCTAAGAGGCTAAAAAATGGCAAATAAAATTCTTCCCCATTTTTATCCTTGTTGGAAGACAATTCTCACAGTTAAAGACATAACATTAAAAATACACTGTTAATTTCCATGGGTAATTCAGTGATTAATTATGGCACCTCCAATATTTAAAACATGCAATGCCATGTTACTGAATTTCTTACCAGCCTAATCTGCTATACAGCAATTGTGCCTGGGAAAAACATGTTTCTCTTGCTTTTATCACAAGCAGCTAAGTATGGGAAAAGATAAAGCTCTGAAGTTCACAGCCTGCAAAGGGACGCACACAGCCATGGTCATTTCTTACAAACCTCACTCATGAGTGTGACAATCAAGTCTAAAACTTGCAGATTTCCACAGCCACCATCACGAAGAGGAAACAGGAGCTTGTGGAGAACCGCACCATACAATTTCTGCCATGTTTCCCATGAAGGACAACTTTTATGCCATAAAAAGCAAAACTGAATGCCAGCTTCCTTCATTGTTCTCTGGTACAATCTAAGATGGTAAAAAACAATCAGCCGAATGTGTACCTTAGATTTTGGGGATTCAGGATCTGTCGGTAACCGTGGTGACCTTGTTCAAGATCAAAACTTGCCACACTCAGCCACCACTTGTCTTACTCCTGGCATTACACCAAGCAGCATCAGAGCACACAAAGTCCCCAAAGCCTAAGACAAACACAGCAAAGGGAATAAAGCCCTTCCTCCTCCTAACTCAAGGCATGCAGCAGTTGGTCAGAGCTCACCACCACAGATGCAGCTAAGAAACAACAATCCACCCCCACCTTCCTTTTCCTTATACCTGTCTCTCAGAAAGGAAAACATCCCAAACACTCCTTCCCTTCCAATCAGCCAGAGGTGGTTAATGACTCTACAGCAGCAGTCATCAGCCATCAAATAAAAAAGGTCTTATATTAATAAATTCCTCAATATAAGCTCGGTGACAAGGTGCAAAAGCCCTCTCCTTGCTCTTTTCTTTCAGGTAACATGGCAATGAAATGGAAATAAATGGACATGTCCCTTTCCTCTCATTCATCATAAAAGGAACTAGCTTGATATTATTTAAGAATGCCCTTCTGCCACTACACCCACTGTTTTTGAAACCAATAACCAGCAAAAATGTTTGAAATAATTCAGGATATATCATATTCAGTAATTGCATGAAAAAGCAAACAAAAATACCTCTTTTCTCTCAGGTGGCAAAACCAGCTCATGAAACAACTAATTAAAAAACCCCATTCAGTTTCTACTGGAAACTTTGATACTTAAATATCAAATCTTTTTTATATCTATAGTCCCAGTACAGCTAGGCCTGTTCTTTTTTGCATTTAATCAAGTATGGAAAAAATAATAAAGCTTCATCCAAGAAATCAAATGAGCTAATTTTAAACTAGGAGAAGCTAGAAAACAAAGAAAGCTAATTTTGGGGGAAAAAATGCATTTTGCTCCAAAATTGTACACTACCAAAAGAGTACTTATTGTCTCAATATGGCAATGGCTTAAAGTCACAGGGACTACTGTCTAAATATTTAGTAACTGCATCACCAGTGTGACTGCAATTGTACACATGGATGTCAACCCCTAAAACCTAAAACTGCACACAAGCTCTGTAATTGCAGCTGCATGAAGAACCAAAACCCACTGACTGTGGTCGTGAACAGCAGAAATTTTCTCTGCCATTTAAAATGAGATCGGAAAGAGGCAAAACACACCGAACACACCAACCCAAGAGACTGTCAGTCTGAACTAGATTGAAATTTCAAAAACAGTGAAATCCATCTGGTATTCTCACACTTGATAAAGTCTTTGTAAACTTATTTCCACCAGTCCCTGACAAATCAGTCTTGTTTAAACCCTGATTTTTCCCTTTCAGACTGGCTTCAAGATCTTACCATGTCTTCCACAAAATGTGAAGCAATGTTAAGAGGAAATCCATATTAAGAGCCACAATTTAGCTCAGCATGACAATTACTCCTTTCTACACAGTTTGGCAGGAATATAGGCAAGTAGAATGCTTAAAAAATGGCACTTTATTGAGAGTGAGCATGATTGCTCCACTGATTGTACTGATTTGTTGACAGCCTTCAAGTACCTTCAAGCTAACACCACTTAGGATTTTCTGTAACCTTCACCAGTCACCTCAAGTACTGCACTTTACTATATTGAAAGATGTAGACTTCCATGCAGTACAAAGAAAAAACACATCAATGAAGTTTTATGGAAATGCAAATGGATGCAGGCAGAAAACAAATACTAGAGACAATCATCTGTCACTGAAAAAAAGAGGACTTAAAATTGCACACATGCTGGAAAATTCAGCAGTCTACTGTCTGAAAAGGAGGGCAGTTTAGGCAAGCAAAGACACAAACACTAAACAAAACCAGGTCCCATTTACCCAAATGTTTCCCGTTCCACAATTTTAGAGTCAAGTCAAACAATACCAGCAGTTTAAACTGCATTTGGCTCCTCCAGTTAGCTTAAACCTTCTGGACTCAAGGATGCAAATATTACCAAGTAACAAAGACAACTCTTCAAGCGTTAATCTAAGATACTGGAGAGCAAACAGCTGCAGTTTTTGTGTCAAGAAAGCTCAACTACTTATTTTACATTAGTGAATTGGACTTATATCTGACACAAAAGTTGGCAAATGTCTTCTTTCCTATTTTTATAGGATTATGATCCAAACTAACGTTTACTATTGAGTACAGTTATATTCAACTACTCTTATTCTGCCATGAATGACTTCCAGGCAGTGAAGGGAACACCCAAATGGATTTCTTATGAAGTGGAGACACTCCTCCTGCCAAGCAAGGTGTCTGATCACACAGAGCCCCCGGCAGGATAATTGTCTAATATGGTAAATTATTCATTCTTTGTTTGATAGTTCTTGTAGGAAATATTTCCGTACTTTGTGCATTGGTGAAAGATTCCTGGCTAAAAGCCCTCGAGAATAAAATTAAGAAGTGCATGTGTACCAACAAGGCTTTATCATAGCAAAGGACCCCACTACCACAGGAAAAAGCCTTACTTGTCTTCTTTACAACTCTGTCAACAGAGAGGCTAATTAGTACTAATTATAACAACTGCTTTACAGCATACATTCAAACAGACACTACTCTGACCTTGCTGGTATTTAGCAGGGTTTCCTCTGTAACAGCAACTAAATGCTATTCACAAGATGTCAGCTTTCCTCTGCATTATACAGGCACACACTAAAAGGAGACCTTGACCTCTGAGCAAATGCTAAGGACCAGACACAAGTTAAAAAACCATGTTTGAGGAAGACCGAAGAAAAACACAAGTGGACTTGATTTAAAGGAGCATTGCTCATATTAAGAATCAAATCTTTCCTGGAGCAGGAAATGCTGAAGCCTTTTGCCTATCCAAGCACCTGGTAAAAGCCAAGCATCTCTTAAATCGGAGCACTTGGCTTTTGTAATGAGCAGCAAAACTCCACCCCGTTATGTTGCTCTTTCTCTGTTGATGCAAGCCCTGGAAGCTGCAAAGCAGAGAAGTATTGTTGCTGATATGATGTAAGCTACACATGAGCATTGATGTACACCCAGGCCTCATAAGGAATACGATTCCTCGATTCCTGGCTTGCCTGACTCATCATCCCAAGCAAACTGAGCATCTGAACAACCTCATTGAGACAGTATACCTGATATTGATATCTGATTTCCCAGATACCTGGGAGCTAGATCACACTTGGCAAATAGTTCCAAAGGTTTCAGCTCCTGACTTGCTATCACACTTGGCAAGGCCACCCACATCAAAGCTCAGAGGCACCACATTGTGTGACATCACAGTCACTTAAGCTTGCTTGTCTTGGTGCTGCCTTACACAGCCACCCAGCAGCAATTCAGACAGACTGCACTGCATTTTGTCCCTGAGACTGGCTGCAAACATGGCTGATCTACTTTCCCTTACTTCCCCATGCCTCTCGCTAAAAGCAGCCCACTAGTGCCTAGATGGCAACTTCCAACCAGGTCATATGAGAAAATACAGCCTTGGATAGAAAGCAGGTGAGTGTACACCAGGGGAGAGTAGCACTGAGTGAATGAGTCCCAAAATAGAATTACAGGATGACTTTTAGCCATCTGCATAAAGATGATTTACTGCACCCTACTGAGTCTCTCTCATTCTAAGGCAGCTCTTGTCACTTTACTCATGTTCATGCTCATGTGAGCACGCAGATTTTGACATATTATGACTCCATGCTCAGCTGAAGCAGCTCAGTTCATGGCATTGTCAGTACACAAATCCCTCCTCTTCCACACACTGAAAATGCCAAAGCAAGGGATCGGTGGCATGCACCCACGGATGACACGCTTCAGTCCTGCAACATGAAAAACTGAGCAGGGAGGAAAAACTGAATGCCTGTACCTCTTGGGAATTTGGGAATCTCAGCAATTCATAAGGTCACTCTGCTGCATGGACTAAGGGATACTTGTTTACTTGCACACAAACAGTGACTGACTTGCTTTCTGTTCCATACACAAGAGATGTATTCACATTCTCCCAAGTTCTTACAGCACTTTGCTAGAGAGCATAAACATCTGGCTTGATCTCCCTCTCTGCCTTCCCCAGCTGAGACTTGTAGTCCTGGGACAGAGAGAGCACAGGTGCCAGTTTCTGTTCAGCAAGATGGGGACTCCCCTGATTGCCCAAGAAAATCAGAGGCAGTTTTAAACCAGAAGAAACCCACACTGGAACAGTGGTATGAACTCCACAGTAAACAGTTTTTAAGCAGTACTGTGCTTCTCCATTATCTGATTAATAACTGCACAGTTAATGCTTTGAAAAAATATAAAAGCCGATCTCCCACTTACATAGATGACTGAAAATCCATGAATGTGTAACACACTGGTGTTACGCCTTATGAGAAACATAAGAGGTTAAAGGTCTATCTCAACATGCCATCCTGAATCTGAAATTGATTGTCCTCTAACTTCATTATTTCCAGAGGAATGGGATGATTATGATTATCCTGTTGGACTACGACTCCAGGACGATAATTTACATTACAGTTACAATTCATTATAATTCACCAATATTACAAGTCTCTGGAAGGAGGACAAGCATATTTGGGTTTTCATCTGGAAAACTGTAATTCTTTTCTTTCTCCCATTTTTTGCCAGTCTCAAGCACTTCTATTCTACAACCCAACACAGCAATAATTTTCTAATATGCTAAAAAATGTGACAACAAATAAAATTGCTTAACAGAAAGATCTGGTGAGCTTCTCGAGCTGAACTCAAAATATTCCTATACATTCCCCAAAGAAACTCACGGTATTCAGTGAACTTCCAGTTCCTGCATTTTTCCTAACTGAAAGGTAGCACCCAAGAAAAAATCCTTTAACACACTTGGAATTATGTTCTTGTATCTTTGGTTCCTGTGATCTCCAAGGTGTTTAAACAAAGACAGAACACTGGAAAAGAGTACAGCACTCTGTTTTCACCTATACTACCAGCATTTTTTGTTCTTTGAAGAGCAGGTGTGGTGTCCTCCTTTGGATACTTTTCCTCTGTTGCAGCACACAGCCACAACACACAGAGAACCAGCACACAATTTCAGAAAGCTCCAAGCACTCACCCACCCAGAGTAACACCAACCTCATCAGAAGGCTTCAGGCATCAGCCCATAGAGCATAACATGGTGTCTCTTCAGAAGGCTGCAAGGACCTGCCCCTCTTGCTCCCCCAAGCCAGCCTTTTATGCCCTCCTGTTGATGCACAGCACCTGTGCACCCTCTGCTCCCCGGGTCATTGCTCAGTGCCCCTGGGCACTCCCTGGCTCATTTACCCTCAATGCTGCTCACCTGCCTGGCACAGCTGCAGCCCATTGGGGATGAGGCTCCAGCCCCACTCCCAATTAGCACAAGCTGTGCTCCTACATCCCTTAAGTTGGATATTCAGCATCTCAGGACTGCTTGGCAAGCCTGACTTACTCATCTGTGCGAAAAGACATTTTTTAAACATCTACCATAACGAAAAACAAAAAAATCATCTTGCTGCACATGATGCTACAATGCTTGTGACATGCTGGTAGGATTTCAGGTTACTTTCCCAGTGAAAATTGTCCAGCTGAATGCTGTTCAGCTGCCTGACTGAATGAGTTTCTATCAGGATACCAGCAAGTTGTAATTTTGCATGTGAGGTGGCTTTGAAGTCTGAAAACACATGCACCGCTTTTTTTAAATATTGACTTCCCAAGATGGGCGGAAAATAATTTCTTATGTAGCCATACTGCCATTAGTCTTCTTGTAATTTCTATTCATCACTTTAAAAAGTAGCATAGTACTTAGTAAAACAGATTTTGATGCAAGCAGCACAAAGAGAGAAAATTTGGGTAAAACAGTATGGAGCCTCAGGAAAGACCTGCAAAGCTGACTCTGATAGTGCTATTCTCTAATACAGCACTTCTGAACCCAATTATATTTGGCCCTTAGTATGCAGGTGAGGGGAGAGAGGCATTTTCTTAAATAGTTCCAGGTCTTCCTCGTGCTCCCAATTCCATAAGCCCCTTACTGGTAACAACCAGTGAGGTGCAGAATGTTATTTCATGTGACAGTTCTTCAGCTGAGACAACACAGTTCAGCTTGTAAAATCTGAATGAAGTATTGAGGCTCATCTGGCCATCCAAAACAGAAACAGGGGATAACACAAGCCATTTCAGCAAAACAATCACATCAGAAGTCAACTCTGGCACAGCTACAGCAATTAAAAACAGGGGCAAGCAGAAAACAGACCTTGGCTCACATTCACAAGGGCACTCACCTTAAAAATAGTAGTCATAATAGCTAGAAAACGATAGACTTAACAGCATGCTCTGGAGATAAGATTAATAACATTTAAAAACCAAAGAGCAGTAGTTATAGTTGCTCAAAGGCTCAGCAAAACTTGAGCTGTGTATTTAAGGTACTCAGAAGCAAAATGCACATGAGCATGAAGAGCAGCAGGTGACTGTAAATCCAAAAGATAAAAAAAACAAAACAGAACCATCTTCTTACCTTGCCATATTTTGCCAAGAGCTGGATGTTGAGGCCTCCACCGGCTCCTATCCTCCCACATCTGTTAACCTGAATTCCTGACACACAACAGTGGTGCTCACAAGCCAGCACCCAAATTGCCACACACTTCTTTTTGTCATCTCAGAGTTCATTTACCTAAATTTCAAGATCTTGGCCAATAGTCTGTACCAGCTCTAAGGTATGACTTGAAAGCCACAACACTGTCTTTCTGTTAAAAGACTTGTATGGATACAGTGAGGGGGGAAAACACCAAGAGAACTTTACCTATTCTGAATGCTCCATAAGAGCAAGTTTTCATCATTAAGACATCCTGCTACAAGCAAGCCTATCACTTGGTTATTATGTGCCTTGAGATAATAGTTGATTATTTTTGTATAGGTGGGGTGTTCTTGTTCAAGCGTTCAGTTGACAGTGCCTCAGTCTGCTTAGAAACACTCACTGGCACTACCTCCAAAAGCACCAGATACATCAGCAGGGTGCCATCTGTGAGCTCTTGGCTTTTCTTTTTCCATGGCTACAGACTTAGGGTAGCAAATGGGTTTGTTCAGAGATGGACAAGAACTGACTGAGAACCTCCTAAATGTCAGTGAGCTCACCAAGCCAACAGGAGCACACCCAGCTCTGTTGGACAGGCTGTGACCGAGTCACAGTGCAAAGGATTTCAAGTATTAAGTTCCAGTGTCGTTGTGTCCATCCAGTAATTTCAATATATTATTCAGTAATGGATGATGTTCAAAAATATCTCATGCTGTTAAGCTTTCAATATTTCCTTCAGTCCCTGAAATTATAAAATAGCTAGAGAGTTTCACAAAGAGAAAGATATTTTCCTTTTCAAAAAAAGCACAAAAAGGTGCCAAACTTTAGGATTTCCTAACAAAAAAACCCCAAACTTTTAGAATTGGAAAATAAAGTTGGAAATAAAAACATAGAATTGCCATTAAAGCAGTAATAGAGGACTCTACAAAAAGTTAACCAAGAACAGATGAATAACAACTAATACTTGAATTGTGCACTTCAGAAAACTATTCAGTAATTACCAACAAAACCAAGAGGCGTCCTATAGGGAGCTGATTTACCCATGAAATTGAGTCAAAGAGAATAAAGAAAGGCCTTCAGTACCTCAAATCCCTTCTCCAAGGCAATCATAGTGATGGAAAGCCCAAGCCATAAATTGATGATGCACAGTTGAGGAACGCTGCAATTACAGCTGAATTTGCTTTGTATCAGGCTCATTACAAACATAAGGATGAAAATTAGTTTCCACTCGGTAGTAATTGCATTTTGTTGACATCTGATTAGCCATGGTTGCCTTAAATGCTGACAAGGCCACTAATAAGGGGGGAAATAATGAATTAGGCAATTTAGAACATTTTTGAGTCAATAAGTCTTTAGAGTAATTGCCCTCTACAACACCATTTTAAGACAGTTAATGTGGCATATTTTTATTAAAAATATATCTTTAGTAATGTAAAAATATATCTTTAGTAATGTAAAAATATGAAGAATTTTTCAATCAAGGAAATACAGTCAGTAAAAGGCTGACCAGATAATACTGTTAAGGCAAAAAAATGGACACAGTACTACACAAACTTAATCAAATACCTGCTAGAACAGCTTAACACTGGCACAAAAAACTCTGACTGTTACTTATTCCTACAAAATATCACCTTAAAAAAATTAAAGAGGGGAGCTAACAAAGGACTTTTAGAGCAAATGACACTAGGTTGTAGTTACCACTGCAGTGAAAAGGGATCCTGATTTCAATGGCAACTCAAAGCAGTAACATTTTTATCTATCCATGAAATAGCCTTCTTCATGAGTACAGTAGAATTCCATAAACAATGTCTCACTAACTCTTTTTACAGTTAAATAGCTATGAAATCATAGCTTCACTGAAATTACTATAGGACATAAGACTGTGGTTTCTATTGGTGATCAGAGTAGGTAATTACAGAGCTAACATTATTACCAAGTCATCTGAACATAAAGAACACAACAAGAAAGGAAAGACTGGAAGTACCTGTGAGGAATAAATTAGTCATGTAAAAAACCAACACTATCAGACTACTTGTGCCACTGACTCACACCTGCTGACCTCAAGCAAGTTTTGTGTCTGTTTTTAAATCAGGGTTTTGTGGGGATCACACCCATGACTGTTTCTACAGTTCCACAAAGATTCTGGTTTCTGCTGATGCTTTCCATAGCCAGGTTCCAGCTGATGTACATCCAGCAGCAGAGCACACAAATCTTCCTGCCTTAGCTCTACTCTGAAATACAAACCCACTCCCTTCTGCTTGGATTTTTATTGGACAGATTCCTTTACTGTGTCAAATTCCATCAGCCACTGTGAGTCATGACCAAAGTCCATGTGACTGCTTGAATAAAGCCCTACAGGTGAAGGTTTCCTGAGGCTGAGAGGCCTCCAGCTGCTGAAAAGGACTCCAGTGATGAGCTGTTAGGAATTACTTACCTGGAATGAGCTCCTGTGTTCAGATCACATTCAGCACTCGGGCATTTGTCAAATCTTTGATTATTAATAGGGTCAGAATTTCATTCCAAATATAACCAGGGAATTTGTGCCTCGGGCTTTGGCAGAACAAGATTTTACACGCTGAATTTAAAGGCAAAGGCTCACATGATGTTAATCAGAGCAAACCTGAATGAGAAAGAAGCCTGAAAATAAGCTTGGCCCACGTGCAAGTTCCCCTGGGGGTTTCCTGTGCAAGTGATTAATATTTGCCTACTCACATGGAAAAAACACTGTTAGAAACCACTTTTCCCTTGCTCCAGTCAGAAAACGAGAACTGAAATCAAAGTGTATTAGTCACAATAAAATATTAATGCTCTGGATTTCTTATGCTAGCTTTTGCAACACTGCATTATTAATGACACCCAATTGTAGGGGAGACTGCTGCAGGAAAGGCTAATTTTACTACACATTTTATCTTTTTAACTATAAACTTGTTTCTTGTGAACCCCACCGGGATCCTAGGAGAATTTCATCAGGTCTTCCAACATTCAGTTGTTAGTATGGATTTAAAATTATTCACAGGAGCCAGTAACTCACGAAAATATGGGGACACATGTCCATTTTTTGTTACAATTTTCTTCTGTGGTAGAAAGAACAATTTATTTTAAATTGTTCTTGCACAGACTGCATTCAAAGAGTGCCATATCCAGTCTAATTTTTTTACCATAGCAAGAAATCACTCACAATTAGTATTGCCAATATGTAGGCACACATCTGTGATTCAGGCTGGGGTGGGCAGCATTCAACTACTCCAAGTTGCTGCAGCAGATCCTGAAAGCCAAAGATCACCAGAGCAGGAGGTCACATCCTTCCCATCAGATCCAAAGGGACTGGCAGATCACAGAGGAGCTCCTTTACCCCACCTGGGCTCTCTAGGGACCGTCAGCTTCTTTCAGTGGCACAGCAACACAGAGAGCACCTGAAAAGCACTATCATATTTATGTCAGGAAAGGACTGTATTAGCCAAGAATGGGGCCACTGAGCTGCAATTAAGACAGATTCCAAATCAGATAAACTTTACTCTCAGATAGGAGATTTTCATGAGAGCCTCAAAGCCTCCATCCCCAGTCTGGAGCCCCCTCTTGACTGTAAATTAGCATATTCCTCCTTTTAAAAGAGGAGGCCTCTCCCAGAGCAAAATCCACATTCTTCTATAGGATACAAAATAAATCTTCTGAGGCACTTCAGCAACCTTACAGCCACCTCAGTAACTCTGTCTCCTCACTACAACCTGGGCACAGTAAGGTTGGTCAATTCCTCAGCAAACAACAGCTTCAGACATCTGTGACTGGGAAGAACAGAACACAGGAAATAGATCCAGGGAAATAACGGCACAAACAGCCCTGCAAAGCCAGGGAAATGAAGAAGGTACCATATTGTAATGAGTCTTGTTCATTGCAGATCACTCAATTTTTACTGGCATTTTACCATTCTCTGATGTGTGGAATAACTAGCAACAGTTGTAGATGGATGTTCAATTTCAGCAGAAATACAAACTTGTTCAACAGAATCTGACTTGTTTCATTACACAGATTAATAATGGCTCTTTTCTGCCATGTGCTGTGAAGGATTGTTAATAAACAACTCCCTGTTTAGTTCAGATTGTTCCAAGAAAAAGAATAAATTGACTCAGCTATTCTTAACCCAGTGGATTCATGAGCCACATCTCAGTTACTGCTGGCTGCTTTTCTCTTTCCAGTGTTACAGTCACAGTTGTGGGGCACTTAGGTATAAAACAGAGCACTTAGTTCTCCCTAATTGGAAACTTCAGTCACTTCAACAGAAATTTCTCTGCTTGCTGAGAATGGCAACAGCCATGTACCCTGTTCTAATGTCAGCCTCTGGGTTCCTTGGTCCTACAGTGGTTTTGCTTTCCCCCATGGCACTTTCACAACACAAAAACTGCTCCTAAGTACTAAATGATACACCATGGCTCTTGTCATTCAAGGGATGCAATACACTGAGCACCACAATAATGATCTCTATTAAGTAGCATCAAAGCACAACGGGCAAACCCACGTCAAGTAGAAATTACAGCATCCACGATAAAGCTGTTGGTTTTACCCCCATTATCCAATGCATTATTCCTTCCTAATAAGAACGTCCACAAGAAAAACCCCGCTACCTATTACACTTATAACTGGTTCCTAAATATTGACATTATTAATGGCAATCAAGTTAAAGAGAAATCATACACATTTGTGTTATTAAACCCTAGCACATCTATAAGCCTAATGTAAAGATACCTAGATTGAATAAAAAACCAGGAGTTCTAAGAGAAAAAAAAACAAAACAGAACAAAACTGAAAATAAAATCTGTCTTTTTTTAAATGAGAAAAAGACGGAAGGAATCAGGCAAAGGATGTATGAATAATATTGTCCTTGAAGTACATTTAAAATTTGCCTATTATTCCTAAAAGAAACAAGTTTCAGGGCCTTATGCCAACCTTGCTTTTAACCATGAAAAAGCTTTATTATTTAGACATTCTAGCATTTTTGGCTTTGTTGAAGGAAAATACCCAACAGCAGTAAGCAATTATGCAGAGGCATTTGCACTGTAGAAGCTTAAGGTTTATTATGCTTTCAGATTAATTAAATAATGCCCCTGTATTGAGCTAACCAATTCCTTTAAAAGTTTGCATTTCACATTTAATCTAGTCCCATAATTTGTGATAGTCTGGTGTATTACACTAGGGCTGAAAGAGTGTGCAATTAATTGAAAGCAAGATTTTTATGCATGAGATAACTACAGCGCTACCAGCCAGCACCACAATGTGGGCAAGAATAGATGAACCCATTTTTTATTTTTAGTGTTTTTATTTTACACAACTCTTTGCTATTCCTAGGTAAACCTAAAAAATACAAGACTGCCATGCCTACGTGAATTTAGACCTTGGATCCTTGCTGTCTCTGAGGAGAGCCCGTGTGCAATTTGATCCAAGTGTGTCAATGTTGTTTTAAGATCTGTACCCATCCTTTCTGTCCAACACAGTGACCTGCTGGAACAGCAAGGACACTCCCCATCTTAGTGGGATGAGAAAAAGGTTCAGAGTCTCTGCTTCCTTTTCCTTCCTGCCAGGCTCAGCCAAAACAGCTCAGCTGAGCTGTGCAAAGATGCCTGCTCCAGGGAAAAGGTGGCAAAGCCAGGACAGCTCAGATTAGGTAATAAAATAAGATTGGAATAATAAATAATTGCCATGAAAGACAAGAAAATATTTCATTCTGTGTTTTAGTCATGGGCAAAACAGAATATAGGTCCTGCCACACATCCATCAGCCAGAAGAAAAATACAAGCAACTGATTTAGATTCTGTCCTATAACTTATTTTCTCAGCAATCAGACTTTTTTTTTCTATTTACTCAATAGAGAACATAGCCACTAAAGCATTTTTTTCCAGTATCAACCTGAAAGGGACTATCTACTGGTTTATACAAATGCAATAAACACTGCTTTAATACTTTACTTTTCCTGTCTTCTCTCCTTGAACTTAGGAGAATTCCAACAGGTAGAAATTCAGCCCTATTTGATGTTGCCAAAACAAGGTCTGCAACACAACATCAAGCTCACATTGTGTGCACAGACATGATCATCCCTCTACCTAAAACTTCAGCTGAGAAACGGTGCTAAACTGGCAACACACTTGCATCCTTCTCAGGATGGAGCTGTAATGAATATGCAGCTTTAATGAATGGCAGGACAGAACAGAAACATAAACATGAAGGATTTTATACTCCTCATGGTCTACTCCAGGCTTAAAAATCACTCACCATAAATCAGGATGATGTAACGGATTTCTCCTAAAACCTTTTACGTGAAGAAAACGAGCTGATTTCCATTACTGACCTGCCAGTCCCCATTTCTGCAGCAGACAAACCAGAGAGGTCTGGGTTTGCTTTAATGTACCTGAATAACTCTAAATTGATTTACAGTGAGGCACAAATGGGTCAACACCATAAATGGGTAAACAGCCAGTATTCACTAGAGCTACAGATTTAGAAAGACCAACAAGTCTTATAAATGCACACTCCCTTTCTGAGAGGCACAATCAAGCCTGACACAAATCTTACCAAGCACCACAGGTTGACTGCACTCCATCACACAGCCAAGACAAGGAAATCTGGCGTTCCAGACAAGGGTTTTGCACTCACAGCCTGGAGTTAAACACCCAGCTTGGTACTGGGGTTTGGGCTCCCAAATCTGGCACCTTCACAAAGAGAATAACCAATGCAGTAACTGCTGAATGAGCTGAGAACAAGCCTCTGACCTGGGGGGCCAGCTGTGCCTCCTGCCCACCTCCAGTCTCAGAGCCCACCATTTCCAGCAAGTTCCAAGCAGCTTATAGATAAGTAAAACATGGCTGTGGGAGCTAGTTAAGCGTTTGAAAAACTGTAGGAACATAAAATTCAAAGGACCTTGATTGCATACCCAGATCTCTGTGATCACACCTATGTACAGTATACATGGAAATGCCCCTTGACAGAGAAGTAACACTGTAACACCAGGAACAGTGGCTAAACACAGCAACATTTTTATCTGTTACTCTGTATTAACTTTGGAGCTGAGCAACAAAGAAACAAAAACAAAGCTCTCCTTCCAGGCCCTTACCCGCAAGTGGTGAAGTTGGCACCTACCTGAGACATTTTACAGGAACACTGAGGATTTACTGCTGTTAAACACACAAAAAAAAACCCACAGCATGAGTAAGGCAAGGAAACACAGGACACACTTTCAGTAAAGCACGGGGGTCAAACCTCAGCTGTTCTGAACCTCGTGAGACAAACACACTACTTTTTGTGCTTTTCTTGAAAACTGCGGGCCAGCAGAGGCTGTAAAAGGTGCCTAGAATAGGCACAAAGCAGGCTTCTCCTGAAAAGCCAAATGAGCTGTTTGAAAGCAGGCACTCTGAAATGAGAGAATAGGCACCATTACCTTCCATACAGATTCACATCTCCACTTAAACAAAACAAATAACTCTAGCAAAGAATGGACCATGCTTTTTTGTCTCACTTTTATTAGCACTAATTAAGCCCATTTGTTAAAAATGCTACAACAGACAAAAGCATACGGAAAAACTGAGGGATACTAATCTAGCATAGGAGCCAAATATCCTGGCAATATTCGCTGAGCTTCATACTAAAAGCTTGATCTAATCAGAACAAAATACAAGTCATGTCAAATATTGGCAGCTTCCCTAAACCCTTAAGGGAACACAACTCTATAAAAACAATGTAATAAGAGTATTAACACTGAATACTTTCTGGTTGATGACATAAGAGCCATTTACACACGCACATGTGGCGTTCACATCTGAAACTTTCCTTCCTGAAGTCATTAACACTATCAAATACAAGATTTCCTGCGTGCAAGGAAGTTACTTGCACACCATTTGATGCTTGTTCTCAACCCACACTTTCTCCTTTCAACCAACTCTCCTAATCTCTCCTTCTAACATGACTTCATTTTATTCAGATTAATAAATGTCAGCAAATAAAAAGCTTGTATCCACCACTTACAGCTTGCTTTTGTAGAAAGTAAACCATACTGGAGATGGCCTTTCTCACACCTCTTTGCTGATGCTACTACTTGAACCCTGGGAGGATCAAGGACTACCCCTGGAAGGCTGCCAGCAGCAACTACAACAATTATTCCCAGGCAAATAATGCCTTGGTAAGTCAGTTCCAGGGAGAATGTACCAGCAATTAACATGTTTGGACCCCCTTTCAAAACAAACTAACAAAAAAACCCCAAACAAAACACAGACACACGCACACTTGTCTCTGCTGAATGCTAACCACCAGATGGAACAGCAATGAAAACATAACCCAAAAGTCATAAAAACAACATCATACAGCCGTCTAAGAGCCATGCATGCGACAGAAATAATACACATCTACCAGCAGGGCAAGCAAATCTTCTTCCTTCTAATGGCCTGTATTTGCCATTCAAATATTAAATAATAAAAGGTAAGGCAGTTCTGCATTTCATAGCTGTAATAGTCTAAGTACATGTCTTCAATAAAGCAGCAGCCAGAGCTCAAATAACAACCTGAAACAGCACTATTTTACCAAAAGACTTCGGTAAAGCCACAGGGCTGCTAGTTTTATAATCAAATTTCATTTCCCAGCAATAATTTTAATAGCTACTTTAAACCCACCCCCTTAAGGCAATGTGGGGGTCTGATACAACCAAAGTCGTGGACTCACTTTCTTCTATGAAAGAAAAAAGCTTTACTAGTAGCTCTTTTTTTTTTATTAACACCCTGCCGGTTAGTTTATTAAGTATATGAGATAAGTGAAACAATTATCCCTCACACATCAGGTCCACAAGCAGGGTTAACCCTCACCTCCCTGAAAGTGCTCAGCAGAGTATTTTTGCCAGCCTCGGAGACTGACAAGCATAAATGTATGTACACATGTACAGCATATACAGATATATATACAAGTACATGAAAAATAATAGGCATATATATAAAACCACAAGCAGAAAGGAAAGTATTACCTCACACCTCACCCCGCGCCACAGCCAAAAGCAAAGGAGCCGCAAGGGGAAGCAGCACGGGTGGGCCGTAAACACCCCCTCAGAGACGTTCTCCTCTTAAAACACGAAACATAACTTTCCTGAGAAACAGGACGGAAGAAGCACCTGCCAGCCGCACGCGTTCCCAGCGAACAAAGACCCACCAAGCTGCCGGAGCCCGCCAGCACCTTCCGGCAGGCGTGAGGAACGGGGCCCCGGCCACACCCTCACAGTCGAGCAGCACTGAGCAAAGGAGCTAAAAAGCCTCTAAAAGGGACGGAACACCGCCCGCTCACAGCTGCCACCCACCCCCGCAGAAGTCCTCAAAAGAACGAGGAACAGCTGCGCCGCACAGCTCCCCACCCTGCTGAGGATTTCTGAGGGCGGGCACCCGTGAGGGGAGGGCTCTTCCCGCCCTCAGAGGCCTGAAAACGGGCGGGAAGCCGTGAGGGGGCAGCGTTTCCGCCCTCAGCCTCGCCTCCGGGTCGGCGAACAGATGGACACGGACCGGCGGAGACTTCCGGGTGTCTGCGCATGGCAAGTTAATTTTTTTTGCTATCTTTTTGTGCGTTTTTTTTTCTGTGTGTTTGGATTTTTGTTTTGGTTTGTTTTTGAGTTTGGCCCCCAAAGCCTCCTCAGAGCCCTGCGGGGGGAGCCGGGTCCGTCCTGACGGAGGTGAGGGTGAACCAACCCTTCCGTGGGGTGCCTCCCTCAGACCCCAAACCAAAATAAAACACCCTCAGAAAGCCTTGTTAAACACAACGAACAGAACGGCCTTTCAGGTGTTCTTAGAATATTTCAGGAGAATCTTTTCCAATATTTCTCAAATATAAGAACTGTTCCTCAAATGGTAGAAGGCCAATCAGCACAAAAAAGTGGTTTAAAACCAAGTTGGCATCACTAGATTCTCAGTCTAAGTAAGCTCTGAGAAAATATAAAGAGAGTGATAACAATGATTTGCATTGCTTGTGCAAAGTCTGCTAGAACAAGTGTGAATGGGTTTCTTTGTTGTAGAAAACTGTTGAAATGGAACAGAGAAATACCATGGCAGCATTGGTGTGGAACTTAGGAAAGAAATGGGTTGATTTATAGAATGTGTGCAGGTGTTTATTCTGTGGGGTTTTTCGTAAAGCAAGTTATATTTATAAAGCATGAATTTTATTTTAAAAACTTGAAGAAATGGGGAAAAGCAGAAACTGACAATCCGCTTTAAATCTAATGTAGCATCTCCAACACCAAATGCTATCTTATGCAATGTTTGCTTTCCTAAGTAATTTAACCAATACATTTTGACACGTGCTGTCTATTATCCATCTCCTGCACGTTTAATGACTGCTCTATAGTTAGAAGTCTGGAGGATTCTAGGAAATTTCTTCTACATGGTTTACGAATCATCTTACTTAAACCCCAATTGTCCCCATTTTCAGTCTGAACCTGCAGCAGTCTGTGGCAGTTTCATGGCAGAGTTGCTTTGTTGCAGTCTCACAGGCTCTCATCTTTAGTAAAAGACAAGGAATTGGTTTGCATGTCCCATTTTTCTCTGATGGTGTTGCAAGCAAATCCTTTTTACTTCAGTCTGGCTGCTTTTCACATATTTAAAAATGTGCTCTTGCTTTTGATTGCTTCTCAAACATCTCTGTTAGTGTTTTACCCATTATATTCTGCATTTGTGATTTTTCTCCATTCAGACCCAGCTAACTTTACTTTTTAAAGGGGTAGTTTTATTCATGATGATTCCCAGCCAGATGTCATTTCCTGACCTAAGCATTCCCCAGCACCTCTTAGATTTCCCAGATATTAATGAAAGTACTATCTTGGTATATAAAACTGGCACTTGTTTCTAGCAGCTGAGGTATTAATGATAGATGGAGTAGGTTGTTTTACCCCAAGGCGTTGCTCTAATTCCAAATAAATGTGTGCTTTTCTTTTTTGTGCTGTCTCTTCACTTTTGCCCTGAGCTCCTGGTCCAGGTTCAGGAGAATGAGCTGCAGTGCTACACTGATAGATCGTTGTGTCTAACAGCAGATACAAGGAAGCTTTTAGTAACTCTAAAGCTTCCCTGTCGTTCAAGGCATCGTTTTCCTTGTATGTGTCCCAAACATGGGAAACACAGCTGGAAATACCAGTGTAGGAACATGGGAAGCTTCTGCCCAGCCGTTTAACCAGTTCAGTTTAGCTCTGTGCTGATGGAACTGTGAGATGTGTTTTCTTTGCATTCCTAATGAGCACAGAACAGAGGGGAAGGCTGCTAGTTTAAAGCAAAAAGCTTATTTTTAAAAGTCTGTGGTAATTCCTCACTCTTAAAGAAGTTTACTGTGGTCTATGAGTGTGTGTGGAAAGAAGGTTTGGGTTGTTTGGGTTGTTTGTTTGTTTGTTTTTCTTTGCTTGCATGTTGCTGACCTAACATTCTACATAATTCCAGTGTGTTTTCAAAGGTTCTTGCTAGATTTGAAAAGTTTCCAGAGAAGAAATTGTCTGGTCTAGAGTATGAGTTTCATCTAACTGTAGAGGAAAGATCTTATGAGATTTGTAATACTCTCTCAGGTTCTGAAAAACCTTTAGATCAATTTTATACTGATAACTGGGTTTAATACTCTGCTTTTCATTCACAAAAACAAAAACTTGGGTTAAAATTAATGTGTTGCAAAGTAGGTCTACCTCGGTTTATTGGTTCTGTCAAAAACCTTACTGTGTACTAACAGATATGTAATGTCCTTTTGAAACCCTGTCCATGAATTCCATGTTGGAATCCCCTAGTTCAGGAAAGCCTTTTTGGGGAGTCTTGGTGAGACAATTTTGTGTGAAAGCTTAACGTGTAACCATTTCATCCCTCCAGTGTTACCTGTGCAGATTGGCAGTGGCATTGCACTCTAGGTCTGCTGAATCCATTTCCTGTGCACAGAAACCACAACAGTCACTTGTAGGTGGAGTAGGTCAGGAGTGTGGACATGGGAAGTGCAGGGGGTGGTGCCAAAAGGAGGAGAAGAAGAGAAATGAGGAATGTAAGGAACAGCTCTCTGGCTTTAGCTGTGGGTGTCCCTGAAGGCTGCTCGAGCAGTGCAGCCACACGTGAGGGAAAGGCTTTCCCTGCAGCCACAGCACCCAGGCCATCATCACACAGGAAACTTCCAAGCACTGCTGAACTTGGTTGTGTCAATGCCAAACTGCTGGATCGATTGATGGGCCAGAAGTGGCAGCTTGGGGAAATATTTGGCCATCCTCTAAAGGAGAAAAGTGAGGGCATAAAACTGGCGGTGAGAGGGTGATTGTTCATTAGAGACTGTGTGATGTAAGAGGTTTAAAAATGGCTTGTTCCTGAGTCAGTGGAGCTTCTCTGAGGCAATCTTCTCACGCATGTTCTCTGGTGCTTTTTGGTATAAATGCCATTATTCTCCAATGCAGCATTCAGTTGGGCTGCAGGTTTTAGTATTGCTTAGGTAATCAGAGCTTTGAGAATGTATTTCTGGACTGGAGTAGATCTGCTGGTGTTGACATCTTTGAAAAGGTTGGCTGCTTGAAATTCAGTTTTGCCTGGGTGATCCTGCCATTTTCTAGAGAAAAGGAAAGTGTGATATTAGCCATTTTTAACATTTTGTTACAGAGTATTTATTATGAAATTGTGACCGTGTTCACAGGGGTTCTTGGATGAGGGAAAAGACGAGGATCTGACTCCATGTTTCAGAAGGCTTGATTTATTGTTTTATGATATATATTACATTAAAACTGTACTTAAAGAATAGAAGACAAGGTTTCATCAGAAGGCTGGCTAAGAATAGAAAGGAATGATAACAAAGGCTTCTGTCTTGGACAGAGAGTCTGAGCCAGCTGACTGTGATTGGCCATTAATTAGAAACAACCACATGAGACCACCCACAGATTTACCTGTTGCATTCCACAGCAGCAGAGAATCGTTGTTTACATTTTGCTCCTGAGGCCTCTCAGCTTCTCAGGAGGAAAAATCCTAAAGAAAGGGCTTTCCATAAAAGATGACACCTTGAGTATTCTGTATTTCAACCAATTATTACTTGGGATGCATTTTGCTTTTGAATTCACGGGATGATGTTTAATTTAATATTCAGTCAGAAGTACTCGGTGCCATTTACCATGACAACCAAAAACAATGAATAATATATTTATGTCATCCATTAATAACCATCCAGCCATTTAAAAGTTTCATCCTAATGCATTCTGGAAATCTGCAAATTAATTATGGAAAATCCTGAATGAATATAAAATTGAAATGCTGAAGAATTTAAATGATGCAATTAAATGCTATTGCATGTAACTCAAAGTTATTTTCTTCTAATACTTACTCATCAGTCTTAATTTCAATACCAGCGTTTAGCAACAGAATCAGCTCTTATATCATCTCGAAACATTGGAATTTCAAGTCAAGATTGTGTTCTTTTTCCTTTGGTTGCATTATTTCCAGGCACAAATTGAAAGCCTTTATTTAAACAAAAGTGGTCTTTTTAAAGACAGATTACAATGCTCATCAAATTAAGGAGGTTGAGGTCAGAGGTGTCAATTCTTGTTGTTTAAAAAACCCCAATGAACCCAGTCATGGGAACTGGTCTCCAATCACAGCTACCTAAAAATCCTGATTAAACTCTGTGGTGCTGGCAAATCCATACATAGCTAGTACTAATAAGTAAGGTTTGCTGACCAGGCTGCCTGAGAAGTTCATATGTACATAAATATCTTTATCCTTATCACAGTTAATGACCTGACAATAGCCATTGAAGAATAGTTTGTGCCAAAACTAACTTAGACTGTAAAATCCTGAATGAACAAGAGGTCATGCAAACTGTATCCCAGTTAAAAACCAGCACAGTGGTGCAGAAAATCAAAGCTGTTGGGTGTGTACATCGGGTGTGCAGTGAAATCTTCAGGCAGGTCAATTGCTTTGAAAATGAAAAAAAATTGTGATTTGAGGGAAGGGCCAATTTTAACAGCAAGAGAGAGAGGGTATAGGATCCCAAGGAAAAATAGCTTGAAGCATCAGGAAATCTTTTATTTGCTTATTTCTGTTTGTTTCACTGATATCAATGCTTTTGTATAAGCTCAATCATTTTGACCAAGGCCAAATGACTGTGCTTAGGTAGTTCTGTTTTAGGTACTATAAAATCTGAGAAATAAAAGACTTTGCAGGAATGTATTTTTTATCAGAAGTTCCACTTTGTGTATCCCTTTAAATCAGCAATTAAGGGGAGTGAGACAGTTTAAAATCTCTTCATAGTCTGGACTGGAAGGCAGCCCAGGAACCTGAACAATGTCACCTCACTGAGTCACCCTCACTGCTGACAAATCAGCCTGGAAATCCAGGTTCTGAGCCAAAACAAGGAGAACAGAAAATAAAAGCCCAGGTGAAGACAAACAGTAGAGTAGGCAGGGCTGAAATGTTTTTTACTAGGCAATCTTGAAAATAATTTTGTTTAAATAATCTGATTTAAACTCTAGAGAGAATGTTTTCTTGAGGGTAAATTCATTGAAACAAACATTTTGAAAAACAAGTCATGAAGGGTATCCATCTTATAGAAAACAGATTTTTTTTTTTTCTGTATTGTTTTCCTTCTCTTTTCATGAACAACAGTAAAATACATGTATTACATGTAAATGATCAGATTTGGCCGTTTCAAGCCAAATTTAATCCAACTAAATATGTGGGGAAAAAAGTAATAACAAAGTGAAGCAGGTTTTTTAAATTATGTGGTTTTCATCAAATAATGCTTATTTTGACATTCCATTATCTGGTCGCGTATTTTGGGACAAAAACCATTAATTATTTCTCATATATCCTTAAATAAAACCAGCCCAAGT
This sequence comes from Agelaius phoeniceus, assembly GCF_051311805.1. NCBI lineage: Eukaryota > Metazoa > Chordata > Aves > Passeriformes > Icteridae > Agelaius > Agelaius phoeniceus. The sequence goes on from NC_135270.1 coordinate 867,379, forward strand.
CTCTCAGTACAAACACTCCTGCTTTAAATTCTGAGACCCTGAGTGTTTCATGCGGTTTTGCAGTAATACAGGTTTTTTGGAATATCTGATTATGTCCTTACATTGTTTTATATGTATCAGAGGAAATCTAACATTTGATCAAGGTGCTGACTGTGATTTTTTCATTTGATAGCTGTCATAAAATTTCTGTATGACATTATTTGGCCTGGGGTTTTCATTGATTAGTTTTGATTAGATTTTGGGGGTTCCTTTTGTTTTTTAAATTTAGTAAAAAAAATCTGCTTTTATTCTAATTCTCCTATCATTTTGAGAGCAGAGCAGTGAGTCGGGCAGTACTCCAAGCTTACAGAGCTGTGTTGTTGCTGATAACAAGGGGAGGTTTTCTCTTTCTCTTTCAGTGCACGAGAGGGGAGTGCTGGAACCCTTGGCAGGAGGAAGCCCTTCCCTGACACACGGACGTTGGCCGAGCGCTGTGGAACAGCCCCGGGCTCTGCTGGAAAGGTAATCCACGTCTGGGCTCAGTCCCAGCAGAGCTGTGCAACCCCATCAGGAGCACGGGGATCAATATTCACCTTCCTTCCCTGATCCCCCACCACCGAGGCTTTCTGCATGCAGGGCCTTAGCCTTTGCACCAGTGTATGGATCTGTCCATGTAGGATCTAGCTTGCCTCAGGGGCACTACGAATACAACATTGCACAAGTCCTGCCGTATCAATATTCATTTGTTTTTATTGATTAGTTGGCACTTGTAAATTCTGGGTACTGAATTAATGGGTGCTGAATAACTACTTCGATTAATGAAGCTAAAATTGGCTTTAGCATCCTACACTAACTACAGACATTTTTTTCTATTACAAAGCTAATTATTTCTTTTTTTATGATCTGCAGCTAATTTACTTATTTGCTGATCCTTGGCACCTCACTGGAAGCCACAGAGTACTGAAAGAGAAGCTATTTATAAAGGTTCCTAATTTACAGTATTACACAAGAGCATCCTTACTCTAACTCCATATTTAAACATTAGAATTAATAAGTGAATTTCACCAAATGACTGCATTTCAGAGGGTAAAATTTTAGAAGATTAATTTGAGGTGCTGCCTCTTTTACCACTGTTTTGGCACATTTTGTATGTGTCTTATTCATGCACGTAGTTATTAGTGGAGACACAGCATAAGGTAGGTGAACACATTCTTGAATGTGTGCTCTGACACACAGTCCACGTGTCATGGTGGTGTTGTCTTTGCTATTTCCTTTTTGCACAGAAGTTCTTTGTCTGATTTTTATTGAACCATATCTTTTGGAAAAGATATATTTTCCTTTCTTCCTTGGTAAGTATAATGGGGCCCATTTTTTCTTTTTTTGGAGCCTTCTCTACACAATAAAAACCCCAGTGGAGGCGGACAGTGCTCATCCTCCATAGCTGGTCTGGGGCCTAAGCAGCAACATTATGAGAGTCACTAGCAATGTGTGTAAGAAACAACTCACCACAAGGGAAAATGAGACACAGGCACAGAAATCCCAGATCTGTTTAGCAAACTACTTTTTTAGAGCTGCTTGGAGAATGTGACACGCAGTGGTGACGTCCTTGTGTCAGGTAATGCAGGTGACCAGCGCAGACACAGCAGGAGATGAGGACTCCAGACTGTCAAGCACTCGCACTGTGGGGGTATAAAAACCCAGGGGTTCCTTTGTTTGGGGCTCCTCATTGCAGGCACCAGACTGGAGCTGCTCTTTTTCTTATTGCACCATGAATAAAGTATTTTAAGGGTCGTGATGTCTGAGGCTCTCCTGTGGGGATCCTGGGATGGAGCCGGTGAAGAGACCTGGTCTGGCTGTGAGTGTGGAGGGCACAGGTGAGAAGGGGCCTCAGTCCCAGTGCAGGAGTGACTCCAGGATGTCCAGACAGGCATGGTGCCTTAGCAACTGCAGTTCACACCTCTCAAGGTTTTCATTAACTTTCATGGGAGAAGTAGCCCAGGTAAGGGCTAACAATCTATGGATGAGGGCTCTGTTAGTTAAGTGAAAAGGGAGATGTGCTGTGCAAAACTTCTTTGTTTATTGCTTTTGCTGACTGGCTGGAAGTGGGGTCACAGTAAGCTCGGAGGGCTTGATATAAATGAAATAATTTAACCAGAAAATACATTGTAGGGAGATAGAATATAAGAAAATAAAGGTAGTATAGAAAGTAATCTTAGCCCTTAAGGAGTTGCAGCTGAGCCAATTATTAGAGATTGGCAACAGGCCTGACTTTACCAGGCCACAGCTGTAGCCAATAATAAGAAGAGTGTTATAAAAGAGTGGATTGGTTGGTTGAGGGGAACTGTAGTCAGTTGGCTGCTGTGAGAAGAAGGAAGAGTCAGTGCTTAGAGGAGTTGCCTACGAGAAACATCAAGGAGGTACAAAACTTTAGCAATACGGAACTTTTGTAATATAATGACAACAAAGCATCTTAAGGAAGGTGACTCTGCAAAATGCCATCCTTAACCAATCTCACATTTGTGCCTTTAATAGTTGTTATTAAAGTGTGATTTTACGTAAATGAAGATGTATATGGTTTCCGGATTGATGGAACTCAAGCATGGGATTACTGTAATTTTGCACAAAAATGCACCAAGGTATTCTCAGCCAGCATCAGAATTAATGAATGAAAGCAAATAATTTCAGTTCTTGGGGCCATCACAACTTCAGTGATATTGGGAAATCTCCCAGTGGCACAGGGCCATGAGATGGTGGCAGCATTCCCTTAGTGCTGCTGGCACCACGAGGGGTGGCTGCACAGCCGTGTGTCCTTTGTGCTGGCTCACTGATTGCTGTGGCTGGGGGTGCCTTGACATGAGCAAGAGCAACAGTCTCTTTTAGGAAGTTCAGGAGCCGTAGGTTATCAAATATGGTTTATATTGGCTAATTTAACTGTTGAATAAAATGTAGGTGATATCTGCAATTCCTGTGCCAGGAAGCGGGTGTAGAAGTGCAAAAATGCTTGGATTTTAGCGTATGGCGTTATACATCCCAGTACAGTGTGTGTAGGAAGGTGGATGCCAGTTCACACACATTTTCAAAAGCAGGGATGACTAACTGTCAGGCTGGAGAGCAGAAGTCAAAGTTTGCTTCTGTAATGGGCTGTGCAGAGTAGCAATATTTTTGTTCAGGTCTCTAGTAACCTGTGCATTAGGAATAAAAATTACAACTTAGCTGTTTAGGAGTCAACAAAGAACACCTGCTGTCCTGTTTCTCTGTGAGCAAGGGCTGAGCTGGTGAGTAATGACTTCTGGATCAATGCTGATTTTTATTTGCTATTTCCTGATGCTAAGCATGAGTCTCCTTCACTTTCACTGCTTGAAGTACGTATGCCTTCACTGCTCTGTTTTTCATGATTTCTGCCTTCCCACTGAAGCTTGATCCTTTTAACAAGACCTGTATGGGGTAGTTTGCAGTAAAAAGTATGGATTGTTTTTGGGAATCTACTTGTTTCTGACTTGCACCTATTGCACTGAGCCATGTTTGTAAATGTGAAGCTGAAACGTTAGCAATATTGCAATACTGTACATTTTTACTTGTTATTCAAAAGTACTATTAATAGTGTCCTGTTTATGGATGACTAAGCAAAAAAATTGAAATGCAAGTGAAAAAAAATTTGGCTAAGAAAGAGCAAAGTCTTGCCCACATATGCTTTAAAATAACAGTGTTCTGAGTGGTGGCCCCAGGCAAATAGTTCGACGTGGAGTGATGGGAGCAGACTACTGGAAGTAATTATAAAAAATTGATGAGTTGATAACATAATGCTATAAAGCACCAGCTTCATCTGTAGCTTTTTAGAGTACAGGAAACTTTGACCCAAAAAGGTTTAGAATGGCTGGAAGGCATTTGATTGAAAAAAGGGGAGCTATAAAGCTTAAAATAAGAGGCAGATTCAAGTGCTGGTAAAGTTATCATTTTAACTGAGCTGACTTTTAGTAGACTGAATTCCTGTAAACCATCTAGTGCATAAAAATAAAGCAAAATGGTAACTGAAACTATATTTTGTAGCACAACATCTTTTATTTCAGTATAAGTAAAGGACAGTTTGAACAGTAGAAGTGGAGTTTTTAGAGGAAGGGTTTTGCTTTAATGCAAATTTGGAGACTAGAATGTCAGTGGTGAACAGTTTGAGAAAAGCGAACATCTTTGATTTGAAGCTATCAGGATTTTTTGTTCCTCCTTGTAAAGAAGAAAATAACCAGAATCAGTCACTAAGGTTCCTTTGAAGTGCTCTAGCAAGTTATGAACTGCACATGTTGGTAACTGTCTGCGTAGCAAAAGTGCTTTCCTTTTAGGAAGTGGGTGAGAGAAATAATTTGAAATTTTCATTTGCAAGATGATGTTCATGGTAGAAATGGCTATAAGTTGTCCTGATCTTTCTAAAAAATATTTCATTGACAGACCTTGTCCAGATCAGGAAAAAGAGTCACTAACAATCTCAATTCACAAAAATATGTTTAAAAGACCATTAGTACTTTAAACCAAGTTTAGAGGTATTCACTTTCAACCTACCGTTGCTCTTGTTCCTTTTTGCAATAATAATAACTTCAATAATAATAATTTCTGTTCCATATTCCTGTTTATTGCTGTATATATGGTATATATATATATACCATAGCTATGCTTCTTTATTTATTGCTGTAACAAACACCCGGGAAAATTGTGCAGTACCTTATTCTAAATGATATAGTAACCTGGCCAAAAAAAGAAATTAATTCACACTGTGCATACAGTCTGAGTGAAAAGAGCACAGCTCTCGTTTTGGTAGGTAATGCAGATTGGTACAAGGTTAAGAAACAGGTTACCTTTACAACCTTACAATTTTTGTGAAAGTGTTAGCACTTAAAAAAATTTTTTCTGCTTGGTTTTTTAAGATGTAGTGAGACTGCAGGAGTTGGAGGCATGCCAACTTGTCTTGTGCAGGAACAGGTGAAAATGATTTTAAAAGCAATATTTGTGTTTTACTTCATTAGCTTTCTCTTACTTACTGGTATTCAGACTTGGTTCCTACTCATGCTTACCTGCACACCACCACCAAAAATCCCCCACACATTCCCTAGCCCTGTGAGCTCCCAGGAAAGCGCTGCAGGAATTCATCAATGGAATGAACAGCTGTCTGAAGGCTGCCCACACCTGCACAGGGAACTGGGGTTTAGTTCTTATCCCACCATGCTTACTGTCTCCTGCTTGGCACAGATCCTTGCCTTTGTTCTGGCTGTCAGAGCTGCAGGAGGAAGGTTGGTTCCAGAGGGAAGTTTGTGCTTCCTGGGTTCTTTGCACCAGGCAGAGAATTCTGTCATTGCTGGGAGCTTGGCCATCAGCAGAGCAGAGGGACTGATCTCCTGGGGCTGGGGTCAGCGTGATCCAGGGACAGGGATACCAGCAGTCAAAATAGAATCCCAGATGTGTTGTTTGGTAATGTGGGAATCCCAGCAATGAACATCTGAAAGGTGCTTTTCAGAGAAGGATTCTCTTTTACCAGAGTTTCCATTCAGAGGTTTATAAGGCCTGGTGCTTGTTTTGGAATTTGCTAATCTTTGATTTTCTCTGGCAATTAAAATGTGCACAGTCAGTGATGGAAATAGAACAATTAAGGTTGTGTAAAGACCTGGCCTACTCAGATTTTTCTTGGAGAGAAAAGAGGTGTGGGAGGGGAATTAGCTAAAGAAGGCAGTACTTCTGTCACCTACAGCCTACATGAAAACTCTTGCTTATTTAAAGAAATAAGCTGTCACTGTAACTTTGGTGGATGGGGCCCAAAAGGAGGATGAAATTCAGGCACTTTTTCATACACTTGTGGCATAATGAGTGGCTGTACTTCTGGCAGGGTATCACAGTACATGAAGTAAGTTCAGGTTACCTGTAATCTTGATATCACAAATGATCTAGTATGGGTCATAAATCCTGTAAATTTGAGGTTGCCTAAAATAGAGAGCAAAATGATCAGTCATTCTCATGAGCTGACCTAGCCTGGGTAATCACAAGGAAGAGTTGTGACAGGAACTAAAGGAAAATGCGGTTCATTGAATCTTTTATAAATTGATAAACTCTTGCAGCTTTAAAGGAATGACCCTTTCAAAGCAAAATAATGAAATCCATCTCTTGTCAGTTTGGGGAGATTTATAATTGTAAGCTGATGAATTTTAGCAATGCTGTCAGTCTGCTTTTCAGATCAATGCCAATGAAATATTTTGTTTACAATTTAGCCTCCAGCTCCCCTGAAATTTGTGAGTTTTAATACCAGAAGTAGTTATGTCTAACTCTATCAATCCACTGGTAAATTAAATGGTAAACAAAAGCAACCTTAGTATTTTGTCAAAATGCTCTCAATAGGAAGGAAAACTCTTTATTAAAACAGGATATGTTACACTGAAATGAAAAGGAAGTTTCATTTCAAGAACCATCTTCTAAAAAACAGAGCAAGACCTTCACACAGCTAGATTTATTTGATGGGAATAGTACAAAGGTAATAAAACTGAAATTGTATATTGAATTTTTTTTCCCTGGAATAGAGACAAAGGACCTAAAAAAAGATCTAAGACCTACCTAAAATGCACATATGATAAATTTGCTCCAGCAATGTATTTTCTTTTTTTTCCTTCAAGTAGCTAATGAATAACTTTTCTTTTTGAAATTTTAGGGCTTATGTATTTCTATTTCATGTCGAATCCCCTACTGATCTCTGAAATATGTTGTGCAAACATACATTGTATGTAGGTTATATATTCACAGTGACATTACTGTGGTACAGGAGCACAATGAACGCAATCTTTAGGGGGGCATTTCCAGTGCTGAGTAAGTTAATATTTCAGCCACGTTCCAGCCCATGGAATCATTTACTTTTGAAAAGAGCTTTAAGATTATCAGTTTAAAGTTATCAAGTGTGCTGACCCTGCACTGCCAAGCCCACCACTAAACCATGTCCCCAAGTGCCACATCTAGGTGGCTTTTGAGTAATTCAGTAGGAGAGTAACTCCTAGCTAAGGACAGCCACATAAATGTTTTTTCTTATGTGGCATGATAATTCCATAAAAGAACCAAGTTAACAAAATAACAATATATTTTTAAAAAATCCAAACCTGCACGTAATGCTAAAGCATGATTTTAAGTTTTTTTCTTGATCACACCAATCTGAAGTGCTTGCATCACTACCGGCCTCTTAACAAATTTCTAGAGATTGAGATTTGTGCAGCTTACAAATGCCAGTGGTTCTATAGTTTATCCATCTCTAAATACCTCCTTGAGATGGTATTGGCTATTTAGGCTTGAGGCAACATGAAAAAATTGCTATTTTTATGATTAAAATCTACCTGCTACAAATAGGACATGAGAATTCCTTTGCAAGGCATTCATCTGCCTTTGGGATGCTCCCATCTGTCTCTGGGAGCACTATTATTCTCCAATAAGTAAAAGAACCCTAACAAAATTAACTTGTTTATAAATCCTACATTTTAGACTCTTTTAACCTTTGACATGATGGTTTTCAAAGCAGTTTTTTTTTAATGTTTCCTCAAGTGCTTTGCTGTGCTGAAGCCCTGGCTGGAAGTGAGGCTACATGTCCATGCGGGATTAGATGGGCTCTGACTGAGGAGCTTTTCCCCGCTGCTCCAGGTGTTAGTGCAGGTTTTGTGCTGCCCCAGTGGCAAAGCCTTGTCTCCCCAGCCTGGGAGAAGTGTCAGTGCTCTAGGAATTTTCAACCATTCCATCACCTGGAAATACAGGATGAGAATGCTATGGTAATATTATTTAAATTGAAGCTAATCAGCATTTCAGCATTCTGGGAGCAGAATTTGAAATGTCTGTTTGAGGAGACATTTCTGAAGTAAGCCATACACCTTGTGGTGATCTGGTGGAAAATCTGTGTACGTTGGGTAAGTTGCAAAGGCTCTCAGGCGAAGTAGTGTCTGCATGGTAGCACTTACTGGTAATATTCTCCTTATGCCAATACTCATTCAGAGAGCAGGGTTCCATTGATCCAGAGGAATGGCAAATTAAGTTTCCCAATCTACTGTACAGGCGTGTGTGGGATGTAATCTGTAATAGCAGTGTGTAATAATTGCAGGAGTCTCTCCTGCAATCTTTCCCTTAGAGGCTTTGTGAATGTTATCTTTATATTTATCAACTACTTGTACTAATTAATAGCAAAAGCTAAGCATAATATGATTCAAAACAAGCAAACAATTTGTTTGCCCTGTAAATATGACATATTACAGAAACATTTATGCAAAGACCTCAAATTTCAGGAGTAGGTATAGCTTAGTGTGTTCTTTGCTTTTGCTTTTCAATGTGATTTCCTGTTGACACTGGTAAACTCTGTTCTGTTCAGCATGGGGACAAGAACATGACATGGCAACTTGCAACTCTACCCAGCCCTATGACAGGATGATATGGAAATTTTTTCTTGCTGTTTCCACCGATCTTATTGATCTGAAAAATAAAGCCAATGGAAGGAACAGGATTACTGTTTCACAGCAAACTTAGATTTCTACTCCTTTCAATTTTGGTCTAGATCTGCTCAAAGTTGCCATTTCAATTTTCCCTATTGACTGAGAGCAGGTAGAGTTCTGTTTCCAAACCACCAAAACACAAAAACACATAATGAAGCAGCCCCTGCTGTTTCGTTGCCATTCTTGTCAGAGCTACCGCTGCTATTAGCAGAGAAGCTGACAAGAGCACCAGTGCCACTGAGCAGGTGGGTTGTCCCCAGAATGTATAATTCTGGGCAGTTTATCCCAAAATGACCGCAGTCTAATCCACACTCTTTTATTTGAAGCCACCATCTCGAAGGTCTATGAACTTTTCACTTCCTTTTTGGAGGAAGGGAACTGTGCTTTGAGAAACACCAGCATTCAGATGGATTGGCTGGATAGAATATATTATACTGTCCCCTTGTCACAGAGCTCAAATTTCTGCCATTACCAAGTGTTAATGCCCCTCAGAGTTTCAGCAAGGTCTTTTACAGCTCTTCCTGACATGGGCAGATGTTATTAGTGTCACTGATGGAATGAATTGCCTCTGCCTAGGGCTGCCATGGCCTCTGAAGTCTGAGATAGAAATTTTCTGTCATCATAATGTAAAATATACAAGCACTGCTGAGAGAATCTGGAGATTTTTGTATCAGAACATGCAAATTTTCATTTATTTTCACCCTCTGCAGTGAACCCTTTGTCTCCAGCGAGAGAAAGGGCAAAGGTGTTACAGAGTGGCACCTGCAAATAGCCAGCAGCCTGTTGCTGTCATTTGCTCTTAGCCGTGCTCCAGCTCTGCCTGAGCCTACAGAGGACACCTCACCTGGCTGTATTTTTCTCCTGGGCTGCCTGTGCCTGATGAGCCATTCCCTGTAGGACAGATCATGGACACTCCTTAGTAACTCTGATAAACTGTGGAGAGCAGCTGAAAGGAGCCTTTGCAAGGGGATGCTGGGATAGCAATAATGGCACAAACACAGCTGCACTGGGGGAACACCCAGAGTAAATATTCTGAAAGTTACTGGGGTGAGACAGTCCCATTTCACCGGTGACCCTGTGAGGCTGAGCTAAGGTTTACTTGGCTTTCTTCATTCACTGTAAATGTTCGTCCTCTCTAGATTGTGATTGCTCATGGTCATTACGGGCATGTATCTGTCTGCTGAATTAGATTTCAGAGGTAAGCTCAAGACCTGTAACAAAATCTCATTTAGTCTTTTTGTGATTAAAATAATCTCCCTACCTCTTTCTTTCCCTTCAGAAACAAATTGATTGCTGTAGAAGTGTAGGTAGAATCTTTTTTAAGAAGATGCCTGCTACTGGAATAAGATTGAAGTTGACATTTTGACTGTAGGTCCTTCTAGCTGAGGAACAGATTATTAAAATACTTCTAATTATAGAAATTGCTTAGGTGTCTTACACTATGAAAAAGAGTATTTTACAGGGGGTTGGGCAGTGTCTCCTCAACAGGAGAGTTCACACAGATTGTTCCGCCCGTTGGGATGCCAGTGAGCCAAATTGATTCTCAGCAAGTTCTGATGTGCTTAGCACTGAATCTGACTCAACTTGACAGTTCTCTAAGTCAAGTGGGATTGATAGCCTTACAGCAGCTCCACTTGTTTTTCTTTCTCCTTTATTTAATTGAATAAGAGTTAGTGAAATTCTATTGTCTGTCTCTGCTGTGCAGACCCACAGTGTAAGTATAAAGCTGTCTTTGATGTGCTATGACCTCATGATTTTAATCTAGCCAGATGAATTGCACAATTATATATTTCATGACAGTCACAGTAGCTGGGCTACAGGAGTTGCTTGAAAGCATAAATTAGCCATATGCCCAGGTATTTAATTAATAAGCATCCTATTCTGGATCTTGCTGAATCTGGCATCTCAACTGTAAAAACAATGAGTTGTTCTGTTATGCTTAGATGTGCACTTTGATTTTCAGCAGATAGAGTTATTGAGTCTTTGACAAATAAATTAGGTAAATAAGCAGCTAAGTATGTTAAGAAGCAGCTCCTGTCTGCTGTAAATTAGTCTGGATTTGCTGACTTTGAGAGAGGAGGCTCCTGCCATCCCTGCCCATGCACGTTGGCGTGCAAACAGCCCTATCAACTTAGCTCACACGGTGGAACCCAGTGCTCTGCCCTGTATGGTAGCAGCCAGTTGAAAATATTTGTATACAGACAGGGCTTAAAGGAGCTGTAGAGCAGTCTGATGGTGCTCAGGTAAGGTTGTGTGATTTGGGAACACAATCAGAGACAATTCAGAGCAGCAGTACACTTGTGTTTTCCAGACTTCTGCAGTGGCAGGACTATAGAAATTATCCCTGTGTTAGCTAAGAGCTGACCTGCTGTTCTTATGCCACTAATACTGACATAGACACAGATAGACGTATTTGATCCTTAAATGCAAGACTGAAATTTTCAAAAATAAAGCTACAACATCTAAAAATAAATAGGATGCTGCGTAACTCAACATCTGTCTGTTGAAATCAGAGCTGCAGAAGTTTATAGTATGAAATAGTTATGTGTAATATTTAAAAAGGGCAATTTTATAACTGATAATCAACACTTGAGGTTATGTAAACTGAAATAAGGAGCATGCTCTCATTTTCAAGAGTAAAAGCTACTTGCTTATGAAAGGCATGGGAGCAAGAAGAAATTTCTTCACTACTCACATCACAGTTTGCTTGGAGGTAGATGATGAGCTTCCATCAGGGAAACCATCATCCTTCTTCCTTTTTGCCCTATGTAGGCCCTAACCGTGGATCACAGGATTTAGCAGGGCCATTTACAGCACCGCAAGATAGATAGAAGGAAAGGTGTAGCAGTTATTGTAGACAGCACTGGATGATCCATCACTTGGATAAGTGAGCAGCCTGTTCTTCCTTTCTGTTCTCTCCAATAAGGACTTGACAGACAAGAAATTGTCCTCTGTGGTACCTAAACTATAAAAAGTGTGCTGGAACTATTGCTGGAGTGATTGAGCCTTGCTTTGTGCTGTTTCCTGCTGTGTGTCATGGTCTGCATGTTCCAGTTCTCTTCCCCTGATATTAGCCCTTGCCAAGAGGACCATCAGTTGTGAGAAGGTTCAGCTGTCTGTCACACATTAATGAATTCACCTTTTCTTCTAAAACTCAAAAGACAATAAGGCATAGATTAGTGTTTAAAAAGTTAGATAGTGTACTAACATGGTAACTTTCAGGTAGACAGATATTCTCAAGCTATGTTATAATGATCCCTGAATCAATTCTTTAGTGAATTATTGAAGTTAACCCTCACCTTAATTAAGGTCATGGAAAACTAAGTTTGATATCAAAATTTATTTATCTCTTAAGTCTTTCTCAAGATGTCACATCTGAGATAGGAATCAATAAATTAATTCACAATGCTGATATATTGCAACCACTTGGCTTTAAGAAAAGAACATTTAAATATTTCCTTATCTAAGTATGCACACACTCACCTGAGTTTATTTTCAATGTTACTCATTAAAAAAAAATCTCTTGCCAGTGTTCAGTGCTCATGAACAGTTATGGTTTTCTGAGGAATCAGTACTTATTCCAGCACAAGTGTCTGGGTTTGGAATGGGATCATTTCATTTCTTGAAATCAGAATATGAAATCAGGGAGTTGCAAAACAGTATTTGCCACTTAATGGAATCTGTTTCTGCTTTCCAGTGTGTTAAGGTTTTAGATCTGAATTTTCATCTTGATAACTTTTCTTTGATTCCTTACTGAGGTTTATTGTCCAGAGAATGTGTTGTGTCATCAATCTAAGCACGTGCATTATTCTTTTCATTATTTTGCAATAATAGAAAAAAGTCTAAGTAATAGTCAGTCTAAAAATCTTTCTAATCTCATCTTGCTTATTCTGTTTTAATTTTATCTTGCTTATTCTGATAGAATTCCAAAAATCAAAACTCACTTGTGTATTAAGGTATTCTCAAAATTGCAGAAGAAGCTACTAAAGGTTTGGAGAAATTTTCCAATCCTTTTAATTCCATTAAATTCTTTTAATTCCATTTACAGAGAATGATTTTGTAAGGCTATACATATTTCCATTATTTCTGAAGTTGATAGAATGAATTATATTCTAGAGTTGTTAATCTGTTTTTGTGGATGAGTAGAAATTATCAAAATATTTTTAAATATCTTTCACATCCAGTGATGGTCCACGTTCATCGCGTTACCTGGGTAGTTAGCTGGAAGCAAATAGGCAATTTTGCATTAATTTGTGAACAAGCAGTGTTAGCATTGCAAATGATGCAGATGATGCAAATACAGAAAATGGTCTCTATAAAATTAAAATCACTGACAGTATACCAATATTGCATTTTGAAATATTCCTAATGCAGCTCTACTGGTGTCTTGAAAATCATCTAATAAAGATTATTGCTCTTTGAACTGTAATAACAGACTAACCATTTGAAACATCTGCTATTTCCCCGAATCATTTCTTACAAGCTGTGGAAGACCTATGGGTGAATTTGAAAGGAAAAACCCAAACCTGTTGGGTTTTATGTCACTCTCATCTAATTAACATAAGCAGGTGTCTATTTTTTTCTGTAGATGTTATTGTGTCACTTTACAGAAGTGCATGCATTTTATACATACAAAAATGTTTTAAGAAATCTGTTTTTTCCTGTTATGCTGGAATTGGTTCTATATTCTCCATTTGTCTTGTGTTTTATGCCTGGAAGGCCAGGATGAGCAGTTGAGAAACTCATTTTGCATGGACTTGACTTTTAATGGCAGGTAAATCACTTTGTTGAGATTCTATTTAAATAATTAATATTGTGTGAAACTGAGGCCACTACAAGATGTTGTAGCCAAAAAGTGACTTTGAAGAAAGATTCCTAAAATGTAGTCATGCAGAAATGTCACAGAGGCTTGAAAAATCAGAATATTATTGGCAGATGGTTTTAGGTCTTCATTTCCTTCTGGACAGTTTTTCAGTCTTGAGATGGTATTCTCAGTAGAAAAAGGACTTTCAAGGATTCAGGTCTCTGAAGCTCTTGATCTTCCTTCCAGTTCCATTGAGCAGTTCTGATATTCTGTAGCTCAGTATCAGAGTATCAGTAGCTCAGTCTGAGTAGAACTCCCTCCAGATCATAAATTACTTAGGTGGGCAAAAGTATTCCGAGAACTTGAATGATACCTTTTCTTGGATGTTTCCAGGTTTTGAGCAGGGAAACCATTTTCCCAATGCCTGTGATACTTTATCCTCCCCAGAGCAGCCAGTGAGACATTGGAGAATGGTAACATGCATAGGTGGTAAGCAGTTGTAGTTGATGAAATCCAATTAAACTGGGTAGCAATTTTCTTCCATACCTTTGCTTCTCCTCCCCAGCTCTGGAAGTACAAAACCGGAGGCTGGGCTGGTATCCAAGGAGGAACAAATTCAGCCGGGCTTCATCCTCCTGGAGTCAAGATTCAAGTAATGGGTTTGTGTTTCATTAGTAGTTTGTCTTTATAAACCGAGTTTCTTCAGGCTGAATTTCATCCTGAAAACAAGGGTTAAGTCAACACTATCTTGGTTGGTGTTGCTTTGAGAAAGATTGATTCTTTCATTTATTCCTTTGCTCCTATACCGGCTGAAATGCATTATTTGCCCTAAAATGATGGGTGTGTGATAACTCTAATGGGCAAAGCCAGGTAGGTCCATTTTTGCTCCTCACTGAAAGAGTAGGAAAAAAAGGAAGGAACAAAAGAAATAAACTTCAATGTGTGCTTCATGTTGGTTTTGGAGCACTGGGAAAAACCCATTTAATTTTTTTTCCTCTTCATTTTAGGTTCTGAAGGAAATGCTCACCTTTTTAGCCAGCAGATGGTCAATAAATATTCTTTTAGAGTAGAGGAAGCAGTGTAGATCTATAACAGCAGTTGTCTCCACTGTTGCCTTTCCCTCACTTTGCATTGTAATTTTCCTTTAGTATGGAGTTGCTGTCCTTCTTCCCCTTCTGACCACCCTCCTTTATTCTGGATAGCATCCTGGACAGGAAGACAAATATGGCTTGTGATGGGGAGAAAATGCTGTCTGTGCTTCTTTTTTGAGTCCTGAGAGCAATTTCTGGAAATTTATTAATTTTTTTAATGCCAGTTTTTAAATAGCCTAAGTTGGAAACGAACTAGGGGAAAAAAATAAAATTCAGTGTTGTAGTATTGAATGTTAAGAAAACCAAATTGAGGCTATGGAGCCTTACCAAACTAATAAAGTGATTCTCATTTACCACAGTAGGGATTTTTAATAACCTTTTCTATACACATGATTAGATCCTTAGCAGAAATAAGAAGGTGCTATGGCCTCCCAGAAATACCCAGGGTTGTTTCAATGGTGGTCTGAGGCTCACTGAGTACACCAAAGACAGAAAAAGCTCATGGGGTATTGCTGAGATGGTTAAACTGCAAGTTTTCCCTTTATTCCTGAGGTTACCAAGTGAATACTTGTTACAGATTTCTGTGTCATGTGAACAGTGCTGACAGACTTGATGTATCAAATCTGACATGTCAGTGAGTGATTTACCGGGGAATGTGTGGTAAGCAAAAGTAAAATCAAGGGAAAGTAGTAAGTAATATTTTCTAGGAGACCCACGATTTCTGGGATTCTCAGGAGAAGTGTGATTTTTAAATTCTTGTCTGTGGGAAATCCCTCCTTTGTGTTGTGATTGACCTTGATATTTTCTCAGATGGGTTCTTGTTACTGGCAAATGCTGATCAGGATGAACTTAGGTCCTAAAAACCCAAAAATGCTAGTACTTTTAAGTGATTTTACTTGTAGAAATATGAAAGTAGAAACCTTCCTGCATCACACATCAGATTAGGGATAACGGCACCAAATAACTCCACAGCCCTTCAAAGTTCAATTCCTGAGTGTTCCTTTCAATCAAAAGGTACTTTTCTGTATTCTCCGTAAAGCTGCCCAGAAATTATATCAATGCAGATGTAAATAAATATTATCAATGCTTTAATCCTCTAATAGAACTCAGCTTCCATAATCTGCTGAGGGAGAGCACCGCAGGGAAAAAAGCAAGTTTGAGTTATGACTGGAAGTGTAAGCTTTGGAATAAGAGATTGTTAGAAGGTACACTGAGCTTCATAGGTAATGTACTCAGTGCCAGGAAGCTGCCAGCTGAGATTTCAGTGAAATATGAGGAGAAAATAATATCAAACAGTATGATCTCTATATACTTTTACAGGCCAAGCACAAATAAAAATAGCACTCTCTGTTATGACAGTGTGAAATAGAAAATGTAAAGCTGAACACAATATTCTGGCAAGTAAACAGAGGAGACAATCTTAGCTGAAGTGAGTGTATCAGGAGGTTCATGCGGTGTTTCAAGCCTGTAGTATTTGAGGGGATCAAAGTTCTCCAGACCTTTGTTCTCTTGTTCTTTCCTACATTGCCAAAAGCTAACAGAGAAACGACAGCAACTAACATTTAAAAGTATTTAAACAGCTCTGTATTCAAGTAGGTCTGTGTTAATGATTGAGAATGACAGAAACACTTGAAGGAGAAATATTCAGGGTGCCAAAGATACATCCTGTTCAACTCTTCAACTTTTCTCACTACCTAAGAAGTGGAGTTTGGGAGCCAACAGTTTTAATTTAAAGAATGCTGCAGATGTGCTCTGTACTTGTCCAGTAACTCCAGGAGAGGTAAGCAAAACTCTTATTCCCCAACCTGCAGACAGGGCTGGGGAGTGACAGATGAGCTCTGCTTGCTGACAGTGTCATTACCAGAGGCCAGAGCAGGGACTCTCTGGGACTCTAATTATCAGCATAAACTGATAATTATTCATGTACAGCGTTGCGTGGGTGATTGGATGGGTTACGCTCTCTGTCAAGGCAAATGTTCAAACTGCTTGAAGGTGGGGAATATCCTCATGGATACACTTTTTCTCCTTAAGGGACTCATTCAAAACTGGTTCAAGTGAGTGACTGATGAATTTCAGTGGTTTTGAGTTTAGTATTAAGATCTGGAAAGTGCAGGGTGCCTGAGTTTATCTTTGTTTTGTTGCAAGGAGTGCAGAGTACACTCTAAGTGGTTTATCTCAGCTAAAGCCTTCACCTTAGGGGGCTGTGTGTTTGCTCTACCATTCCCTTGTTTGTTTAAATTACTCCTACACATTTCCACGTGTTCTACATGTGTTAATGGGCTTATTATTTCACAGATGAAACACTGTCTTCCCTCTGAGGATTGCCATTTGCAGAGAATCATTCTTTTCAGTGTATTTCTCTTCTATTTCCTCAAGTACCACCCTGACCTGCCATGTTGGACCAAGACCACAGCCTCACATCAGAAAGGTAAATTAATGGATTGAAAAGGCTCCTGGAAGGACTCCTGGCTTAGCTCCTGTAAGTACCGTTTTCAATGAGAGTGGAGGGAGAGGGGAAACTGGAAGGATGACAAGACAAACTATTTATAGGCATTGAAGTTATAAATTGTAGTCTCTGTGCGCAGCACATCAGAGAACAGCGTTTTCTTGTAGTTGGAACACCAAAATCCAATTGCAAGTGTAGAAAAGGAAAGTATTTGAATTCTTTTTGCTTGCCTCAACTGAAAGGTCTTAGTTCTTGATGGTCTGAGCATTTTTACAGTTCAGAATTGGTCACTAATATTAGGAGATGGAGTTCTGCCATCTGACATGTTCTGAAAAATTGGCCTGTATAGCAGCATAGTGCAGATCCTCAAACCTTCTCAGCATAAAGAAGTGACAGACACCACCTCTTCCCTCTGTCTAAAGCTAAACATCTTATGTGAGAAACAGAGAACTTGGCCTGTGTTAGTCTCTAACAGCAGCTGCTTAAGTGCCTTGGCTGCATAAACACTTGGTGTAAGTAAAAATGGATTCAGATCTGACCCCCTGTTCCTTTGGATCTACTTTCCATGTGTCTGCTGTTTTAATGGTTCAGTTCTTGAACAGAATTTTTGTAAGAAACCGAACTTATACAAAGCAGTTCAATTTTTTTCCTTTTTCTTCCTCCTGGCAAGAAGTATTCTTAAATTAGAGCCATTAACATCTATTGTATTGCGGAGAGTGCACATGCCAGACATTTTTTCCCTCACTAATGTGGAGTGGGAGAAACAGAAGTTTGACTACATTAATGGATTGTGGGGAGTACACTCGGCTACCCACCAGCTTACAAGGCAAAATGTAGCAGCATACAGAACTATAACAAAAGGAACTGAGCTGCAGGAGGCTGTAATAAAAGGATGGTAAATGAAATCTAGCTGCATATCACCATGACAAGTAATTCCTAATGGAATTCACTGATCAAAATTCTGCTGGCCTGTCTAAGGCAAAGGAGCGGTTGAAGCCTGCCCTGAAGGCTTTGTGCTGATAATGCATAGGTGAGATAATCACACTCAGTAGTAGGGACCTTCCTAAGTGTTAGAGTTACACATATCAGAATTATGCTTGTGTTGGGAACGCTGGGATCTGCAAGCATTTCCCTCCCAATTTCACATATTCAATCCTTCTGTTAAAGATAAAAGCTTTTTTGGCAAGCCAGTACCCTTTTAATTTCCATTATTCTTTTAAAAAATAATCGAAACGGTCAGATGACTTTGACATACTTACCTGTTTCATAGGGTACAATTAGTTGCATGCATTGAAAGATGCAAGATTGCCATCAGAACCATAACTCATGGTGTGAAAATAGATTCCAAGTGAAAGAAATTAATAAATCCATGCTGGATTATGCTACTGACATTTCTCTATCTTCAAATGTTTCTGTGAGAAAACAATGATGTAAAACAAGGAAAACTTAGCTGAATGAAAGGAATAATTTCAGGATGACTCCCCTTATGAAAGATGTCCTAATTAATTGTTGTACAATATTTAAGTGATGAGAGGAAGAATTGTATGGAATGTAAACAAAAAGTGTTTTAAAGCATTTCAGAAGTTTTAAAGTTATTTAACAAAGGTTTAGGTATTGCCTACTTCGTTTTCTTTTTGCAAAGACAAAGGGGAAATTGGCATGCTGAATCACAGTAATTCGTGTCATTAAGCTAATTGTTACCCAGGCAGTGTGGCAGTAGTCACTGTTGGAGCCATTCCTGGCCAATTTATCAATATTAGAGTCTAATACATTGATTAAAATCAGTTACATATGTCAAGTGAAACCTTGGTTTTCCTGCTTCACGACGCTAACTATTTGCCAAAATGGATCTATAGAGGAGTTTTCTTTTTGGCAAGTTGAAAATGTGTCATATCGAGGCACTAAGCCAGAGACTTGGAATCAGCTGGCAGAATGACAAAAAGCAGAATTACGTTGAAGGGAAAGAAGTAAAGTTTCTCTTGGATGAAGGATCAAAATGATTTCTGGCAAGAGAAATAGCTATTGCCAAGGAGATGTGAAGGCCCATCTCTGCTCTCAGCTACCAGCACGTCTGGTGCGGCTGTAACAGCTTCTTCTGCTGTGGAGTCATACGTGCCGCTGTGGCCTCTGTCCTTCTCATCAAAACAGCCTTAGTTCTCTAATCATTTCCATGAGAATGACCATTCCTGGTTCTTTTCTGAAATATTCTATTTGTGCATAAACATTTCTAAACTCTTAATAACCATTCTGTAGTCCATGTGCCTGATCTGTTTTCACTTCTATTCAATTTCCACTCCCCAAGGGAGAAAATTGAGTCCTTTCTCAAAGCATATGACACTAAAAGGATGTAATATTTTGGCAAGCCTCATTACTGTCAGGTGACCTGCTGATCCTCATTTATCAGGAGAGCACGAAATAATAGAAATAAAATATTTTCAGCACTTGTCAGTGGTTATACAAAGACGTACTGTCACCAAGGATGTAGGTCACTTCAGAAATCAGAGCCTCAGTAAGGGAGTACCTGACCTGAAAATGAGCAAAACTTGGAGAAGTTAGACTCAAATGATTTATTGTAGTGGTCCAAGCTGACTTAGGTGGCACACAACATGCATTGCTTTGGAGTAATCACCTGCAATGTCATGTAGGAAGTAGCACAGGAGAAGGGTTAGGAAAATAATAATGGAAATGAAAAAATGACTGTTCCAAGGCCAGCAGTATGTAAAACTCTGCAGAGGATTGGTTTATCACTGCAGGTAATACAATAATGCAGACAGACACACACACCAGGTCTTGCCAAACCATCTTGGGGTTCTCCATTCTCCTTATTGCCAGCTTCCAGCTCCCAGTTCACACTGCTTTTAGCTGGCACTTGAGTTTACATTTTGAAAGGTAATGGAGATGCAATTTTGTGGTTGGCCAATCATTCCTTGACCTTGGTACAAACCTGGGAGAGAAGGGAGGGTGGTGGGAATGCAGTGATCATCCACCTGCTTGTAGCTGCTACCTTGTAATGTCAAATCAGGCAGGACTTGTGCTCATCCAAGAAGGATTTCATCAGGCCTAGCACAGACAAGCTGAACGTGTCCTGCCCTCTAATCACAGATCTGGGCCTTTGTGTTATTTCAAATTATTATTATTAGTGAAAACAACACTAATATCAACATAACAGAAAGCAAAGTAATATTGCTGAAAAATAACACACCAAATGTTGAAATTGAAGGAGAAAAATAAAAGGATTTGCACACTGGTCAAGATGTTGATTGTGATTTCAACCAGAAAGTGCAATAAACATCCCTGAGGAAAAAGTTTTTGTACTGCTATGTGCAGTTAATCCACGTCCTCACCTCTCTTTCCTGGTCACAGTGTTTCCCAATTAGATTTCTATTTCAGTACAGTTTCTATAGCAAAGAACTTGCATAAAAGAGAAGGAGGGGGAGATTTTCAAAGTACCCTTGCTAATTAGGTGTCCAGCACTCATGGATTTGGAAGAGGAGCTGGGTCCCTGAGAACTCTTCATGCCTTTGAAAAATTGTCCTGTAATCTCTGCCAGTTCCCTGTACAGCCTCCAGCCTTCAAAGACTTCAAGCCCACAGAAGAGACAGTGCGAGATGCCTGGGCTGCATTCCCCTTCCTGTCAGACCTGCTATTTACAACTGGAAGGTTTCAAAAGGACAGCCTATATGTTGTTGACAGAAAGGAATTTTAGGGCTCTTAATGTTTTGCACATGAACTCCTTACCTGCTGCAATGCCTGCTTTAGTGTAACTTTAAACATAGGATTTCAGTAGGTCTGTGTGGAATCAATACATGTGACAATGCATTGAGCACCACTGCTCAATGCTCAGGGTTTAATCAGTTTAAGAAACATTAAGTCAGAATCACAGCTTTAAATGACTCTGCTGTTTTCTAAAACTGTGACTCATTTGTTAGGCCAGACAAGCTGGGAATTAGTTATTCCATGTACCATGCTCAAATTCATTGAATCAGCAGTAAGAATAGCAAGTTATTTTAAATCATTCATCTCCTGGCTCATCGGCAGTCAGAATGTCTTTTCTTTGATCTTAAAACTAGCAGTGAGGATTTAAAGAAGTTTCTGTTAATAGAAATGAAAAAATACTGTCTGATTTTTACTCGACAGAAGTTCTTGAAATGTTAAGTGCATATTTCTCTTTTTCACCACGGCTGTTATGTGGGTATTGCTGTGTTTTCTGAGCTTTCAAAGGCATAAAAAATGAAAGCCTTACCTATGTCCCTGGACTTTGTTAGATAAATAATTTTAAAGGATTTTTTTATGTTTTTAAATCACCTGGGTTTGTTTGGAAAGAAAGAAAAGATATGGTACTGCCGCCTTTGTGACTGGGACAATCATTTTTACTGCAATTTTCCAGCTAACCTGCAATGTCTGCTCTGAAATAATGAAATAGACACGATTGCCTGAGGCCTATGCAAGGAGTCTGAATATGTCTTTTGTTCTAAATTTTCCAAAATAAATTGAATGGAAGCCCAGTGTTTGCTGACATTACAGCTGTAAATAGAACATGGTGTCTTAGGGCAGAGTTCAGGAAAGGGGAGAAAAACAGGGAGCCTTTTTCAAAGTTTTTTTTTTCATACATTTTCAGGTTTGCTTACATCAAAGATTGCCCCCAAGCCTGCAGGAAGGAATTTCATTACTTGCTTGTAACATTTTTTGGTTTCTAAAAAATATTGCCTTTATGTTTGATCCAGCATTAGGGAAAGAATAATTTCCATTTCTGGTTCTGCATCATTTGATCTTCCTGAGGTAAGGAAATTGAAAGCATTCTTGCAGTCATTGTAGGCACACTACGCAGGTTTCTTCCAGGAATGCTACTGATGAATTCATTTGGTTAAAAAGAAGCTGAAGTTTAATCTCCCCTAACTATAACTAATACAAAGATCACAAATACAGATGATTTTCTAGATTTGCACTTAGAGTTTCTCTCTTTTGATCACAGGGGACCTTGGACAGCTCCTTCCTTAATTTCTGCTCTAAGTGTTCAACAAAGTGAATCTTCACTAGTTCTGTGTCTTGATAGTGACTTTTGATAATAAATAAACATTCTTTTTTTTCTAAAATACTGTAGCCTAAGAAAAAAAGGATGATCAAAAAATTACCTCTAGGTTTGTGGATACAAAGGTAAGTTGTTAATTTTCAGGTTCTTTTGTTTACTTGAAGCAATTATTGACGCCTCTGAAAACCAGCACATTCTGTTGACTAAATTCACTGGAAGGGAAAAATTTACGTGTTTTATACAGACCTAAGTCACTGGCATAGAACAAACAAGGTACCACAAGTGAATATATATTTCACTTAATTGCAGGAGATGTGTGATTCTTTGAGGGGAAAAATTCAAATAGCTAACACTTCAAATGCAGGGAACTTTTGCTTCTTTTAACTATTAAATAATTAATAAGCTAAATATAACCCCCCCAAACTTTTATTATTTTCATGACTAGAGGGTGCTGATTTGTCTAATTTATTTAGAACAAGAAACATTTTAAAATGTTATAGCTTTGGTTTGCTCAGTCTGATTTCTTAAGAATTCTTGATAACCCAGAGTGAGGGTCGAGGATAAGAAAGGTAGGAGGTGAAGATGGTAGGGCAGTATCACCAATTCAATTTAATCTTGAATTCTAAAAGCCTGTTCAAAATCAAATCAAACATAGAAGGAAAAATTAGCATAAGAATCACCAGCAATAAAAGTAAAGAGAAAGAATAAAGTAATTGCTTTTCACTAAAGTTTAAAGCAAAGCAATAACAGAGAAAATACTGCAGCTTAAAAAATGATTTTCCATTGTGATGATTCATGTCTAGCCGCTAATAGGTGTTATTTCCCTGCTTTGCAGTAATGCATTCATTACATGCCCAATTTAGAGCAAAGTTAGCCACAGAATTCTTTATAAATATCCAACAGTCACTCTTCAGCTCATCTTCAATGCTACATCAGCACCACAACCCAGATGGTAACAGTGCAGCACGACAAGAAAATGTGCACAATCCTTCTCTAGCACTGTCTTATTAGCTGAAAGAATAGGCAAAAATGACAGCAGTTCATTGTATAATTCCTTAGTCCAGTTTCCAGTCCCTTTGGAATCAGCATTAAAATGCTTGTTGTTTGGAAAGAGCATTTGCTTTTCACAGGCACACCCTGGATAATGGTTAGCGCTGTACTGGGAGCACTGGTCTGGTGGAGGTCTTTGTGTTTTGGCACGCGTCACACGCTGTGAGTCCAAACATGTCCTGTCAGACAGGAACCATGGGTAAGACCATTCTGATCTAGAAATACTTCCACACAGTCTTTGTGTCATATACAAGGTGAGGGAAAGGTGCGTCCATTCAGGCCAATGAAATTACACTGAGGAAAGGTGGGCTTGGCTGAAATTAAACCCAACAGCAATTTACCACTAGAAATTGGTAGCCATTTAGCGGTTACTGTCGCTACATGAATTCAAAGAAGAGGAAAGATGTACTGGTTTACTCAAGGTACTGAAGAAAGAACCTTTTTAACTAATGCAGTAGCTAACTTTCTTCAAGCCCAGGAATTTCCAGAGTACTCTACAGTGAACAGACAGCAAGGAGTTTTCAAAGACATTTCTATCTTACTCTGCTGAGTGCCTATGAAACTCTCAAATTTATTTTCATTGCCCCAGTCTTTAGGGAACTTAAAATTTAGGTGAAATCTGGGTACATTTGTAAACACCTCCAAAACACTACATTTTTTTCAGATGAGTTGATTATGATGCTCATTTGCAAGAAATTGTGAAGAGAAACATTTGAAATCAAACTTTTGTTTCAGGAAGCTTTTAAAGCACCTGTTTTTTTACAGGTTATCAATTGTATATTGCATAGGTACTGACCTGTAAATATGAGCAATGCAGTTTGTATGTTTACAGTTTAACAAAGAAAGCATTATAAAATATGTCACTCAAAATAATAGTCCAAAAAAGATTGATGTTGCCACTTTGGACATGCCTTTGCCAACTGTCATAAAATGATTTTTAGAGCACTCTCAGTTCCTAAGGATTGTCTGTTGAAGCAATAATATGAGGAAACAATCTATCTGTCTGGAAATGCCATTGTCAAAATAAACCAGACATATTTTCAACTCTGGGATGTAGCAGTGATGAAAATGTAACAGTGCTGAATCAATGGCAGAATTGTCCATGAGTTCAGCAGGACGGAGGTTTCATCTCAGAGCTTCTAATTTTCATGAGTTTATATATTCATTTTCACCCCTAAAAGGACACATCAAGAAATACAAGCATTTAGTTATTCTGATGCACAGACTAGGAGAGCAGGCCAGGCCATCTGGCATCCAAAAAAATATTATGATTACTGGGGACTTGTTTCCAAAATATCAATTGCTGAATTGGTTTTTTCATTCCAGCAAAAGCAAACAGGTTAAGAGCTTTCTCTCTGAAGGTGATGTTATTTCTGCACAATACAACAGATGGAAGTGCTTTTCACCCCACTCATCACTAAGCAGGAGCATTGAGCCTTATTTTGAGAAGTCTACCAGCTGAAGTTTACAGCTTCATCAGGAACATATTCTAACTTCTGCTATCATTTCTTGAACAAGTTACAGCTTTGTGCATTGTGTTTTGTCTGGGAAATGTTCCAAGTTTCAGAGACCTGCTCTCCACTAATTCAAAGTGGATGCTGTGTGAAAAGTAAAATGTCTTTGTAATACGGGGCTGTAAAGTCACAGCAAATTAACGCAGCCAGCAGTGCACAGAATGACACATCTGTGCCAAGTACACCTTTGTGGCAAGGCACTGGCTCTCAGTTTGCTGCCTGGGAATCTCTGCTGCTCCTGGACAAGGTCTTCTTCTGCAGGTTGGCTACAAAATAGAAATGCTTTAGCCTCGTTTTTTGAAATAAAAAAAAAAATACACATGCTGTTAACCCACTCAGCTGAAAAAAAAGCCATTGGCTCAGCTGCCACCATTGGGCTCCTGACTCTTAGACATCCAGTGTAAAATCAAACCAAATCATTGAACACAAAGGGCAGTGGCCTCAGGTCCAAGTCAGATTCCTCCCTTAATTCCAATTGTATTGTCCTTAATAATTGTATTAAGGACAATAATTCATTTTTTTTCAGCAGTCAACAAGTGCGTATATGTCGCAGACCTCTTTCATGAAAAATCCTTTCTTAGGATTTTTCCTTGTGAGAAGCTGCAGTTTCAGCAACCAAAAGTAACCAATGGTTATCTGCTGCTGTGCAATGCAACAGGTAGACCCGTGATTGGTCTCCTGTGGATGTTTGGATTTACTGACCACTCATGGCAGAGCTGGCTCTTGCTCTCTGTCTGAGACACAGATCTTTGTTAGTCCTTCTTTTCTATTCTTAGCTTAGCTAGCTTCTGAAGAAACCTTTTCCTTTCTATTTCTTTTTAGTATAGCCTTAATGTAACGTATATCATAAAATAATAAATCAAGCCTTCTGATCATGGAGTCAACATTCTCATCTCTTCTTCATCCTGAAAACCCTTGTGACCATACATATAAGTCACACATAGAAGTCATATCTGTACCGTCCATATTTCTAGGCTGTTAAAGAGGGCTGGACAAATTATTAACTCTTAACGTTCTTACCAGCATTGCACAGCAAATTACATTCTAATGGGCAGGTCATGAAAGGAGCAACCTGATGTGGTATTGGACTGAATGCCTAGATTCACAACATTGGGAGGGGTGGTAATAATAATATTTTGTGTAGCTGTAGAATACGTAAATGTACAAAGAAAGAGCAAAATAGAACAGAACCAAACAGAAATAATAAGACCACCTTCTGATAGGTGACAGTATTGAGTATCCAGTTATGAGAGCCATTTTTCTAAGGTGTGTAGAAATGCTGGAGATACTTATTTAAGAGTTTCTGCTATAAAAGTTTAATAACAGAGTAATATTATGAAACTGAGAAAACAGGCTAGCTATTGAAATTACCATCATAGCTATATAAATTTGGCTGTAGATTGCTATTGCCAGTAAAGGTAACAACTCTGCACTCAAGTCAATGAAAACTTTTTAAATATCAAGTCCCACAGCAACCAAAGCAGAAAAAGTTGAGCAGCTCCAGGCGAGCCAATAAATACCACTGAATTTTATTACTCTGAGAACTGAGGAATGAAGAAAGTTGCACCCTGAGCTTTGTGAGCTTTGAAGAGAATATTTAAAAATTAGGTTGAATTTTTTTGGGACCTGAGCTTTGATACGTGGAGTACAATGGAACTGAATTCATATGAATTTTCTTTGTTACAAGCCTTGCTTTGCTGGCTGAAACTGTAACCCAGGCGGAGAAGAAGAAAGGCATTGGAAAATCTCTGCCTCCTTCTGCCCCTCAAGTCATTACTTGTGTAAATACTTAGGAGAGAAGAGGGTACTGTAAGACACACTGAGACAGAAGACAAGTATTTTATGACAAATTAGCTTCAGATATTATAGGAGTCTCTATTAGGAAAATAAAGGAATGCACAAAGATCTTACCAGGGCAGCCATTTAAACCATGCTGCAGCCTGGCTGAGTGCTCAGGACTGTCCTTGGTGCATTCCAGTAGTACAAGGACTTCTGTGGTTTGTCATTATTGATTGGTGGGGCACAAAAGATCAGTTTATTGTGATTTCATTTCTCCAGCCCTAGACTGTGGAAATGAGCAATCCTCAAACACATTTACAAAGGGCTGTAAATGCAATTAATAAGAAAAGCCACCCTGCAGTATAGGTGGAAAAGCCCACACCTTAGGTCAAAGATGCTCAATATACTTTCAATCTCATCTAACCCATTGGAACTTGCAGATTTGTGTTTCCTGAAGGCAAAATCTGAGAAACGGAAGAAGTATTTTCACTTACTTCAGTTTAAATAAGAAGGTGGTCTCTGTTCTCAGCTTCTGCAGCCATCTGTGTATGTGGTCATATCAAATCCTACTGATACTAATTTCGATGGCAAAGAGTAATATAATGAAGAGTTAAGTTTATCAGTCAAATGGATAAAAATAATCCCACTTCAAAAGAAATGATTTTCTAATTCTCTAATGAGTACCTGATTTACATGTAAACAATGGTTATGGTTAATTAATTAAATGTCACATGATTGTTCAAAGTGCACTTACTGCTACTTGTGATGCAGTTTAGTCATAAACAACACAGCCAAGGAAGAATAATTTGAGACACATTTGCTTGGGCTTGCTGCTATTGGAATATCCCTGCAATTGCATTTTGCTTCCTGAAAATGGGACCTACATGGGTAGGTCCTTTTGTGGCTGTAGTACCAGCATAGCAGCAGGGCTGCTCTCCTTTCCTGAGAAGGGAATCTGCAGTGTGTGTTTGAAGTTATTATTGCATTTCCTGATTTAGAGTGGAGATCTGTAGCACAGAGTGGCAATCTTCTCACTTTGGTGTTTTGGTAAACCAGAACTAACTGTTGCCAAAAGGCTTTCCTGTGTTCTCACTGGTACAGTTGGTGTCTCCTCCTTAGGCTCGCTTTGTGGCTAGAAAATTTTATACTGACAGCTGTATGTCTTATTTTTGTTTGCTTTGTTTTCTCATGTTGATCTTTGCTGATTCTTCCCTGCAGTGTACCCCTGAATTAGAATCAATAGACAGTTTATTGTGGAGGAAGAGGAAGAATGTATGCAGACGACAGAGAGGGGAATCTGAAGGCTTTGTGGCCGTTGGATTCTGTCGTAGCAATTTCATTTCTAATCAGAGACTTTATTTATTACCCTGGCATCACCTGTCATCCTGATGAGGATAATGATTCAAGTGTGGTACATTTGTACTTCCTTTAAACTAAAAATAGGCTCCTTTTAGTTCTGTGTCTTTTCAGGATGTCTTTTATTTTTCTTTGACAGCTTAACTCTGGTTTTCATTTTAACTTAGGAAATAGTTCATAAAATACAAGTAGACAAATTCTTCCAGGGACCATGATTTTTAAAAACATTTAATGATGCAATTTTTGTAGAGGGACGGCACTGAATGTTTTGTGTGTAAAGTAGCTATTAATCAAAACCTACAATATGTAACAAACAAAGCAAAACAAAATTGGATTCACCTCTTTTCTTAAAAAAGAGCTGTTCCTAATGATGGAAATTAGAGATACTTTAGCAAAATTGAATGCTCTCTATCACAGAGCTGAAACCCTGGAAAATGCACTAAATGCCGTGAAACCCAACTGGAAATTCTTGTTTTCATAATCTATTACAAACTTGATGGATAACAAAGTCATGGTTGACCTTTCGGGGAAAGCAAATCAGATGTTTTTTTCCAGAGCATTTATTATGTCCCTACTGGATTCCTTATTTATCTGGTGTGAAGAAATCATACACATGACTTCTGATGAAGACCGTATGTAACTGTACCTATTTCTGCTTGGGCTGAGGTTTTCCCTTTATTGGTACTATTGCATAGATCACCTTGTTGGGATGTATTTTTCCATGCAGAAAAAGAAAAAATACAATATTATGTTTTTTAATGTAAGGAATGCAAGTTTTCCATCTCTTGAGGCTATCTGGAGCATTATTTGGTTTAAAGGAAGCATTATTAGGGTTAGGATTCCCACTTTGAGGCAATTGGCCTGTGTTGATCTAAAGGATTAGGGACTGTAGCATTTTCAAAACCTTTGTCAGAGGTTTCTCCCCCTTGTTTACTTTGTGTCACTGATAGAAATGTATCATTTTTGGAGTTGATATTTGTCATACCAGACTATGTGCATTTAGAAGGGAACACCCGCATTCAGCATCACAACAAAACCTAAACACCAGCAAAGTGGTGACAATCCTTGAAAGGAAATTGTAATTAAGTTTTTAATTATTTATTATTACTTCTATAATCATTTCATGTCTGAACAGTAGCTTATGATAAAACAAATCTCCATCACCTGGAGCCGTGAGGCAAAGGCTTTTCCATTAGTCATCATACTCTGCATAATGAGCAGCATTGCTAATGAGACACAAAACACTTCAAAGTTATTCAATCAGCAGTCTGAATAATGAGATTTTACACAAAAATGTAAATAGTGAGCATGCAACAAAAGCAGTAAGGTGGATTATAGCTTTTTCTTTTAAGCCACCATGAATGGATAGATTGAACGAAAATTAATTACATTTTATAAATAATATAGTGTTCCACAGATTCCTAAGAAAACAGAATAGGCCAGGGCACTTGGTGCTTTAGAAGAATATGAAATTAAATATGAGACATAGCTGCTTTGAATAAGCTTTATTGGAATCTCTAACATTGCCTTTAAATTTTTGTGGGAAACATCTGCAAAATGTTTCTTATAATAAGTCAGAAGATTATTAATACCATATTTGACAATTAGGTCAGACTTAGAGATCGGCCTGTAGTATACATTGATGCAAATTACATTAAAATATATATTCTATAATATAATAGGCATCAAGCCTGTCAGAATTCAAGGGGCATCCAGACAATGCTCCAGTCATGCTGCTTAACTTTAGGTGGTCCTGTGAGGAGCACAGAACTGGACTTGATCCTTCTGTGTCCCTTCCAGTTTGAGATATTCCATGGTAGCAAAATACCACGTCACATAACAGCAACCTGAGAAAGGACAATGGGTGACTGAGAGTTGAACATAATTTTTTCACATGTACAATCATATGGTTTTTAATCCTACTACTTGAGAGAAGCAAAATTAGAGGACAATGTTTCAGTTTTATTTAAAATGCCATGAAAATCAGTATCAGGACTGGTAAAACTAATGGCAGCTTCGTGATAGATATTACTGAAAAATAAAAATTTTTACTGATGGAAACCAGGAACATTTGAGATTTGACTTTGGATGCTTTGGAAGGTCTATGTTGCAGGATCATGCTTTTTTCAGAATAATTCCTGTATTTTTATATGAAAGAAAAAATGTCTTTGATGTAAAATTCTGCAAATGTTCAGGTGGAGCTTTATAAATCAATCAGTAGATTATGATTATGAGCAGTAGCAAACTCAGTTTCAAAGCAGTGTGCTCCCTTTATAATCATGTCAGCAGGGAAAAGCTTTGCTGCTGGCCATCTGCTGTTCAGGCAGGCTGCACTAACCTTCCACCTGCCTGAAAGAATAAAGGTGTTCTTTAGAAAGAGACACCAGAATTGTATTTAAAATTATTATTCAGAGCTGCAAAAAATTGTCAAAGTCGGAACCAGCAATGGATAGAATATAACTTAGAATTACTGAGTTATGTTGCATTGAAGAGAAATATATGATATGGGTCTCAATTTCTTACAAAATCTATTATCCCTTATGGAACAAACAAACAAATGAACAAGCAGACCCAAAATAAAACAAAAAAATTGTCTGAAAAATAGATCAATTTCTAGTGAATGTTTTTTACATTGCTGATTTCACTAATTCTGTTTTAAATATGTAAGCTACTAATTATCTCTGGTTATCAAACCAGATTCAGTGGCTAGGAGATGAAGTCCAATGTATTCAGACTTTAAATGCAAACCATGAAATTTTTACAATTCCCAGTTTGGTGAGAAACAACAAAAATCAATAAATAAATTTCAGTTGTAAGAGACTTATACAGAAGAGACTGGGATTAGGATTTTCAAGTTTATCTGTTAGAAAGGGCAGAAAACTACAAAGGGCAGAAAACTTATTGAGCTTCACTTTTTGCTGCACATAAATATCTGATGGTTTAAATACCACTCCTCCCAAGATTCATTGCTCCCAATGATGAAATGTATTTTTAGCTCAGCAGCACATCTCCTGGTGTGGGATAGGTAGCTGTAAACTGGACCAAGACTTAAAATAATGGCCCTGTCATTTTTAATTGTTCAGGAATAATATGAATCATTGTGAACTCATTTAGTATTAATTTGGTTGTTATAAAATGCTTCTATAGATCCTCTCAACTAATTAGCTTGACCTTCCTTTTGAAGGGTAACCGGTGGCTGTCTGGTGTTCAAGCTTGACTTGGAGCAGAAGGCAGGCTGGGAGCAGATTCCTGAGCCCCAAGTTCAGCCTTTCCAAGTTTCCTTCCCCCCCTTTGACAAGAACTTGGTTGGATAAATGCAACAATGACCTGGTTTGCTGGTTGCATATGAATAATGAGACTTGATGTTCAAAATGAAAAGCTTTTCTGGATCTCCTCTAGCTGTGGATCTCCTTAATTGCTGTGATGTTTGAGGTAGTTCAAACTTCTCCACTCTTCTGGGAGTAATGATGCTTGTGCATCAGCACAGGAATGTTTAATGAAGAGTGTCTGGGATGCAAGCATATGCCTTAACAGCAAGTTTAAAGAGAAAGAAAATAAACTGTATTTAAGATACATTTCTTCAAAAGGGGCAACACCACGCCAAGAGGGAGAGACAAATAATTCCCTGAAAAAACAGTGATTTCATTTGTCCTACATGACTTCAATGAGATCATAACTTTTTTTTTTGAGAAATAGTGATGATTTTGCTAAACTGAGCTTTTAATGCAGAAGCCAGTGACCCATCCTATTGACAGAGATGGATACTGCAAGTGCAATAATTTGATTGCCAGAATATGACACAAAGTAGATAAGGTATTTTATCTTTTTCATCCACTAGATTATGCATTCTCCTTACTTTGGTATTTCTGATATATTTTCTGAGAATCAGTTTTGTCTCATGTAAATGGTTCTCTGGAGAATTTCATAACTAGAGGCAGCAGAAATAAAAAATAAAACCTGTCATTAAGGAAAAAATATTTTGCATTGTTGGCACAAAAATAATCCAAATATGCACATGGCCAGGCAAAGCAGTGGAGCAGTGGTTGAGTTTGTTCAGAAAAATGTCCCGCTGTTCTGTCAAAAGCAGCACATGTATCTCATGTCATTGGGCCAGATGAGCAGTCCAAGCTGTAGACTTGTAGTAAAATACCCAAAGAAGAGGTGCAAGTCTAGGATGTCCTTCCAGGAAATTTTAAATCTATGTGCAAGAAAGAGGAAAATACTGTCTATTTTTTTATTTTTCTAAGGTGATGAGTTAATATTAACTGTTTTCCTGTTTCTGCTGCTGTGCTTCCCCCTTCTGTGCAAATGTGTGCAGAGTTGCTGCTGTTACATAAAGAATGCAAAGCAGTAGTTTATTTTCTTCTTGCAAATTAAATATTCTGTACATTTTTTTTCTGGTGTTTTTTTCCCCTTTCCTGAACATCCTTGTTGCTGTTATTGTAGGCAACATAACCCTGGTTGAAAAGAAATCATCTGTACAGAAACAAGAAGAGTGGATTTGGGAAGAAATTGCTGCAAAGAAGAAATGCTAGACTGATGTTTTCAAAAGAATAAATGCTATTTTTGGCATTTTTGGTAAGTGCACAAGTAATATTCTGCTGTAACCTATTTCCAGAAATCTTTTGCATTGTGTAAGTCACTCCTTTGAATGTCTGTGGCTGGGCAGATCACAATATTGTCAAAAGGTGTTCAAATATGATTATTATTTCAAATGTAATGGATATTTTCTGAGCAAATGAATTCTTGAAAATCAGAGATGTTAAAGATATATGAAGACTGAACCCAGTAACCTGCATTCAGATTTTGATGTTTAGTCAGAAACATGTCATAAGTCAAGAGACATTGTAATTACCAATGGATATTCTTTACCAAGGTGCGATTATTAGTTTAATTTTTAATTTTTTCAACTTTGCTCATTCTTACTTAAAGGAGTTTAAGTCTTTTCATTTTCTTTTTGTAACTAACATTTAATATTCCACATCTGGTTGCCAAAATGGAAAATGTGTATTATTTGCTTACAGTAGAGGTGGGAATTATTCCTTGCCATAGCACTGGTATGAAGTTTGTTTTAAAACATGAAAGATCCATTTTAGATTCCTGAAAAGAGGTATTAAAATTTCTTGTTAGATATTGCTGATTGTGATTGAAAACCACTTCATTGAATTACAGTAGAGGGAGATGAAGGACATCTTGCAGCAATGAAAATGGTTGCAAATTTAATTAAAACATTAAATTATTGTTGGAATAAAGGTCATAATCATAAAACCTAATTGAAGGAAGTACATTAGCATGTACCCTAAGGTATCCTTTCCATTTCCAAATATCTATTACATATTTGACATTTGAAGAGGAAAGAGGTTCCATTTTATCTGGATGGATGAACGGCGATGGGGAGAAGTGTTATACATAATACAGTGTAAGAGCCCCATTTTTCAAAACATCATTTGCTCCTTGCATAGGTGCAACACTCTGATTTTATGTCTCTGACTGAGGAAATTCCCCTTATTTATTGAGCATCATGGACCTGCATAGGGCAGAGGACATCATATCATGTACTTAGACTTTTCCCTGTGGAAAAAGTGGAACTTAACTCCCTTTAAATTTGACAAAGCCTCAGTTACCAGCTGTCACCTTGTTACCTAGGCTGCCTTTGTGAGAGATGTGTTGCTGCCTGGAGAATGGGATGTCTGTGTAACATCATATGAAATGCTTATCAAAGAGAAGTCAGTATTCAAAAAGTTCAACTGGAGATACCTTGTTATAGATGAGGCCCACAGGATTAAAAATGAAAAATCAAAGGTAATTTATTTTACACTAAGCAAGAGATCTGTGTGGGTTATTTAGTTGATGGGGTAGGGACTAGTAATGTTTAAATATATATGTTTGATATTTGGACATGTCTCACTGTCCTTCAGTTATCAGAAATTGTAAGGGAATTCAAGACTACCAACTGACTGCTATTAACTGGAACTCCACTTCAGAACAATTTACATGAACTCTGGGCACTTCTCAACTTCCTTTTGCCAGATGTCTTTAACTCAGCTGAAGTAAGTCTTTTGTTTCTGAATCAAATTAATTTTGCTGGTTTTCCCAATTTGAAAGTAGACCTGGATATGTATAGTTAGTGGTGTCAGTTACTGATAAGTGATAGATTGAGTTGGAAATGTTTGTTATAAAGCTTTTCATAAAATAGGCCAAATAAGGTCATTTGTTCTTTTACTTCCTGGCCATATGAGAGTTGTATTTGTTCACCATTGTGATGCTATTGTACCTTGAAAGGAAGCCTCTTATAAACCAATGATTTTGTTGATACAGGATTTTGATTCGTGATTTGATACCAACAACTGTCTAGGGGATCAAAAACTGGTGGAGCGCCTTCCTATGGTGAGTCCTTTTGCCTTTTATACAAGGGTTACATTTACCTAAGTTAAATCCCAAACAGTTCTTCTAATACTTCTTATGATAGACTATTAGGATGAGAGAGATTATTCCACAACTTTTCAGTCAAGCAAAATTAAGTCCAAGGACACAGAACCATGTCAAAGATCATTTTGACCTAATCTTTGAGTCTTTCAAATAAAGCACATGTATATCCTATGTATAGCAAATAATTTCTCCATAGAGGTTGCTTTTTTTTTTTCAGATTGTCTAACACTAGATCATGTATCTGTGATAGAGAATATCTGCTCTTTGCTTCATCCATTGACCTGATCAGTGTTTCAGTTTCCAAAATGCATTTAATGGTGAACCTCTTTCAGGTGCTACGACCATTCCTTCTCCGTCGCATCAAGGCTGATGTGGAGAAAAGCTTGCCTCCAAAGAAGGAAGTTAAAATTTATGTGGGCCTCAGCAAAATGCAGCGAGAATGGTAATTAATGCATGTGCTTGACTGGGCTGTGGTTCAGGCTCAGAAGGAATGTGCTGTCTGTGACTTGGAGGTTGTGTAGAACTCAATTTATTCTCTCTGGTATACTCCCAGTTTATTCCTGTTTCTTTCTGACACTGCTATGACAGAACCATGCATGTCAGGGAGATTTACCTGATTAAATGAAGAGAAGGGTGAGCTTTAGACAGTATTTGTAGCCTAAAGACTTATGAAAACTTGCTTAACTTCTTGCTTAAAGGAGAGGAGGTTCAGGAGGAACCTTTTTGCTCTGCACGACTCCTGGATGGGAGGGTGCAGCCGAGGGGGTCATCAGCCTCTTCTCCCAGGCAACAGAACAAGAAGAAATGGCCTCAAACTACACCAAGGGAGGTTCAGGTCAAGCATCAGGAGGAATCTCTTAATGGAAAGGGTTGTCAAGCATTGGAATAGACTGCTCAGACAGGTGGTGGATTCACCATCTCTGGAGGTATTGAGGAAACAGCTGGATGTGGCACCCAGTGGATGGTGGTGTTTAGCCTAAGGTTGGAACTGATGATCTCAGAGTTCTCTTGCAACCCAATCGATTCTGTGAGTCTGTGCTACATTTCTGACTTGCCCAGAGGCAAAAGAATGACACCCAAACCATGTCCCATGGCTGCCATGATGCTGAGGGCAGGTTCTGTCTCCCACAGGCTTTTCCTGGCTTACATGTATTCAAACCTTTCCTCCTCCTCCCTCTGCACCAGCAAAAGATGCAGCTTGTAAGTCATCCCCCAGCTTCATTTCAGAGTGAACAGAAGGGTTTTTTTCTTTCCGTGCTGTAGGTATACCCGAATCCTGATGAAGGATATAGATATCCTGAACTCAGCTGGGAAGCTGGACAAGATGAGACTGCTGAACATCCTGATGCAGCTGCGGAAATGCTGCAATCACCCGTACCTCTTTGATGGAGCAGAGCCTGGCCCACCTTACACAACAGACATGCACTTGGTCACTAACAGTGGCAAAATGGTACTTCTAGACAAATTGCTGCCTAAGTTGAAAGAACAAGGTATACATCTCCTTTCTGGGGTTTTGAGAGTTTTTTGGTTCAGTAATATTTTTGTGTATTCTGAGCAAAACCCAGCGGACTTTAGCCAGGATTACTGTTGGTTTCTAGTATGATACCAGCTTGGATCAATAGTCCATTATGGCTTTTTGTGTTGAAGTGTTTTGATTTCTTTTTTTTTCCCACTTTTTCATCGCAGCTAAGTTCACACCATAAAAACATCATTTGATTGGGGCTTTAGATTTTCTTTCATCGTTTTCTTAGCTATCTGAAATATAATTATGTAGTATTTTAGCCACGCCTTTGATTTGCCATGAAGGACCATTTCAGATTCAGAGTCCTCCTACATAGCTCAAGTCAAATCCTGTGTGAAATGTTGGTCTTTCTTGCTGGATGTGATTTTGAACAGTACCTGAGGTTTTTCTGTGTATTCTATAAACACTCAGACATGGGGGAACTCTTGAGTTGTTTTAAAGTTATTTGAGCTTTGAAATGGATTACTGTAAAAGTCACTTGCAACAGAGTTTTTGACACTGGAATAAATTTTTAGCTCACTATTTTTTGAGTATGCTTACAGTAGTAACTTTGCTAAAGAAGTTGGATGTAGGTTTGTGAGTGGGGACACTTTGCAGGAAAACAAAACCACGTCCAAACCTCAACCTTCTGTAGTATAGAAGTAAACTGTACTTTGTATCTAGGTATCATCCAAGCAGCTGTGACTGTATAACTCAAGACTGAAAACCAAGCAATTCAGTGGTTACTGTGCTTTTTTGATCTTGGTTTCTTCCTGATATCAGGTTTATTGATGAGGTGTTGTAATTAATACTGGACTGGTCTCAAATCAAATTAGCATCTTAAACAAGAGAGTTCAGTATTAACCCTTGAGTCCAAAGGACAAAAGGAAGTAGAAACTTTGTTATATCCTGTGTTTTACTTAAATTTCTCCAGTAGACTGGAAATGGCTGAGTGTATATGCATAAAGTACTGAACCTTTTCTTTTTTTTTTTATTTAAGTTGTTCTTGGCAGTAAACTGACAAGTACTTAAGAAGAATTCACTTTATTTCTAGAGATCTTAAATCCAAAACAATCAAATACTTCAAAATTTTATTATTTATACTTGATAATGTTTTTATATTTGTGCTACCATCTTACTCTGCCATGTCTGGGAACTTTTTCTTGAGGAGTACAACACAAAATGAAAAGGAGAAGCCAGCCATTAATTAGACAGTGACATATCAGGGTAAGACAAACGTGTCCTATGGCATGGATGTGCTGTGGCAGCAGCAGCTGCAGCCCTGCATTGTAGTTTGGGTCTGAAATTCAAACGACTTTTCTTCTTAGTACATGGAATTGCCCTCCTTCCTTTTCTGGTAGTGCAGACTTGGAGAGTTTGTTTAATCTTACATTTTGGTGAAAGCATAAGAAACCTTTTTACCCAAACAGGCTCAAGGGTTCTAATCTTCAGGCAGATGACAAGAGTTCTAGATATTTTGGAAGATTACTGTATGTGGAGAAATTACGAATATTGCAGACTGGATGGACAAACTCCTCACAATGAGCGACAGGTATTTACAACTTCAGGGATTGTATTTATGTAAAAATAGTACTTGTAAAACATTTTGTTTAACTGATACATTCTTTTCATTGATTTAGGCTTCCATTAATGCATTCAATGATCCTGACAGCTCAAAATTTGTGTTCATGTTGAGTACACGAGCAGGAGGTCTTGGAATCAATCTGGCTACTGCTGATGTTGTAATTCTCTTTGATTCAGACTGGAATCCACAAGTAGATCTCCAGGCTATGGTAAGATTCCAGATGGAAATTATGGGGTTTTGTTTTTCTTTTTCTCACAGTACTTTGCTAGAAATGTGTACTTCCAAAATAAATTGGTATTTTCCCATTTTAGCACAGGAGCAGGATTTGTAAGACTAATTTTCAGTTCAAGTGCAGCTTCCACTGTGTGGAACCATTAGTCCTCAGTCACATTTGGGTTATACAGTGTTTTATGTAGTGGGAAATGCTGGGTGTGTGCTACACCTCATAGTATTGTTTAATGCAAATAGCCTACTTGAGTAAGTAAAAATGAATTAAATCTAGGTTGTTAATCCCAAAACTATAAAGCTGTTGTGGGGAGTGGAGGTGAATGTGTTTTCACTGTTTTTCCTGCGATCTTGAAAATGAGATAAAGAAAAGTTGAATTAAAGTTTTCAAAAACTGCTTTTATGGTGATGGTAATGATAATACTCATTTTAGTAACTATCCTTAGGGGTTTTTTTAAGTAGATGTGGATGCATCTCCATCCTGGATACATGTCAAGGACATTAGTGACCACCTAAGAAAGCAAAGCTATCTAAAAACTGCCAGTGGATTTTTGGATTTTTGGTTGGTTTTTTTTTGGTTGTTTTTTTTTTTTGACAAATGAGGGCTTTCAGAGAGAAGTCTTGGAAATGTCTTAAATTATTTCAGTTAACCTGTGGGTCTCAAGTACTCTAGCAAAAATCACTTCAAAAGAATGAAGGAACTGGTGTCTAATAGCTCAAATGAGGCAGTACCAGCTACCACTACAGGTGTGTGTTGAGAATACTGATTCTCACAGTGGTTCATGTTTCACTAGTCAGGAGAGGCAGGGTTATTGTATTTTTCTTGAACTATTCATGGCACTACTGAAGGATTTTGAGAAAGGCAGCTTTTGGTCAGCAGAGAGATGATTTCTTCATGCTTTGATTCTACAGAAGGTTGCTTAAGGTCAGAAGCATCCAAATCTTCTCCTCTGTGTGTGATTTAATGAAAAACCCCAAATCCTGCTGTTTTTTAGCTATGACACATAGAGACACACTCACTGTCAGTGTTATTGAAAAAAAAAAACCCCAAACCTGCAATGTAGATAAAAATGTAATATCTTGGGTAGCCATGGATAGCTGTAAACATTTTAGTAACCTGTGCTGTTCTGTTTTGTAAATTTGTGTGCTGTAAATAATGAAAATCTTAAACCTCATTATGTAGTCATGCTGGAAGGCAAGTGCTGACTTTTTTGTTACTGTTTTGGGCAGGATCGAGCGCACAGAATTGGGCAGACCAAGACTGTCCGTGTGTTCAGGTTTATTACAGACAATACCGTGGAGGAAAGGATAGTGGAGCGTGCAGAAATGAAACTGCGCCTGGATTCCATAGTCATCCAGCAAGGCAAGTATTATATGAAGGCACTTCGGATCTAGGATGAAATTCCCTTCTTCTCCCATTGTAAATCATGGTGGAATCAGCCAGTAAGAACCAGTGGGAGTGTTGCTTTTGCCTCATCTGAACTCTGAAGGGAGTTCATGTGCAAAGGCCTCATCCACTTGGAAATTTGTTTTACTGTAGGAGTAGGCATTTCCTCACTAACTTTTTGCTTACCTGCCCGGTGGGATATAGTCATATTTGACTTTTTAAAGCACTCAGTTTCTTCTTTCACTTTAAATTTAAATGAATGCCTTTCCTTTTTCTAATAGACAGAGAAAAGTAAGGTAACCTTAGTTGACTTGCTTGGAATCAGTAATATGTAGTTTGTATGTGGAAATATAAGGGGGAGAAAATCCTGTATTGCTCCTTCCATAACATAAACTCTTCAGTGAGTTGCTATCCTCAAGCATTTTTATCTTTAGGAAGATTGGTGGATCAAAACCTGAATAAACTTGGAAAGGATGAAATGCTGCAAATGATCAGACATGGAGCAACACACGTGTTTGCTTCAAAGGATAGTGAGATTACAGATGAAGATATTGATCACATTTTGGAAAGAGGGGCAAAGAAGGTGAGAAGGTTTGTAAAGGGGAAGCTCACCTGTAGATTTGAATGTGATGGCAAGATAGTGAGTCTCTGGATGATAACTTGGTTCCAAGCTGGAGAGAAAAGGGGTTTTTGCTGTAGAGGGTTTTTGTGTTACTCAATCGTGTCTGTTTTTTCTGATGTTGTCAATAAGATGTTTTATAGTCAAGTACCTTCTAGAATGGCTCCTCTTCTTTCTGGCAATGGGATGTTTTAAAATGAAGTACCTTTCAGAGTGGCTCCTTTCTGGAATGAGGTGTTTAATAATGACGTGCCTTCCAAAATGGCTCCCGTTCTATCTGGGAATGAGATGTTAAATAATGAAGTACCATCCAAATGGCTACTATTCTTTTCTGTATCCCCTGTCCAAGACTGCGGAAATGAATGAAAAACTTTCAAAGATGGGTGAAAGCTCCCTTAGGAATTTTACTATGGATACTGAATCTAGCGTGTATAATTTTGAAGGGGAAGACTACAGAGAAAAACAGAAGGTAATGTTTTAAGTTTCTTTTGGAGGAATGCCCTGAATTGCATGTTTTAGTCATACTTATTTAAGAGGTATTGGGTAAAATACAGTGTCATCTATGAAAATAGTTTAAATAACACTTATAACACTTATAATGAAGTAGATGTAGATCTAATTTTACATAAAACTTGTAGCTGGTCTCATGATCTTGCAAGACTTAATTTTTGGTTTTGGGGGTGATGGGTTTTGTTTTTATAGTTGGCATTTACAGAGTGGATTGAACCCCCTAAAAGAGAAAGAAAAGCCAATTATGCTGTGGATGCTTACTTCAGAGAGGCTCTTCGAGTCAGTGAACCAAAAGCACCCAAGGTGAGTTGACTAATCAAAAGAAATAAAGTTTTTCAATATGTATGGTAAATGGCTGAAGCTCTAAGCAACAAATAGGTCTTGAGTCATAAAAACTGCTCTGTTCACTTTTATAAAGTGGAGGGACTATCTAAATTTAGAAAAAATTTCCAAAAGACTTGAGACAAACTTCTGTGAGAAAAAATAAGAACAGTATGAAACTTGTAAGACGTTAGGGAGGCTAAGATCAAGTTTTTTCTAGTTCTTATTTAAGCAGCTGTAAATTTTCCTGTGGAAGATTAATGCTTTAAACACGTGTGACTTTTTCACCAGCCACCTCCTCCCAAAAGACCTCTCTTCCCCTTCTCTCACTGCTCTTTTACTTTTAGAATTCTTTGTGGTGGTTGGTGTGTCTTGCATGGTGTGACTTTTTTCCCCCCAAGTTAAGACAGTGCATTTTTGTAACAATAATGCTTTTTGTTTGCTCATAAACTTAAATTACTTCTTACAAGCAAGCAGATTCTGGATGTGAAAGGGAGCAAATGCAAGCTTTGTGTTTCAGGCTCCACGGCCTCCAAAACAGCCAAATGTACAGGACTTCCAGTTCTTTCCTCCTCGCCTGTTTGAACTGTTGGAAAAAGAGATTCTCTACGACAGGAAAACAATTGGTTTACAAGGTAACTGAAGAATTTCCTTGACCAGAGGGCTGGAGCACCTCTCTTAGGAGGAAAGGCTGAGAGTTGGGATTGTTCAGTCTGGAGAAGCAAAGGCTCTGGAGCAACCAAATTGCAGCCTTTCAGTACCTAGAGGGGGCTTGCAGGAAAGCTGAAAAGGGACTTTTTACAAGGGAGCAGCTTTAAACTGACAGAGGGCAGTTTTGGGTTGGATATTGGAAGGAAATTCTTCACTGTGAGTGTGGTGAGGCACTGGCACAATTTGCCCAGAGAAGCTGTGGATGACCCACATTCCACTTGCTTGGAAGTGTTCAAGGCCACGTTGGACGAGCCTTTGAGCATCCTTGTCTAAGCAGAAGGTGGCCCTGCCCATAGCAGGGGCTTGGAAAAGAGGTGATCTTTAAGGTCCAGTCCCTTCTGTGTTATTCTCTAAATTCTTGCAATGGAACAGTTTAATGCAACAGTAGGAGAATAAGTACTTTTCCAGCCTTTCACAGTAATTTAAATGAAATAAAATCATGTTCAGCTGTCGAAGCTATTAGGTTATATTAACAAAAAGGTGACAATTAGTAATTATCTGTGAAAAATTAATTCAGTTTTATAAAGTGCAAAACCTTTCAGGTACCTCGTAATCCTGATCTCCCAAATGCAGCCCAAGCACAAAAGGAAGAGCAGCTTAAGATTGATGAGGCTGAACCTCTTAATGATGAAGAACTAGAAGAAAAAGAGAAACTTCTAACCCAGGTATTGTCGGTTCTTCAGTGAGACTGAAATCAGCCAAAGCTTGTTTTGTGTTTCACAGCATTATGGGAGCATTTCTTGGTCACTGATCGGCATGTGCCGTAGTTAACACATCTGCACAGTTTGGTTCAGACTGAAAAGAGTTTCCAGCATTAGGTTTGTCATAGGCCTATGTCATAGGATATCTTTGAGGAATGTGCACCAAGGATTCTCCTGAATCCTAGTCTGGCATTCACTATAGACTGTGATGTCTTTCCATGAAACCTTGCAGAATGGCTGCAGAGCTGGGTGTGCTGCATTCCACATGATTTAATGCACATATTCTGCCTCAGTTTCACACCCTTATGGAAGTGAATCCTGGGGTCTGAACAGTCAGTTTTCCTAAACCACATCTGGTAGTGGATAGTTCCCCTCACTAAAAGAGGGTGTGAGCTGAATAAGTATATAATTAGGAAGCCTGTATATTTAAATAATTTAAAACCAGGTGAATGCTTGATATGCCTTATTTGGATATTTTATTTACACGTTGTATTTTGGCAGGGGATCGGAATTACAGGACAGGATTTCTTGCTTGCGTAGTAATGAGCTGGAACAGCTCACTGTGGAGACACCAGAATCACAGAGGTCAGGAATCAGTACAGTCCAGTAAGCTGTGGCTAAATCACAACATGGCTGGCAGAACTTGCTACTTCCCACTACTTGTAAAAGCTACTGGTAATATGAAATGAACCTACTTTAGCTCATGACTTCAGCAGTGCTACTTGTGTCTCTGCTGAAAATCACCATCACAAGGTGGCTTTAGTCCTTCTGAGGGAGAGTGACCGTGCAGTGGTCACTGCAATGATGCAATGGCTGAGGGTGTCTGTGAGGCACTTGGGGGGCCTTTTTGACAAAACAAAAGCCATTACACTACTTTCACTTGAGCAATTTTTTTTTCTTAGAAAGTAATCCCACAGAGAGACTATTAGGAGGAGGGATTAATTTTTCAGCTGAAAACTTACCAGAAATTACTAGGTAAATAAAGAACTAGTGCTAGTCATTTTGCAGTATTTAAATAGAGAGACTACAGTGACTGCAGTATAAAAAGAGTTCTACTAAATTAAACTGCAGAGAAAGAAAAGGTTTAACACTGTGGAATGATGGAAGTGTTACAGGCAATTTCAAGAAACCA
This sequence comes from Agelaius phoeniceus, assembly GCF_051311805.1. NCBI lineage: Eukaryota > Metazoa > Chordata > Aves > Passeriformes > Icteridae > Agelaius > Agelaius phoeniceus. The sequence continues at coordinate 910,034 of NC_135270.1, forward strand.
GTTGAATCAAATTTGGAGATGGACAAATCCTGAACCTCTGTGCAATGTTTCCTCTTGATTGCTGTATAGGGCTTCACTAACTGGAATAAGAGAGATTTCAACCAGTTCCTCAAAGCCAATGAGAAGTGGGGCCGTGATGACATTGAAAATATAGCACGAGAAGTCGAAGGAAAAACCCCAGAGGAAGTCATTGAGTATTCAGGTAACTTAATTCTGTACTCAGCTCTGAGAGTATCTAACTCTGCTTGGCTCATTTGAACTGCCTAAGAACATGGTAACATCCTACTGCTGAGAATTTCTTACACTGCTGTTCTAAGATTTTTGGGGTAGAATTATATGATGTATTTTGGATCTGCTGCTCTGTCTTTTACCATCATTACTGCCTGCACAACTAAGGCTGTACTAAAATGCACACCTAAACTCCTGCTGAGCCACTTCACTGTATCCTGAATCTAACTGGGTAGCACTGTCTTCAGTTCTTGTTAATTTTTGCAAAGGGAAATGCTAAGAAACACTGCTTAGCTGAAGAGATTTCCCTTTTCCTTGTATTCATTAATGAGAAGTTAACCTTTACCTCCTCCTCGAGAGCAGAACTCAGTAAATACATCACGATTGAACCTACAGCCACCACTGGTAACCTGAGTCTTAACCTCGCATTAGAAGAGATTTTTTTCCACTGTAGTGTAGCTGCAAAGTCCTGGCACTACATTTCTAAAGGTATAGAGCAAGTTGAAAATGTGCAAAAATCTTGTACAAAAACCCCTTATTTAAACACCTAATGGTCTTTCAGGCACTTGCTTGTCTTCAGGCACTCAGTTGCCCTCTTGCTTCTATTGATAAAACTGTATTCTGTTACATCTGTTTTCATTTGAAGAAGCTTTGTTTCCTTTGAGGAGACTGACACACAAAAGTCTTACTGGCCTGTATTGTACCTCACTTAAACTGAAGATTCCTATATCTACCCTCTTCAAAACAGCATTTGTACTACTGCAGCACATGGTAGCTGGAAGGGAAGGTTTCTTACCAGCTCAAGGCATGTCTGTTGTTACACAGCAGTAAGCTCTGGTAAAAGGAAGGAACAGCTAACATCCTTTTTTTAAGGTTAAACCTCTGACTTTTACAATGCATGATAAGATACTAAGAAGTTGTTCTTTTCTTAGCTGTGTTCTGGGAAAGATGCAATGAACTCCAAGACATAGAGAAGATCATGGCTCAGATTGAAAGAGGAGAAGCTAGAATTCAGAGACGAATCAGCATAAAAAAGGCTCTCGATACAAAGGTGGGTTTGCTCAGTTTCTTTTTTTTTTTCCTGGTGCCAGTGAGGGGAGATGCATGACCCCTGTCTGACCAGTGCTGCTGATGTATGAAGACATCTTGGGCATGACATTGGTCTCTTTGCATAACACTCAGCAATTTCTTCCTATGGCTTTTCCATCCCATGGAAGTGCTGTGATGACACCCTTAGCTATGGTCTACCCTGGTGTTTGTAACAGTCTTCTGTATTACAGCACACAGTTCAGAGCGCTGTGTAACTCCACATAGTACAGGCCTTGGGGAGGAGCACAGTTCCTTCTGGACACGTGGAACTGAAATTAAGAGAGAGAGAGAGAAATGGAGAGAGGGGGATGGAGAGAGGGAGAAATGGGGGAGATAAAGGGATGGAGAGGGATAGAGAGAGGGAGAGAGAGAAATGGAGGAAGAGAAGGGAGAGAGGTAGGTGGGTAGAGCAATAGGGGAGAGAGAAACATAGGAAAACAGGTGGAGAGAATTGGAGTAAAGTAGAAACAGGTAGAGATGGCAGAAGACAGAGGGAGTTAGAAACATCAGATTAGAGAGCACTTAAAAAAGACTGATCCAACAGTCTTGGGGAAGGATGGGAGATAGACCTTTTAACATTTCTGCTTTTGTCTCTTTCTGTGGTGCATCATATCCATCCCTTCCATAGCTGAACCAGTGGGTCTGGACTTTCTGACAGGAATTCAACAGAAAGCTTTTTCAATCTTTTGTCCCCCTAGAAGCAGCCCAAGTTTTTGGGGCAGTCCATCTCAAAACATTTCTGTAAAATTTCCTTTTGGTTCTTGATGCTGCTCAGGGCCATCAGACTGACACAAAACCCCCTCAGTCATGTCCCCAGCCCCGGTGGAACGGCCGAGCTCTCTGAACTCCAGCCTTGCACTGTCCCACCGTAATTACATTGCAATTGTAGATAGAATTGTGGCAGGTTCTAGGCCACTGGCTCGGAATCCTCCTGAATCCTCAGGGCTGACCACGGCATTTGTCTGTACTTTCCTGTCCCTGGGGCTGATCACTCCGTGCTTCCCAAGGGACGGAGCACTCGCTCTGCACGGCTCCTTAGAGCTGAGGGTGCCTGCCCACACTGAGAGATGGGTGAGTGAGCGACGCCGTAATGTTCAGGTTGGTTCGGCTTATCTAGTTCGGTCGGGCTTATCTAGTTCGGTTGGGCTGAACGCGGTTCCGTCGCGTTCCGTTCAGTTCACCTCAGCTAAACTCGGATGGATTCGGCAAATCGCGGCCAGAGTTGGCCGTTCGGGTAGGCTCGGCTGTTGTCGGCTGCTGTCGGCCACACTCGGCTGTTGTCGGCTCCACTCGGCCGCACTCGGCTGTTGTCGGCTTCACTCGGCCGCACTCGGCTGTTGTCGGCTCCACTCGGCCACACTCGGCTGTTGTCGGCTCCACTCGGCCACACTCGGCTGTTGTCGGCTCCACTCGGCCACACTCGGCTCTTCGGCCCTACCTGACTCTGCTCCGCGCTGCAATGGCGGCCGCTGGCAGGGCCCCGCTCCCCGGCCTGAGCCCCGGGAGGGGACAGAGCGCTGGGACAGCCGCCGCAGCCCGGCTCACCCTGTCCCTGCCCGGCCCCGCGTCCCCCGGAGCGCGCCCTGCAGCGCAGAACGCGGCCTTTGGGCCAGGAGCGGGGACAATGCCCTCGGCTCGGCAGCAGCGCCGGGAGGCAGCGGGCGGTGCCCTCAGGTGAGCGGCCGGAGGGGAGGGAGCTGGGCCGGGGGCACCGGGGCCGGGGGCACCCACAGGGGGCCGGGGCTGCTTTGGGCGCTGCTGCGTGGGACCCGCTGCGGGTGGCACGGCTCTGTCCCGGGCCTTGCGGCTCTCTGGGATCGTGTGCCGTGGAATGAAGGTGGGGCTCGTCCCAGCTGCGGGAACAGCGTTTTCTTGGGTGAGAAACAGAGTTCACTCTCTAGAATTTTTACACGTTTGTTAAGGGATAAAAGGCAGCACTGGGGTGCTTGGCTGTTTGCCAGGAGCACCCGGTTCCCTTAAACCGTGTTCTCTAGATTCTGTTCCATTGCAGTGGGGTGTGCATATTCATTAGAGTTTATACATATTCCAAGAGTCCTTTTCAGTTTAGATGTTCTTTTGCTTGGTTGGAACCTTCGCGCCATCTTGTGGATTCAACCGATATACTTTATTTCTTCCTGTGGTGCCATCCTGTTTTATTTTCAGTCCCTCGTTATTTGATAACGAGGGTCAGTAAATTTTTCCTTTTTTTTTCAGTGCTCTGGTTTCTGTTTCTGTTATCTTGTGTTTCAGATAAGATTGTCCCCAGCTGTGGGAAATCACCTCATTATCTGAGACCATTTTCTGAGTTCCTTACGTGTAAAAGCATTTGAACATTTCACAGTCTCTATTATAGTATTACAGTCTAAACTAGTGTCTGTTACAGTGCTGTTTATGAAAGCTGTGCAGTGCATACACGAACTGACAGATTATCCTTGATCCAGAGCAGTAGTTACAGACTGTCCCCTCTTGGGAGTTTTGTGCTCAATAACACCGTGCCAGAGCTCAGACATAAATGGCAAGGGCAAGAACTGCATTTGTTCTGTTCCATTCTGGGCTGGGCTGAGCTCTGTTTGCCGGGAAGCAGCGGGATGGGTGTCCCTGTGCCCACCCCCCTGGGTCCCAGAGAGAAGCTGCTCCTGTGGCTGCAGCTGAGGGGCACTGGGAAACCTGAACGGTCCTGATGGAAACCGATGCCAAACCGGGTTTGGTTGGGTTTGGGACTTGCCATTTTCCCCTGATGCGTGGGTTTTGCCTTAGGAAACAGGAACTGGGCACCAGGACATTTTGTTAGCCTAGAAGGGAGGAGTTGGTTTGTATTTATTTCCTGAGGCACCTGGATCGATTTGGGTCTCAGTTGGCACCCGAGAGCCTCCTCTGTGTCCTGGGTGGGGTGGTGGCTACCAAAGGGGTAAAAGGTGGAGCAGGAGGGTGGGTGGAGAGGAGAGCAGTGGCTCTGTGGGGATTTGCATCTGGAAAGGGCCCTCAGTTTCCTGGCGGGAGTCCTGGAATCAGAGCTGAGAGTCGCTGAGCAGTGAGGATCGTGCAGCTGCAGCGCGGAGAGTGCAGAGGCTGCAGTGGGCGTTGTCTGCTCGCTCTCCTGATGTCCCATCTCTAATGCTGGGCTGGCACCCAGGCACCTCCCAGGGCTGCACAGCCTCAGGGCAGGGGTGGTTTGTAAATGTTTTAAATGCTGCAGCAGCTCCCTCAGGCTGGATGAGTGTGAGGATATCCAGCTCTGCCTTCGGGCTTGGAGCACGGCAAGGGTGCAGGGCTCACGGTCAGTCTTGTTTAAACACTTGTAATAGCAAAACATTTTAAAGCAGAGACTGTGAGGCAATAACAAAGGCGAGTCTGTGGCAAGGATAGGTCCGGGCTGTCTTTATTAAAGATCCACACTGCTGGATGTTGTGTCAGAGCCCTCTGGGGACAGAAGGTGTCCCCAGAGCTTCATGAAGCCCTTGTTTCCTGCTGGCAGGGCAGGGGGTGAGCCCAGCCTCGGGGGCTGTGTGGCTCCTCCTGCCTGGAGCAGGGACAGCCCGTGGGGCTGAGCCCCAGAGGTTCAGTTGCTGGAGCAGGTGGGGATCTCTTTGTGCCTGGGAATTGTCGCTGCTGCGTTCCTGTCCCAGCTGCAGGGTTCCCTCAGAGCCCGTGCCCTGCAGCAGCACTGGGAGCTCCTGGGCTGGGCAGGGAGTAGCTCTGGCCTGGGGCTCTCAGTGCCATCAGTGCCCATGGAAAGCCAGCTGGGTTTGTTCTGCTGCCATCAGCCTCTCTGCTGTGCCAGCCTCGGTGCCAGGGCACAGAGCTGTGGGAAGGCTCCATCCCATCTGTGCCAAGCGCTGCCAGCGCTTCCAGCAGCGCTGCTGGGGCACCAAGGGCTGCCTTTGGAGCCTGGCTGGCACAGAGGGTGACACACTCTGCCCTGCAGCACCCAGCTGCATCCCACAGCTGCACAGTTCAGCCAGCAGGGAGCAGAGTCAGCTCTGGGCCCAAACCAGGCTTTGTCCCCCAGAGAGCCCCTGAGCTTCCTGAGGCAGCACACAGATGTGCCCTGGCCTTTGGGGCTCGTGGTGAGGGCTGCCAGGGGATTGTGATAAGGCTGAGCTGGAGCTTTCTTAGAAAAGCCATCAGCTGTAAGGAGAATCTCTGGCAAACAGGTGGCTGGGGCACTGGCTGGGAGCAGGTCCTGGCCTTTTCTCTTCTTTTCTTTAAGCTGTTCTTAAGAGGAGCCCAAAACTGCAAAATGGAAAGGAAGGGGGCTGTGGGGGTGAAAGTTGCTTTGCATTTTTTGAAGTGTTGCTGTGGATTTTGGTGTGTCAAGTGGCACTACCAAAACAGCATTGGAATAACCAAACTTCAGGACTCTGCGCTTAATTCCTTGAATGTGTTTGTGTGGGTGCAGGAAATGCCAAATCCCAGAGCAATTCCATGTCTGTAACTTCAAGTGCAACATCTTTAAAAGCAAGTGCTCAGTGTGGGCTTTCCATGTGGGTGCAAATGGCCCAAGGCCTTTCTTGTGTCCCAAAAGCAAAAACCCTTTCCCTGGGAGGTTTTGGAGGGGATTCTCTTTGGGATTTCTTGTGGTGCAGCATCCCGGGTGTCCCTTCCTTTGTGCCAAGTCCAATGGGAAAGGATGGAATGGCTGCCACGTGGGCTCTGGGATAAAAATGGTTCTGTTCAAATGAGGCAGAGAATGCAAGATGAAAAATGAGCATCCTTTCATTGTCTGAAATAGTCAGGAATAAAAGTGCTGGCAAAGGACACGTTTGTGTTTGAATTGGTGTCACCTCTCCTGGGTAAAACCCCATAGTGAGCCAGCAGAGCAGAGCTAGGAGAGCTGGGATCCTTGGACTTCCACAGTGGACTTAATTTTCTTTTCTCCTCTCTTTCAGGGCAGGAAAAATCATCCAACTCCTCCCATGTTTGCCCGAAGCTTTGGTGTTGGAGCAGCCAAAGGCAAGAGGCTTCAGCAGCAGGGCTCTGCGCTGGAGGGCTCTGGTCCTGCCCACGCTGTGGGGTGAGTCAGAGGGACACAGGGCTCCCCTTTTCCTCTCTGCTGGCATGAGCTGCCATGGCAATGCCATTGCTGCCAGCCCAGCCCCAGCTGTGCCTGCTGGAGAAGGGCAGAGGTGCAGAGGCAGTGCCAGAGTTCCCTGGGGCTGCTGGAGCTGTGGTGCTGGCTGTGCCCTGAGGGCAGCTTGGGCATTGTCTGTGCAGCCCAGGGCTGCTCTGGGCCTTCCTTGGGGAGCTCTCAGTGCATGCCCAGCTCTGCCAGGGCTGGCAGCCGCTGCAGGGCTGGGTGACAGCCTCTGCTGGGGCTGGGGGCAGGCACGGCCCTGGCACAGGGGCAGGGGCAGGGCTGGCAGCATTTGGGAGCCGTGGGAGCAGAGTGAGGGGTGGTGCTGGGCACAGGGGTCAGCCTGTGCTCGTGTCAGCACAGCCCTGCAGGGCCCTGGCATCTGGGAGCAGCTCCAGCTCTCCTGGGGCCCAGGGATGGGCTCTGAGGGACTGGCTTTGCCTGTGCCTTTCCAGGGCAGCAGGAACAAGGGCAATGTGGTGCCAGAGCTGGGGCCCATCAGGCTGTATTTCCCTCTGGGAAAGCAGAACAGACTCTGGGCTGAGCTGAGTTTCCTGCAAGGGCTCAGAATCCAGGGAAAAGGGAGTTCAGGAATTGCATCTGCTGCTGGGAACATTGCCTTAGGCTTGCTCAGTTTGTGTCTGTGAGCAGTGGGCTCTGGGCTGGAGAGGTGCTGTTGGCAGCAAAAGATGGAGTCCATGCTCTGCAGGGATGTGCAGGGAAGGACTGAGTGGGAGGGAAGGGCAGTATTTAGAAATGAGATCAGCATTTCTCCCAGAATTGGGCTGCAGCAGTGATGGGGGTGGTTGGCTTTGCTCTGGGCCTTGTTATTCCTTGTGCAATTTGCAAATTCTGCTGCATGATTTCCTGTCCAGTATCTTTCTAACAAAAACTGACAGAAATTGAGGTTTAGGAGTAGAGCTGAGGTCCATTCACTGCACAATCTTGCCAAGGCTGGAGGACTGGGATGATGGCTGCTCTCAGCAAAGGTCACTTCTCAATGCTGTGTCAGATTTGCCTCAGTGCTGGGCAGGAAAGGTGAGGGTTTGGATCAGGAATTGTGCAAACAAGGCCTGGGTGTGGTTGATTTGTTTTGTTTTTCAGTGAGCCAGGGCTGGCACAGGGAATGGTGCAGGTGCTGCTCTGGCACCAGAGCTGCTGCCCTTTGGAGCCATGTTCAAGGTGTGACCATAGAACACTTTGGGGGCTGTTTTCAGCACTCTGGGTTTCAGAACTGCTGTCCCCAGCCCGTTGCCAGCCCTGGGACATCTGCTCTGCTTCCAGGCTGTCCTTGCTGGAGCAGCCTGGTCCCTGCCGTGCCCAAGCCCTGAGACACAGAGGGAGCCCTGTGCCCAGGGGCCTTTGGCACCTTGTCAGGAAGGTGGCAGCAGCCCCGGGAGCAGGCTGGAGGTGAGAACTGGGTGTTGGGAGCTGAGGAGTGCTCATCTGGGCTGGGGGGAAGGGGCAGGAGTTGCCATGCCCCTGGAGCTTTCCTGCTGGCATGGGGCAGCACAGGGAGCAGCATTCATTGTGCCCCTCCCACGGGCAGTGCTGGCCTGGGTGTCTGTGCTGTGCCACCAGAGCGTGGCACTTGGCTGCTGTCACTGCTGTCACTGCCAGCCCAGCTGGGGGCTGTGCCCTCCTGCCAGCCCCAGCCAGGAGCTCCAGGGGTGCCTCTGGGCCCTGCTGGGAGCGTTTGCTGGGAATGTGCCCCATCCCTGGGAGCGTCCCTTTGTCCCTGGGCTGCCAGCCAGAGCTTTGGGCTGCTCAGGCTCAGGCTGGGATTGCCAAAGGCACCGAGAGGGAGCAGCACAGGGAGGGTGCTCAGAGAGGGGCTGGCAGAGCCCAGCTGGCAGGCTGGGCTGGCTGCTGCAGGTGGGGCTGTGTGCACTGCAGGCAGGGAATGTCCCCTTCCCTCAGCAGCCCTGCAGATCCCAAGGGCTCCCAGAGCAGGATTTTATTCCTTACCTCCCTTTGTGGAGATTGATTCTCCACATTGCCATGAGCAATTCTTGGATTTCTCTAGGAGCAAACCTCCCAGCAGAGCCAGATTGCAGCGGAGGCCAGAGCTGTGTTTGGAGCAGGGAGTGCTGAGAGCTGCGTCTGCCTGTGCTGCCCCAGCCTGAGCACAGGCACAGGGAACAGCCTGGGCAAAGGGATTGGGGCAGTGGCTGATGCCCAGGGAGAAGAACACAAACCCACAGCCCTTCAGCCTGACAGTCCCCTCCACCCAGAGCTCAGCACACATCCTCACAGGGAAGCCCAGCAGCTGAAGGGAAAAAAAACCCACAGAAGAAAAAGGTGATTTATTGTGCTGTAAAGTTCTTTCAAGTTGTTATTAAAGCTCAACCAACATTTGCTCTTGATTTTGGTTGGGTGAATAACGAGCAGTGGGCACAGGTGATGCCATTCATGTGGCTGAAAACCTGGTGTGATCTAGAGGGGATCCAAGAACTGTTTGTGTAGGGCAATGGAATGTGAGGGGATGTCAGGGGCAGTGAGGTGGCATTTTGGAGGGAATTGCTGAGGTCATTGAAGGGAGACCAGCAGACAATTTCCCTGGGAAATCCCAGGCCCCTCGGGCCCACAGCCAGGACTCTCCAGGGCTGAGGGGGCAGCACTGGAGACTCCCTGTGGCCTCCTTCCTTGGCAGCAGCCAGCAGGGAAGGGAGAAGAGGATCCCTGTGGGATGAGACTGCAGAGAGCGAGCAGAGGAGCAGCCTCGGGCTGGAGAAAGGCCAAGGGACCAACACGGTGGCACCAGGGCACCTGTGAGGAACAGAATGGACACTTGGAGGCCACATGGAGGTGAGGAGTGCATGGTTTGGGCAAAATGTCAGTGAATCTCCAGAGAGATAAGGAGGGGATATTTAGGAGGGAAACGCTGAGGTGAGGAGTTCACCCAGCCTGGCACAAGGTGTGTTTGCACAGGCTGGGGCCAGAGGTGGGGGTCAACCCAAAGCCAGCCCTGCTCAGCCTCTAAATCCCAGGATAAGATGTACAGGCTGCCCACTGAGGGATTAAAAATACATAAAACTGAAACCAAGAGCATTCATGAGATTCTTGGGAATCCCATTAACTTGTTGGCAGAGCTCTTGACACAGTTTGGAGCTTTGATGCCAAGAATGCATTTCTTTATTTGGATTATTCACTGTGTGGGATAGGGGGTTTGTTTGGATTTTAAAGCCCTCATGGTGGCCCTGACACTGCTCAGGAGCTGGTAGAGAAGCAGAGTCAGAGCTCCTGGCAGGCACAGGGTGTTTTCCCCCATAGTGGATTGTGGAGCAATTGTCTGGGACCCGGATTGTCCCTCTGGGTGATGCCACTTGCTGTGGTTTGTATCATTCCATCCATTTAATTCCCAAAACTTCTCAGCCCAGGGGTTGGAGCTGACAGGGCAGGACAAAGATTGTTCTCTGTGTGGTGCCCAGATTTGGGGTTCCCTGTCAGCTGTGCCAGTTCTGATGAATTCTACCCATAGCCCCAAATTCCCTGCTCCATTCCCGCTGCAGTAACCTCCCAGTGCCCCATGGAGTGTGGGCATTCCCATGCAGAGCTGCTGCCTTGGACAGCAGCTGTGTCAGGAGCCAGCAGAGCTTCCAAGGAAGCTCAGCAGCACAGGGCCAAGGCCAGGGTTCTATTCCATAGAAGTGGCTGTTGAGAACCCTCAGCCCAGTGGTGTCCCTGGGCTCACTGGCCAGAGCTGCCTGGAATGGAGCCCATTTCACCCCCCTGAGCTCCAGGATGGAGAAGATCCAGTGGATGGTTTAGAGCAGGAGAAGGCAGTGGCCAGATGTGCTCCCAGCCTGAGCTGAGGCAGCCCCTGTGCCCAGGGGGGGACATCTCTCCCTGCAGAAGCTCAGCTCCTTTCAGAGCCTCAGCAGGGGCCTCTACAAATTCTTTTCTCTCAGGAAAGGGATGCACAGCTTTGTCTTCAGCACACCTCCTGTGGCACCTACCTGGGAAAGCTTTCCATCACTTCTGCACTTCCAGCTGGATCCCTGGAAAACTCTGAACTCCATCCCACTGATTTTCAGGTACTTCTGAGGGCTGCTGCCTGGGATTGAACATCTGTGGGGGAAGATGGCCTTGGCTTTGATGCTGCTGATGGCCGATGGCCTCAGGCTGGGGAGGAGGGAAGGGATTTGGGGTGGCTGGGCCACAGCTGGCAGCTGTGTGGGAGCTCTGAGCCAGGAGTTGCTGCTGAGCCCCTCTGCAAAGGGCCCGTGCCTCCATTCCCAGCAATGCCAGCTGCTCCTTGGGGTCCTGCTGGGCTGCTGGTGGTCTCTGTCCGGGCTGAAGCATTTCCAGGGGCCTGCTCAGAGCAGCCCCTGGCCCAGGAGCCACGGTGCAGGCACAGCTCCTCCCCTGCAGATGCCAAAGACACGAGGTGCTGCTGCCTTTCAGGAGCTCCTGGCCTCCTCCTGCCCTGCGCTCCCAGCCAGCTGGGACACAGCCAGGGAACACCAAGGAGCATGGCTGGCAGCCAGCAGGAGACACCGAGGCCCCTGGGCCAGAAAAACAGCCCTGGCCTCAGCAGCCAGCATGGTTTGGAGCTGGCAACACTCACCTGCAGGCAACGCCCCCCGGCACTCTCCAGAAGAGCTTTGGCCATGGAGCAAGGTAACCCTCAGGGCTTGTCTTGTTGGCTTCTTCCTGGGGAAACAAAGGGACATTGTGGGAGCACATTTACAGCTGCTGGGGAAATCCTGGCAAGGGCAGAACAATCAGGGCTATGGGGAAGAGTTTTGTGCTGCCATGTTGAGTGCCAGCCAGTTCTGCCCCACAGCCATTGCAGGGGCTGCTGTGCAAAGCAGCAGTAGCAGAAGGGAAGGAGCTGCATTTGCAGAGGAGTTCTCTTAGTGGCAGCAGTCATTGCCATCCCACACAGGGCCTTTGGAACAGCCCTGGGATTGGCCCAGGTGTTTGGAGCAGGGTGCTGAGAAGGCCAAAATTCTGGGTTTGATGCACAGCTGGGCCAGTCACTTCTCAGCATTTGACTTGATGATTCTCACGGCTCTGGAAATAAAGAACAAATCGTTTGCACTGGTTTTTTAACCCATGGGGTTTTTCCTAGCGTTTCCCTGGGGCTCCAGTCCCACCCCAGGCACAATGGCAGCGGGAGCAGCAACGCCTCGGCCCCAGCGGCCGTCCCAGAGCGGCTGCTCGTGGCTGGGAAGCTGCAGCCCCCAGCAGGGGCTGCGGGCACGGAGCAGGGGCTGCGGGCGCTGGGGCTCGTAGGGGAGCGCGGCGCTCGTGGCGTTACCGGGCCGGGGGGGCTGCGGGGCGGCGCCGTGTCCGCCAGGGGGCGCCCCGCGGGGCGGGCGGCGGCGCTGAGCGAGCGGCGATGCCCATGGGGTCCCGGGGCCGGTACGGGCGGTCTCGGTGTCCTTCCCGCTGCCAGCCGCGATCCAGAGGCTGCTCCGGGGAAGCGTCGTCCTCCTGGCGGCCATGGCAGCGGCACGGCACCGGCTCCCTGCCGCCGCAGCCGGAGCGTGCCTGGAGCCCCGGCGAGACCCAGCCCCGCGCTGGCCGCAACCGGAGCGGCAGCGCCTGTCCCGGAGCGACTTTTCCCGACCGCAGCGATAGTGGTCCCGATCCCAGCCCCAATCCTACCTCGATTCTCTGGCCTTGGCACCCATACCCTGCCCGCCGAGAAAGAAGCAGCTCGGCCCAGCTTCGACAAGAAATAGCGGCAGGACCAGGATACGAATTCCCAGGCCTAAATCCCCATCCCCGTCCCGGTCCCAGCCGAGCGCCGTGGACCCCGCGCAGCACCAGCAGCAGCCCCCGATCCGGATCTCCGCATAGCGCTCCGACCGACGCTCCCGCCGCCTCCCGGGATGAGCATCCCGCGCAGAAAACGGGACAGGCGCCGATCCGCCGGGATTTATGGGCGGGCGGGGGGCGGGGGGGAGGCGGGGCCCTGGGGGCGGGGCCGGCACAGGTGCGAGGGGCGGGGTCTGCACAGGTGTGCGGGACCCCAGTGCGGCTGCGCGGGGCGGGGCCTTGGGGGATTTAAGGCGCGGGGAGGCCCCAGCGGAGCCATTTGCTCCTCGGCGTTGGGTGAGGGAGGTTGCTGCCGGCCGGGGCCCTATATTTCTTTTTCTCTGCGTTTCTTTTCTCCTGCGTTTCTGTTGTGTTGTATTTCTGTGTATTTCACCTTTCTACCCTCCCTTCCACCCCTCCCCCACCCCCTACACCCTCCCCCCCCCAAACCCCCCCCCTCCCTCTCCCCCCTAGCCCTCCCCTCCCTCCCCCCCTACGGCCGCCCCTCTCTCGCTCTCTACCCCACCTACCCTACCCTACTTTCCCATCCTCTGCCTTCCCTCCCCAGCCGGACTCCCCCCTGACCCCGCTCCCAGCTCCCCCTTCCCCCCCACCAGTCGCTCCCCACCCGCCCTCAATCCCGCTCCTTCCTCCAGCCTGCCTTCCCCCTAGCCCCGTCCTCTGCTGTCCTGCACACCCCGATCTCTCCCCACCTTCTTCTCCGTTCCCCTGTTCTTGTTTTCCATTCCCCACTGTCCTCCTTTTCTCGCAGCCGCGGGGCTCGGGGTGCCGGGCAAGAATAAAGCCCTGAGGGCCGGAGCCCGGCGCCCCCGGCCTCGCTGGGGTCCCCACACGGGGCCGGAGCCGCTCTGCGGGTCCCCCCATTGCAGTCCAACACACCGCCCGACACCGCCGGGGCTCCGGCTTTCCCAACATCACACTGGGGGGGTCCTGGGGTGGGGGGCCCGAGTTACAGGGGCCCCCTCATTAGGAGGGGGTCCCAGGGGGGAGGGGGGGGATAGGAGGGGCCCCCTCGTTAGGAGGGGGTCCCAGGGGGGAGGGGGGGTTAGGAGGGGCCCCCTCCGGAGGAGGGGGTCCCTGGGGGGGGGTTGGGGAGGGCCCCCTCCGGAGGAGGGGGTCCAGGGGAGGGGGCGGGGCCTGGGGGTAATACCCCCCCCAGGCCCCGCCCCCTCCCCTGGACGCCCTCCTCCGGACGGGGTCCCGCCCCGGCCCCCTCCAGGGACCCCCTCCTCCGGACCGGGGCCCGGGGGGAGGGTGGGGCGGGCGGGGACAGGACGGCAGGGGACGGTCGTGTGTCTGGCAATTTTTTTTTTTTTACGTGAGCTCACGCTGCAGAGTGACGTGCCCGCCCCTGCTTCCCCCCCCACCCCACCCGCCCTCCCCCCCTCCCGGGCCCCGGTCCGGAGGAGGGGGTCCCTGGAGGGGGCCGGGGTGGGACCCCGTCCAGAGGAGGGGGTCCGGGGAAGGGGGCGGAGCCTGGAGGGGGATTACGCCCCCCCAGGCCCCGCCCCCTCCCCTGGACCCCCTCCTCCGGAGGGGGCCCTCCCCCACCCCCCTCCAGGGACCCCCTCCTCCGGAGGGGGCCCCTCCTAACCCCCTTCCCCCCTGGGACCCCCTCCTAATGAGGGGGCCCCTCCTGACCCCCCCTCCCCACTGGGACCCCCTCCTAACGAGGGGGCCCCTCCTAAACCCCCCTCCCCCCTGGGACCCCCTCCTAATGAGGGGGCCCCTGTAACTCGGGCCCCCCGCCCCAGGACCCCCCCAGTGTGATGTTGGGAAAGCCGGAGCCCCGGCGGTGTCGGGCGGTGTGTTGGACTGCAATGGGGGGACCCGCAGAGCGGCTCCGGCCCCGTGTGGGGACCCCAGCGAGGCCGGGGGCGCCGGGCTCCGGCCCTCAGGGCTTTATTCTTGCCCGGCACCCCGAGCCCCGCGGCTGCGAGAAAAGAAGGAAACGGGAGGACGGGGAGACAGGAGAGATGGGGGTGGTGAGGACGGGGAGGGAGAGGGGTCGGAGTGACGACGGAAGCGGGACAGGAAGGGAAAGGCCGAGGGGGGACAAGAGGGACGGTGGAAAGAGGAGGAATAGAAGGGAGTAGTGGGGAAGGGACACGACAGGAACGAGTGGGGGGAGTCGGGTTTGGGAGGAGAGGAAAGGAGCGTTTTAGGGCGAGAGGGAAGGTGGAGAAAGAAAGGGAATACGCGGGGAAGGAAGGAGGGCTAGAGAGAGGGACAGAAAGGGAGGCCGAAGCCTCCGCGCCTTACCTGCGGAGCCCGCACACGGAGCTCCCGTCCGCACCGTGCTCTGAGTGAGCAAATGGCGGCCGAGGCGATTTCCGGGGTCTAAAACACCTCGGCCCCGCCCCGCGCAGCCGCTCTGGGGCCCCGCACACCTGAGCCGCGCCCGCCGTGCACACCTGAGGCGGCCCCGCCCCTGGTCCCGCCCTTTGTGCCGCCTGGCCCCGCCCCCGTTCTCTCTGGCCCCGTCCCTTGTGCCGCCCGGTTCCGCCCCTGTCCCCGCCCCCTGTTTTCAGGCTCTGCCCCCCGAAACGCGTTCCCCCGCCAGGCGGGGGCGCCGCGATCGCACCGCGCTCCGTGTCCGCCAGAGGGCGCCCTGCGTGGTGCCGGCCCCACACGGCGGCTCCGCACCGGGGAACGGCCGCGATCCCGCACCCGGCAGCGCCCCGTGCCCGCGGCCATCCCGGGCCCCAAACCGGTCCCGGGCCCGCTGCCGCTTCCATCCGCCCGACGGGGGAGAGGCGGCACCGCCCGGCACACCCCAGCGGCGCTCTGCCCGCCACCCCCGGCCTCGGTGGCGGTGGCACCGTCGCAGCGCCCCGTGCCCGCGCTCCGTGGCCCCGCCCCTCGCACCTGTGCCGGCCCCGCCCCCCTGTCCCCCCCGGTCCCGGGGCTATCGCTCGGGGGCCTCGCTCGGCGCTGTGCGAGCCCCGCCCGACGGCTGCTCCCGCCGGGGACCGCTCGGAGCCTGGGCCGCTGCGGCGGGGCCGTGACCGCGGCCCGGGCTGCGGGGGCCGAGCGCTGCCTGGCTCTGCCGGGGGGCCCCGGGCGGTGCCGCCTCTCCCCCGTCGCCATCGGGACTGGCATCGCTATGGGGCGGGAGGGGCCTGGCTCTCCTGAGCCCGCAGAGCCCCGTCCCGGTGTCACCTTCCGTGTCCCGGCGCCGCGGGCGGGAGTGGCGGGCAGGGAGCGGCAACCGCCGGCCCCGCCTTCCCGTCCCGCTCCGTCGGGCCCGGGCTCGCCGAGCCCCGGCCGGGACCCGCCCAGGCCCGGGGACACCGCGGCTCCCGCCCCGCCTCCTGCCCCCGGCACCTCCCCGCCCGCCCGGCAACGGCCCCGGGGCCTCCGGCACCCGAGACCGCGGCGGGGGCTGGGCCCGAGCCCCCGAACGCCGGCCCCACGGGCTCCGCAACGCCGCGCTCCCGGCTCCTCACCCCCCGCCCATCGGCACCGGGGAGAGGCCCCACGAGTGTCCCGGCTCCGGGAAGAGCCTCGGCCGGAGCTCGGCCTCCGCTGCCGAGCGCCACGAGGGAGCGCCTGAGCGCTTCTCTCAGCCCCGAAGCCGCCCCCGTCAGGCCGGGGCCGGGCCCGGACAGCGCCGGGCCGGGGCTCCGCCTTCCGAACACTCGCGCGCAGCATTTCGGCTCTGGCCCCGGGCCCCAAAATGCAGGACTCGGCCTCTGTGCTCCAGGCCTGGGCGAGCCTCGTTCTGCACCCCCGAAACACAGGGCTCAAGTCCCGGCTTCACAGCCCTCGGCCTGCCCAGCTGCGACTGGGTCCAAGTGCCAGCAGCGGAGCACTTTGTCCCTGAGCCCTCCTCACCTTCACCACCACAAAAAAAAAAAAAAAAAAACCAAAAAAAAAAAAAAAAAAAAAAAAAAAACAAAAAAAAAAAACCACCAAAAAACAACAACAACAAAAAAAAACCAAAAACCAAGCAAACAACCCACAGGACTCCCGATTCTGAGACCAGAAAAATGCCCAATTTATTAGTCTCAGTTCACAGGGTGGTGGAATTGACTGCGGCCATCCCCACAGATGGTCACAGGGAATGGACCTCTCACACATTTGATTCTCCTGGGAGAACTGCTGCAGGCTAGCAAAAAACCCACCCGTGGCATTAGAAGGTAGGAAGCCTGCCCTGAAAGGATGCCATCAAATGCAGCCTGTCTGCAATACCGCGTTATCCCAGCACTGCGATATCCCATTATCCCCAGCCGGGTTTGTTGCGCCGCCTCCGGCTCACGGAGCGATGCCGCTCGTGGCTCCGGGCGCTGCCGCGGCGCGGGGAACAGCCCCGGATCCGCTCGGCCCGGGGGAAGCGAAGGGGTGCCCGGTGCCCGGGCCGGAGCGGGCAGCAGCGGGTGACGATCCGGGCGCTCCTGCCCGGCTCCTGAGCTCAGGCTGAGGCAGCTCCCAGCTGCCGCCGCCGGGAAGGAGCAGCTCGCCAAGGATGGCCGCGCTCCCGGGCCATGGCAGCTGCCCCGCCTCGCTCAGGGACAGCGGCAGCTTTGGCAGAGGAAGCGGAGCCCCAGCGGCCGGGGCTCGGCAGCAGCCGGCACCGAGCCCCTTGCACTGAGCGGGAGCAGAGGGACGGGCCCGAGCCCGGGACTCGCATCCCGCCCGGGGACTCGGGGACGCGGGCTCTCTGCTCGGGCTCCGCCAGGAGGAGGAGGCGCATGGCAGTGCCCGGGAGGAGCCGGCACTGCCGGCCGACAGGGCTGCTCCTGAGGGGAGAACTCGCTCTGTGCTCCTTGCGCGGGATCAAGGCATGGCCAGAAGCTTTCATATTCATTTGACAGACTCTCGCACACCGACCGCTACCAACGTGCACTGTGCAAAGCAGCCACCATGGCTGCAGGCTCCAAAACAAAGAGAAACAGCGCTGTTCTCCTTTCCTTCTTTACGCAATCACACCTAGCTAAGATTCATAACACCTGATGCCATTTTCTGTTTAAAACTCTGGCCAATACCGTGCCACTGACTAGGTCTCAAAAGCGGAAAGATGACAGCCATCAATTAAAGCTGATGCCAGATCTTTGCCTATTTAGCTTTCCATGACAGAAATCCCTGGATGGATCCACGTGCTCCTCTGCTCCTATCAGCTGAGCTTTTGTCTCACTCCAATCTCCTTAGGATGCCCTAAATCCAACCTGTTCTGCTTCTCAGAGCAAAGCCTGCTGCCATCTCTGCTCGTGACCTTTGCATGGCACACATTGTTAGCACACTGCTAATGGCAAAACAAATTGCCTCTCCTTCTTTCTGCAGTGAACAGTTCAGCTTCTGGGGAGCTGCAGCTGTGACAATCATGAGCAGCTCTCAACATGATCTCAACGTGGAGCTGCTCTTTTCCAAGTCTGCCCCTGTAGAAAATCCACGTTGTTGAAAAATGTCACCAAAGCGGGAATTGCTGCTGAAGCTCTCTTAGCGCACAAGGGCAGAGCCATTCCTGGGGCTAAAAGTGCCTCATTCCCACTTTTCAATGCTCTTGGATCAACCTATGTGTTCATTTCCATCTTCCTGAGAAGCCTTGATCTTTTGTAGTGGAATCAAAGCAAAGCAGAGCTGAGCAAAACCCCACCTGTTGCTATGATCCTTCCCACTGCTTTTATTGATGTTGTTCCAGCTGGATTTATTTCATTATGAAAAGGCAAATTCAAGAGTCTTTTTATCTCCACGGTTTACGTTGTCTTTTGCTGGCTTGGACTTTTGCTTTCTGCCCTCTGCCGGTCTGGGCACGTTCACCTTTCAGGATTCCCATCCTCTGCCCTGCCCGGGCTGCCTCTGGCTCAGCTCCCTTGGCAGCCGCTGCTTTCCCCGGAGCTCTCGGCCTTTAGCTCGCGTCCCTTTCCATGGGCCACGCCTCCCAGCTGCTCCAGCCCGGGCATTCCCGCCTGGGAACGAGCAGGGATTCCCTGCCCTGGCCCAGGGAAGCCTCCAGCCCTGCAGGCATTGCCGAGGCTCAGGGGCCGCTCCAAACCCTTGGTGTCCCAGAGCTCCCGGATCAGTGCCAGGGCAGAGCTGGGAGCCTGTCCTAAGGAGCGGGACTGAGGCACGCGGTGCCTGCAAAGTCCCCCATGGATATTGGATCCAGCTGGCAGGAGCAGGTGCGGCCAAGGCAGCCCATTCCATTTCCTGCCCACCCAGAGATCTCCAACACTTCAGCCTGCTAAGGCTGGCACACAAATCCCTGCCCTGGGGCACGGCAGCGACTGCAGCGCACCCAGGAGAAGGCAAACGCAACGATCGGGGCTCAGTTCTGAGGCTGGGATCGAGGTTCATTCTCAGCCATTTCAAACAAGGATTGCACCCCACTGCTCAGTTCTTTCTGCAGCTGGGACTCCAGGAAGAGGAGAAAGGAGGCACTTTACTGGAGCCCCTTTCCTGCCAACCACTGAGGGTCATTCAGGTGCTGAGAGAAAGCACAGCCAGGGAGAGCTGCCCCTGCTCTGCTGGGATTGCACCCTGCACTCACGAGGGACAGGTGGCTCTGTGAAATCGGTCTCAGCATTTTTGTGCCTCATAGCTCCCACTGAAATGATTTTGAGCAGAACGGAGGCTGCTGAGCGTCACTGAGCAGCACAGGAGACATTCAGCAATGCCCATGAGCTGGCAGAGATGATTGCTGGCGCTGATGGCCTGAGCCCTGGGCTGAGAGTTCCAGTGGCAGCAGCAGTGACAGCCACCCCGGCATTGCCCAGAAACAGGAGAAACCGGCCCTGCCCTGTGTGGGGAGAATGTCTGCTGTGCATCTCCCAGTTACAGCCCCAGCGCTCCCTGGGCTCCTGCAGACATTAATTCCTTCTGCCTTCCTCACAAGGCATCTCCACTCGTTCCATCGTCTGCCTGCTGGGCACTGCTCCCCTCCTTATTGCACAGGGGAGAGCGAGGAACTCTGCAATTGCCCCGCACTGAGCTCCTCTCACATCATCTCCCACTCCTTTCATGGCCTCACCAGCCAGGAGAAACATTCAAGGGGGAACAAAGTGTGCTGTGCTCTAGGCAAGGTCAGAAAGGGGCCCAAAGAGACAGATTTTGGATTAACTCTGGCTGGAGAAAACCAAAGGCAATCAGGATTGCCTCAAAAAGAAAACAAGAAAGGAGGGGATTATTAAAGCCATTTATAGAGTCACATTAAGGTCTGTTCCTCAAGGTTTTGGCTCTTGGCACTTCTGTAAGCAGCACGACAGACTGTGGGCAACTGTGACAGACTGCACAGAGAAGGGGGGTTTTTAGAAATAATATAAATAATATAAAAATAGATATATCATTTTTATATTGTATATTTCTTATATTTATTTATAATAAATATTTATAGATATCAGTATATATAATATATATTTGTATATTTGTATATTTGTATTTCTATTTTTATGTTATTTATATTATTTATAAAAAACCCCAGCCTATAACCAAATCAAATCCAAAAAAACCCAATTTATTTTAACTATATTTAAATATTTTTATATTTACAATCTATATTTATATATCTTTAGATATATATATAAAATAGACCATCATTTATATATATTATGGTGTGTTACAATAATATACTATATATTATAGTTTTTTATATTTATCTATCTATTTTCTATATTTATGTTTACCACTATCATTTTATATTTATTTTTATATTTGTATTTATTTCTACTTTAATCTATATATTAGACCATATCAATTCATTAACCCAACGCATCAGAACCACACAAATACCGCACCTTCGGCAGCACCGGTACGCAGCCCACGCTCATCCCATCGCAGCATATCCAAACCAAACCTATTTCTAGGACTAACAGAACAAAGACCCCACGACATTTAACCCTAAGAAAAACTCAAACCAACCTAACTGTAAAGAAACTTTAAATCCCACTATAACTAGCCCAAAAGCTCCGTACATTCTCATCATAAACTTCCTCCTAAACCAATGGCTCAAAACCCCAAAAAACTCAGATACACATGGAAAATGACAGAACTGCTAGTAAAAACAAACACCCATGAAAAATTAAATCAAACCAACTCACTAAACTCAAAACTCTACAACTGACCCTAAACATTACTAAAAAAGCCTCCAAAGGTCTACCTTTATGCTAACTCACAAATAATAACCAATAATCTATAAAAATTATTTTTAAAAATTAAAAAAATAAATAAAAGCATGAAAATAAAAAATCTAAACTACTAAAATACTAAAAAATATCACTATCCTAATTTAGAAACATATTGCCTATAAAAACCCACCATATAAATGCCCCTGTCTCTAAAACTAAAACTAAAAAAAAAAACAAACCAGAAAGAAATCGGAACTTAGGAACGCTAAAACCAGAACGTTCAAGAAGTTCCACCATATCCCTGATCATACACCAACTACAAACAACGTGAAACGATACAAACAATTCTTAAAAACCGCCTTAAAACAACTACAATTAAAACCCTTTCAACAATTCAAAACTGCATTGAACAAAAGCCATCTCATAAATTAACACCCAAAACTCCAGCAGCCCAGCTGGCCCTACCAAATCTCTCTGTTGATACATGCAGTAAACAAAACCAAAATCCCAGGAATACCTATCAGAAGTCTAGGAAAGAAACCTCTTGAAATTAAGCCTACCTCAAATACAAACCAACCCGTGCAGAAAGTGAGCTTCACTCAAAAAACTATTTACACAGAGTTAATAAGACCAAGAAATAAAACAACACACCATCTACCACCAGCGAATACAGCAGTGAAGGAAAAAAACCCACTTTTTTTGTCTTTTTTATTTTTTAAACTAAACCAAGCCCTTCCCATACGTGCATGGCCCCAGCAAGGGATTCTGCTGCAACAAGAAAGGGGGGGCAGCCCCCAGAAGGCTTGAGGTTCCTGCCCAGCCTCGCTGTCACGGGCCAGGGGCAGCGAGAGAGGGAGCGGCACAGACGGCGGGGACGGCCCGGCACGGAGCGGGGGCCGCTCTCAGCGCGATGCCGGCAAAGCCGCAGCTCCGGCGCTGTCGGCCGCGCTGCTTGAGCGGCACGGGGGGATCCGCCGAGAGCCTCCGGCCCCGCGCGGGGACTCCCGCAAGGGCCCAGGGGCGCCGGGCTCCGGCCCTCGGGGCTTTATTCTCCGGCAGCCCGAGCCCCGCGGCTGCGGGGCAAAGAAGGAAAGGGGGCACGGGAAGAGAGGAGCGAGAGCAGGGCACGACAAAGGGCGGCGAGGGAGCTCGGGCTGTGCAGGAAAGCGGCACGGGAAGGGAAAGCCCGGGACGAGGGTACACGGAGGCTGGGCACAGGAAGGAGACAGGGGGAACAGAAGGGAGTAGCGGGCTAGGGACAGGACAGGAAGGAGCCGGCTTTGCGGGGGGAGAGGGAATGGGGGAAAGGGAGCGAGAGAAGGCGAATACGGGGAGAAGGAAGGAGGGCTAGAGAGAGGGACAGGCGGGGAAGCCTCCCAGAGCCCCGGCTGCACCCCGAGCCCGGCCCGGCGCCTCGCCCTGCCCGGGATGCTGCGGCGCTCGGCGGAGCTCGGCTCGCTCCGGAGACGCTCGGCTCCGGTCGGCTCTTGGCGCCTCAACTCGGCTCTTGGCGCCTGCATTCGCCTCTTCGGCCGAGCTCGCCTCGCTTCGGCCCAACTCCCAGCCGCTCTGTGCCTTCGGCGCGCCTCGGCTCCGCTCGCCTCGCCTCGGCTCCCCGACGGCGGGCGGGCAAGCGCCGCCGCCTCCCGTTCAGCTCGCCCGGCTCGGGGCTCTCCCGCTGCCGCGTCCCGCGGGCGGCCCGGCCACGGCGCGGACACGACCGGGAGCGCGGGCTCGGGCAGGAGCTCATTAGGCTGGGAGCGCACTGGCGCTAAGCAGCGCGCACGAGAGCAGCAGGCTCGCTTCGCCTGAGCTCGGCTCGCTTCGCTTCAGGCAGCCTCGGAAGCCTCGCCTCGGTTCGCTCGAGGCCGTCAGGGTCGGCCGCTCTCGCCTTGCTTCGGCCGAGCTCGTGCGATTCCCCCGAAGGCGGCGGCGTTCGGTTGTGGTTTTAGAAATATCCTCCTCTATCGATTGGATCTCTCTACAGTTAGATTTATATTTCTAGAATACTTCTATTAATCCAAAGAAAAAACCCATCTCTAACCAAATAAATACAAGAAAACACCTTCTTTTAAACGATATCGAAATATTTTTATACTTTGTATAATTATATTCACATTTATATTTATAGTTTCTTTTGATGCAATCTATTAATAATTATCTATAATATCTATAAAATTCTAGACATGTATTTAAATTATTATTTATATTATGTATCGTATCTACTGCTGCAACTGATTTTTTCTTCTAGTTTTAAACGTTATCTGTATGTATTTATGATATATTTCTAGACTTAGATTTCTACCTTCATATTCTTTGTATTTATCATTTTTATCATCAAAACCCTGCCTATTGACAAGTTAAAAAAACCGCTTTCTTTAACGATCTAAAAAATATTTTTATATTTATAATTTTCCTATTTCTATTTATAATTTGCTCTCTAGTACGTGATAACATACCTGCTCCTGCACCGCAGTGGGGCTCCCTCTCCTGGGCACCTCGGGGTGCCCCCAACGGCATCAGAGCCCCGAGTCTTCACCCCCCCCTTTTCCTCTAGTTAGAAACTACACTGGAACTTTTTTCTGGAAACAAAGACATGACCTAAATCCTCTCCCCATGTCCTAGAGAGATAGATGGTCAGTTCTTAGTTGACTGGGCAGCAGTTTCTTCAATAGAATGATAAACAATATGGAAACGTTTTAGCTACAAGCAAATAGGCAAATCTGAACAAGGTCCTGGTGGCCAGCCACTGCAGTTCTTTTGAAGCAATTTTTTAAACAATCAAATACTGGTACCACAAAAAATAAAGCAAAAAGCTGACTACTGGCTAAGAAAGAAGGAAAAATTAACTTTTGACGACAACAACAACATTCCAAGGACACAGGCTTTTTTCCAGTCTCATACCTTATTACTACTACCTCTCTTGGGAATTCTCATCGTGGATCCCAAAAGGAATAAATCCCTCAGCGTGTCCTAAAGCACCAAGGAGCTACCTACAAGTGAAGGTGGCTACTTTCAGTGCAGACACAGCTGATGACACAGCAGTGGCACAGTTCCGTGCTGCACAGGGATAGTACTGTCTCCTCTTCTCCAGCAGCTGACTCTCTCCTGCCATGGCTTCTGTAAATGCATCAGAGCACGACCTTAACCACAAACAGGCAAGAAAACACCATCAGAAGTCTTTCATTAAGCAGTACAAGAAGGGTTCCAATCAGAGACCAACAGAATTTCAAGGAAGCAGTATGCAATTAAACCCCCTCAGACTTGTTCAAGTATCCGGCAGGTAGATGGAACCAAAATGGAACCATTCAGAAATGACAGAGAAGACCCCCCCAAGTATTTATACAGGAGTCCTTAATGTCAGAAAGGGGATGACAGGTTATGTTCAGATAAGATGAATGTTTATTTGGATCTATAAATAAACTTCTCTCGTGGTCCTTTGCCAAAAAATAGAACCTACAAGTGAACACCTACACCTGCCTAAAGAGACCTAACGAGCCCCTGGCAGCCACCGGCATCAAAGCGCAGTGGATGTTTCTAATCCAGGCTAAGGAGAACAATATCACCTTTTGTTCTCTCCAGTTTGTTTCCTCTGCAGTCCTAGTTGCTCCTTATGATTTTTACAGTCTCTGTATCTTCTCGGGCAGCGCTGAGTCTGACGACCGGGATACGAGAGTCCTTCCCTGCCCTACGGAGAGAACCAGGAAAAAAAGTTCAAAAAAGAACAGGGCAGTTTGAAGTTAATACCTCCGACGAGAAGCAGCACCCGACAAACAGAGCAACGGTGAACAAAGCGTGACACCTCCCTGGGGACAGAAGACTGACAAACTCTCCGGGATTTACAATTCCAGTAACCAAGCCCTTCAGCACAGCAGCCAAGTGTCCCATTAGGTGGTGCTGCACCAAAGAATGATCCAAGAGGTTCCAAAGAGTGAAATGCACGTTATTGTCCAAAGACGTAAAATCTTGCAAAATACCAAAACTACAATAGATCTAAACTACATGGCAAGAGTACAAGTGTTAGCTTGAGGAGCTGGAACCATCCAGGTGAGCAACTGCTAACTGGATCCTCAACAGAGTTTGAGGAACCCTTCAGGATACAGAAGGGTTTTCCCCAGCAATGTCACAGGCCGAGTTTTGATAGAAGTGCACTTGCCAGATGCTCAGAAACGTCACCCATCCTCCTCCGGGTGTCCTGAGAGAGCTGCGAATGGCTCTCACGTGGTTTGAGCTGGTTCTGTAAGGGCTCAGGGTGAATTTCACCAGATGCAACCAAACTGGGCAACTCCCAGTGGGACAGAAGGAACCCAAAGCTTGTTTTACCCAAAGCTTGGGTAAGCAGAGCTCCAGCAAATACTGAGGAAACGATCAGAACAGGGTAACAAATAATAAACATACCTTTTTTAACTTGCCTTTTTTTTTTTTTTTTTTCAGATGAGCAAAACAATTAAGGAGAAGGTGAAAACCTCACCATGACTGAACATTTCATCACCTGTAAGCTGACCATCCTTAGCATAGAGGACTCCAAATTTAAAATTCACCAATCCCTGGGAAATAAAACCAAATGTTATTTGGTAAACAGTCAAACAGAAGACATAAAAATTTGTTTCCTCTAATCTTTGCATACATCCTACGCATTAGAACATACATTTTATACCATCTCCTAATACATAATGATTTACCTTTAAACTTTGATAGTATAGCATAAAATCATTAACTTAAATTGGTGATCTATTATTATTTAGTTGGTGCTTCAAGTTATTTTTGCTGTCATGTTCAAAAAAACAGGACTTATTTTTACTGTAACGAGCAATTGATTTAGAAGTCATCAAAAGCCCATCAAAATACAAAGCTGTATTCACCGGACGGGTCTGTGAGCAAGAAGTAGTCAGGCTTGTACTCACCTCTTGCCCTTCAAGAACCAATAAATCCTGTCAACAGAAACAGCATCTTTAGCCCCCTCCTATTAAAGATTCTACAAGGATGATGGTTTTATTTGTGTTTACAAGTTTGGATTTGAAATGGCCAGCTCAATGGATAAAGAGACAGTTTAAGTAGTATTAGATTATTATTATTCTTATTATTAGCTACTGGAAGAAACAAACCATTGGTATCTATACTTAATTACTTCTATTTCCAGGAAATCATAAAGAAAAAGAACCAAACAAAGAAAAGTCACTTCCTACCTTTTGTATCTCAGGATGTAAAATGTCTCTTGGGCTCTTCTCCAGTTTCTCCAGACTCCTGGCACTGAAATGCAAATGAACGAGTGCTTTATAGGAGGGCAAGTGCACATTCCAACCCCGAACCCCCAACTGATGGCAGTTACAGCGCTTACAAAATGAATCCTTCCCAGAGCCTCTGGGAAATGGAACGGTTTGTGCAACTGCCATTTCTTCCCCAAAATACTAACTCCCAACACTTCCTAAACTGAGTTTGCATTTTAAAAACAGAAATTAGGGAGACTCAGGGTGGAGATCAGGTTGAAATTGATTTCCTTCTAAAGCACAGGGCTCTGTTCCATCACCCTTCACTTTGGCTCCACACAGAATCACGGGGAGCATTTTAGGAGGGCTCAAGAACCAATTCTATTTCTCTCTTTTTCTAGTTCTCTCTCTTCCTAAATAATTCAAGGCAAGTCAAATGAAAAAGGACAAGTTCAGCATCAAATTCACACTTTTTCCCTTTGACTGCTCAAGAACAGGCTTTAAAACCACTTCTTGCTGCCTTCAACGATTAAGACTTGCAAAATCATTTTTACATGTGTGATAGGTTTATCATAAAAACCACAGAACGCAAGCTCTGAATGACAGGAAAAGGTACACAGGCAAATATCTCAGCTGATGGTGGCTTATTTCTAAACACAGACCTTAACGGAGATTGCACGGAGAATGTTTCAGTGGGACTCTAAGGGAAAAATATTTTCTGAGTACCCTGTAAACAAGAAAAGCTAGGCTATGTTACAGGACATACCCACTTGTTCTGCATATTCAAATAAGATTATCAATAAAAACAGTTAAGAAGGAAGAAAACCAAGGTAATTTTACTCAGCTATATTCACTGCCGATTTAGAGGAAAAAAAAAAGTCACGGGTGCTGCAAAGAAAAAAAAGTGAACCATAAACGCCTACAGTAGAACTTTAAAACAATTGCTTGGATAAAAGCAGCTCATGGAACGTGAAGTAGAAAAAAAGCGAAACCAGTATCAGACCTGCCTATTTTCTTACCATTGCACAAGAAAATCCGACAAGCGGTAGAAAGTCACTGCCTAAAACCGATCCTAGGATGCAACCAAGAACAATGGAGGCATTTGCTAATCTAAACGGAAACCTTTTCCGGACCCTAGTGTCAAATCACACGTTTTGTCTCTCAGCAGCTCGAGGCTGGAGAGCATTTCCCCTGGGGGTCGGGAGGGCAGGGGCACAAGGGGCTGAGTTTGCCGATCGCACCTGTGCCATCAGAAGGATCCTGCCCGGCGCTCCTTGCGCTCGCCATTCTCCGGGCCATCGCTGTGTTTTACTGCTCAGCGATGCCGCTCCATCTGTTTGCGTGGAAGGAAGAGCCACGAGCACTGAGGCACTCAGCAGCCGTGTCATGCCAGCGATGTCGAGCGCTCTCTGCTCGCAAGGCTGAGCCCGCCGCGGAGCCGCCTCCGCAGCCGCTCGTCCGCCCCCGCCCGCAGCAGCGGCAGCGGCCCGAGGGAGACGGCTGCAGCTCGGCGGCTCCCGCGCCTCCGCCAGCCCGAGGGCAGCCGCCGCACAGTGACCGCGGCAGCGCCCGGCGCCGCTCGCCCGGGGCGGCTCCTGCAGCTCCCGGCCCGCGGCAGCAAAGCACCGCCTGGCGCTCCGCCATCGGCGGGCAGCAGCGCGCCCCGCCCGAGCTCAGCCCCCGCCACCGGGACCGCTGAGCGAGGCCGAGGCTCCGGGCGGACGCCCCTTCCGCGCCGCTCGGCTCCGTGCGGGCGGCCGGACGGAGGCTTCGCCCCTCCAGCGTCGCTGCCGCGGCTCCGTCCCGCGCGGGACAGGCGCCGGGAGCTCCCCGCGCCCAGCCCGCTCCCCCGGCACGCGGCCGCCTCGGGCCGCCAGCCACTCCTACGGCGCGTCGGCCGTTGCGTCAGACGCCGCGCTTTACGGCCGCAGGGCCTGCCGGGAGTTGGAGTCTCGGACTGACAGCCACCGCTCCGTTCTCCGCCACCGGGAGCTGCGCTCCCGCCAGGGGATCAAACGGCTCCTTCGCTCCTGGGCGCGGAAGCACCTTAGGCAGCACCGCCCCTCCCGAATGTCCTTTCTTTTCCACTCCAACTCTTTTTTCTTTTTTTCACTCTGTTTTTCACCCCCTTTTCCACTTTGGCTCTTTCTTTTTCACTCTCACCCTTTTCCTTTTTCATTTTTTTTCTTCCTTTCTCTTCCTTCTTTTTTTTTTTTCTTCCTTTCCTTTTCCCTTTTCTTTTGCTCTCTCTTTCTCTCTTTCTTTCTGTCTCTCTTTCTTTCTCTCTCTCTCTCTCTTTCTGTCTCTCTCTCTTTCTCTCGCTCTCTTTCTGTCTCTTTCTGTCTCTCTTTATTTCTCTCTCTCTTTCTTTCTTTCTCTCGCTCTCTTTCTGTCTCTTTCTTTCTCTCTTTCTTTCTCTCGCTCTCTTTCTGTCTGTCTCTCTATTTCTTTCTCTCTCCCTCTCTTTCTTTCTTAGTCTCACTCTTTCTGTTTCTCTATTTCTTTCTCTCTCTCTCTTTCTTTCTCTCGCTCTCTTTCTGTCTCTCTTTCTTTCTCTCGCTCTTTCTCTCGCTCTCTTTGTGTCTCTCTTTCTTTCTCTCGCTCTCTCTCTCTCTCTCTATTTCTTTCTCTCTCTCTTTCTTTCTTTCTCTCACTCTCTTTCTGTCTCTCTTTATTTCTTTCTCTCTCTTTCTTTCTTTCTCTCACTCTCTTTCTGTCTCCCTTTCTCTATTTCTTTCTGTCTCTCTTTCTTTCTTTCTTTCTTTCTTTCTTTCTTTCTTTCTTTCTTTCTTTCTTTCTTTCTTTCTTTCTTTCTCTCTTTAATTCTTTCTCTCTTTCTTTCCCTGAATTTCTAATCTTGGCTTTCCATTCTAGTTTTAAAATGAAAAAGCAGCAGTAGAAACGTTCAGGCTACCGGGGAGTGCAAAAAACCCCCAAAGGGTAATGATTTTAGGAAAACTATTTCCTCCATGGGAGCCTGAAATTTTCTACAGCTGCAGGTGACATAGAGCTTTTATTTCTTCTTCTATATAGTTTATACTTTATACTCTATTTATACAGCACCCCCTGCCGTCTGCAGCGGGGCGCTGCAGCCACAGCGCCCCCTGCCGTCTGCTTTGGCTCACTACAGGCACAGCGCCCCCTGCCGTCTGCATGGGCGCACTCCAGACACAGCGCCCCCTGCTGTCGGATTTGGCGCACTGCAGACACAGCGCCCCCTGCTGTCTGATTTGGCGCACTGCAGGCACAGCGCCCCCTGCCGTCTGCACCGGCGAACTGCAGGCACAGCGCCCCCTGCCGTCTGCATCGGCGAACTGCAGGCAGAGTGCCGCCGAATGACGTCAGCAAGTCGACACGGCGCCCCGCCCCGGACACGCCCACTCGGGCGGCCGTCGCCATCTTGTACGGCATTCTGCGACGGCCACGGCGCTGCCATCTTGTACGGCACCCCGTGTCGGCCAGGGCGCCGCCAGCCTGTACGGCACAATTTTATGGCAGTCGCGCCTTACGGCAGTTTTACGGCATTCGCGCTTTACGGCGGCTTTTGCGACAGTCGCGCTTTACGGCACCTTTTGCGACAGTCGCGCTTTACGGCGGCTTTTGCGACAGTCGCGCTTTACGGCGCCTTTTGCGACAGCCGCGCTTTACGGCGCCTTTTGCGACAGCCGCGCTTTACGGCCCGTTTTGCGACAGCCGCGCTTTACGGCACCTTTTGCGACAGTCGCGCTTTACGGCGCCTTTTGCGACAGTCGCGCTTTACGGCGCCTTTTGCGACAGTCGCGATTTACGGCAGTTTTACGACAGTCGTGCATTACGGCATTACCCTTTATGGAACTTTTATGGTACTTTACAGCACTTTACGGTTTTTATTTTGTTTTTCATTTAATTTATTTTATTTGTTAAATTTTATTTTTTACTTAATGTTTATTTTTAATTTTTCTAATTTTAAAGCTTTTTATTTTAGTTTTTAAATTTTATTTACTTATTATTTTTCTATTTTTCTATTTTTAAAGCTTTTATTTTATTTTTCTAATTCTAGTTATTTATTATTTTTAATTTTTCTGTTTCTAAGCTTTTTATTTAATTTTTTAAATTTTATTTTTATTTAATTTTTAATTTTTCTATTTTTAAAGCATTTATTTATTTTTAATTTAATTTTTAATTTTAATTTTTCTATTTTTAGAGCTTTAATTTTATTTTTTAATTTTATTTTTTATTTTTCTATTTTTAAAGCTTTTATTTTATTTTTCTAATTTTATTTTTTATTTACTTTTTATTTTTAATTTTTCTATTTATAAAGCATTTAGTTTATATTTTATTTTTTATTAAATTTTTATTTTTAATTTTTCTATTTTTGTAGGTTTTTTTTTTAATTTAGTGCTGCCCAGACCAACTCAAGCTGGTGATTGTGGTAGTGTTTGAGGGTCTTGCATTACGGCACTACCTTTTATGGAACTCTTACAGCACTTTACAGGTTTCATTTTGTTTTTCATTTATTTTAAATAAATTTTGTTTTTAAAATTTTATTTAATTTTAATTTTTATTTTTAAAGCATTTTTATTTTATTTTTTAAATTTTATTTTTTATTTACTTCTTATTTTAAATTTTTCTATTTCTAAAGCTTTTTATTTTTTAATTTTATTTTTTATTTAATTTCTATTTTTAATTTTTCTATTTCTAAAGCTTTTTATTTTTTTAATTTTATTTTTTATTTAAGTTTTTTCTATTTTTAAAGCATTTTTTTATTTTTATTTTTTATTTTTAAGTTTTTTTATTTTTAGAGCTTTTATTTTTTATTATTTTTTATTTTTCTATTTTTAAAGCTTATTTTATTTTTCTAATTTTATTTTTAATTTTTATTTTCAATTTTTCTATTTTTAAAGCTTTTATTTTTTTATTTTATTTTTTATTAAATTTTTATTTTTAATTTTTCTATTTTTAAAGTTTTATTTAATTTTTTAATTTTATTTTTTATTTTTAATTTTTCTATTTTTAAAGGTTTTTATTTTTTTTTAATTTAGTGCTGCCCAGACCAACTCAAGCTGGTGATTGTGGTGGTGTTTGAGGGTCTTGCAATACAGCACTACCTTTTATGGAACTCTTACAGCCCTTTACAGTTTTTACTTTGTTTTTAATTTATTTTAAATTAATTTTGTTTTTTTTTAATTTTATTTAATTTTTATTTTTAATTTTTTTATTTTTAAAGCATTTTATTAAATTTTATTTGGTGCTGCCCAAACCTGCTGTAGTGCATTTTTATACTTTATAATACTTTGAAGTCGTTTTGTTTTGTATCCCCATATTTTTCCCAAATGGTTTATCCCAAACTGTACCCCCCTCCTTCTCCCTGTGTTATCCCTCTCCCGGGATGAGATCATCCCCAAACCCCGACCCTGGCTCTCTGTCAATCACTCAGCCTCCCATCCCCTCCATGCAGAAGTTTCGGTCCAAGTCGTCCAGTGATTAGCCAGAGGCCAGGGGTCAGCCCCCCGAGCCTTGCCCCATACGCTGTCCTGTATGTCTATGCCCCAGCATCCATCCCTTAGGGTCACTTAATGGTTGGTAAAATGTTATCTACTTTGGGTTTCCACCTCCCTTTAAATGTGACCTTGGCACATCTCCCTGGGGCTCTTGGCAGGAGGCCCCTGAGGTGCAGGAGCTCCTTTGGGACTCCTAATAAAACCTTGGATTAACCCCTGCTAAGAGTCAGCCCTTTATCTTCTACCGCTGTCTCTGGTGTCTCTTGTGCTACACAGGGGCCCAGCCCAGGTACCCTCAGCACCCTCAGGGCACAGAGAGTGTCTGCCCCCAGCCCAGGTGCCCTCAGCACCCTCGGGGCACACACAGAGAGTGTCTCCCCCCAGCCCAGGTGCCCTCAGCACCCTCGGGGCACAGACAGTGTCTCCCCCCAGCCCAGGTGCCCTCAGCACCCTCGGGGCACAGACAGTGTCTCCCCGCTCTCGGCCGTGTCAGGGCTGCCCCCCGGTGTCTGCCGACTCGGGACCGGCCGAGGGTTACTGAGAGGCTCACACAAACCCGCTCGGCCGCTGATTGTGGCGGTGTTTGAGGGTCCCCAGGACGAGGGAAGAGACGAGAATCTTGACTCCACCTTTCAGAAGGCTGAAATATTATTTTATGATCTCTATTATATTAAAAGAAAATGAGAAAGTAGAACTATACTAAAAGAGCAAGGAGACATCAGAAAGCTGGAAAGGAATGAATAATAAAAACCTGGGACTGCTCACAGCCCCGACACAGCTGGACCATGATTGGTCATTAAGTAGAAACACTGCACAGGAGACCAATCCAAGATGCCCCTGTTGCTAAACCATCTCCAGCCCACACTCCACAGCCAGCAGATCGTTATTGGTTCCATTTCTGTTCTGAGGCTTCTCAGGAGAAAAATCCCAGCAAAAGGATTTTCATCAAACACGTCAGTGCCAGGTGATGGCACAGGCAGCATGGGCCGGCCGAGGTCACTGTGTCATCCCTGCCAGCCCAGGTGTCACAGCAAGGAGCAGAGAGCTCACCCTGTACTCACCCTGCGCTCACCCAGCCCTGCCAAGGGACCGGCTGCCAAAACAGAGCCGTGCCATGCATGCCAGTGTCTGCATGGCAGAGAGAGGACATGAAAAGCCACCGAGGAAGCTGCCACCTCCTCCCTGAGCTCTGCCCTGCAGGCTGGGCCATGGGCAGCCACTTTGGGAAGGCTGCATTTGCTGCCCATCAGCTGCTCTGTGTCTGACAGGAATTGAAATAGCCCAGGTTTGGGTCGGTGCTGAGCAGAAGGCAGTGAGGAGAAAGGGAGAAGGCTGTGCTGCAGGCCAGGTGGATCCAGGCAGAGCCAATTTGGGCAGCAGCCTTGTCTAACAGCATTTCATTTTCCACTTCTACTACATTACATTTCATTTTGCACTTCTGCTAGAACTGCATGTCAACAGCTTTCAAATATCCTCCTCAGTCCCAGCAGCCTGCTTCAAAGTGCTGTGTCTTTATCAGACCATTGATGGTCCTTCTGAAATGTGAGTCTCACTGGCCGCATCCAAACCTTGTGCTTGAAGAGCATTCCTAAAAATTAAAGCAGATTGGGCCTTTGGGGAAGAAGGGGCTGCAAAGCATCTCCTAAAGCATTTTCTACTCCAATTTCATTGTGAGGAAACACACCTGAAGGATGATGCAGGGATTAGGTTTGAGACAAAGATGAGTTTGCTAGGTCAATTTTACTTTGAGAGCTTGAGAAGCACAGGAAGCCCAGGTGATGATCCCAGAGGGTTGAACACAGAGGTTTCACCCTCCCGGATATACAAGGGCCTTACCTTAAAACCACTGCTCTCAGCACGCAGCTGTCTCAACACTGCATTCATGTTTTCTCCTCTTTGTCCATGTGTAGAATTGAAATCCCTCTTGGGGAAGAAGCTTATTCCAAGTAAATTCCTAAAGAATTAGCTGAAAAAAACCCTGAAATGTTCTTTCATAGCCTTGTAGATTTTTAAAGCCTTTGACATTTGAAACACTGTTCCCCTGCAAGGCCTTTTCCTAAATCCCAGCTTCTCAGAAGGCCCAAGGGGACAGGGTTGGCCAAGGGTGGAGCTGTTCTGGATTTGTTGGTGGTGCCTGGTAGTGAACAGTGTGTTCAGAGCTGCTCTGCTGGTTCTGCCTATCACTTTGACAGGGAAGGAGGGTGCTGGGATATGATAAATCACTTCTAAATGCTGCTTGCAATGAAAACACTGTGCATAAACCCTCCTCAATGGTGTTAAATTTGTCTGCTAGATTTCTTGCCTCCCACCCCACCACTGCTGCTCTAAGATCCATTAGTAGCTCAGTCTTTCTTTGTGTTTTGTTTGACATTTATGCCCAGGTTCCCCAAAGTTTTGGGGGTTCTTTTTAAAATATGATATTGATTTTTTTTCTTGGTTTAAAAAAAACCTGAAATACACACACACACTAAAGAAGCATGTCTCCATGGCTCAGCCCTGAGTGGTAAAGGAAGAGCAACAGGAAGGGTGGTTTGCGGTGCTGGAGAAAGTCTCTGCCAGGCTTAAAGGAGCATCCCATTTCCACAGATGGCTTTTTTTTTTTTTTTTTTTTTAAATGGGTTATGGTGCTGGGAAGATCTGGAAAGAGTGCAAGTCCCTCATTCCAGTTTGGATGTCTTGTTTTAAGAAATGTGTTCTTTCAGTTCTTGGAGAGCATAGTTTTGGATTCATCCTCACATCCTCCAGTCTTGGTGGCTCTGTTGGTTTTTTATTTCCCTTTCTCTGCCCTTTTCCCTGCCCTCACTCCCCTGATGGATGCAGGGGATGTGATTCAGGCACTCATCACTGCTCTGCAGCTGCTTTACAGAGCTAAAACTGACTGGGTCTTTCACCCTCCTCTCATAGCAGTGGTGCAGAGTGAGGCACATGGCAGGGCAGGGCTTTTAGCTGTTGTTTTATCTTCTGGTTTGATGTTTAACACATGGGACAGAACCCCAAGCCCCTGCTCACCATGTCAGGCTAGGCTGCAGGGGAGCACATTGACAGCAACACAGTGGCTGCACCACAACCACCATCAATCAATCCGATAGAAAAAGGGTTTAAGGCCTCTGACAGCGCCATGGTGACTGAGCTGAGCCCAACCTGGGTCTAGCTTAATCCCTGATCTGTGTAAAGCCCTCTTCTGTGCTTTCCTGAGGCTGGGACAGCTGGAGAGGTTGCTCTCCATGAGCACAGGATGGCAGCTGTGGGCTGAAACTCGCTGAGCTGCCTCCCCAGTAGGGGATGGGCTTGTGAGGGATTTAAAAGAAAAAACATTACCATGTCTTTGTCAGTCTGCCATGCTCGCTTAAGCTGGCTGCTGGTGATTTGTAGTATTTTATAAAATAAAAACCAAATGCTTTCCCTTTATAAGGAAATATGCTATGAAGAGGGCTTCAAAGGAAAGATGATTAGTTACTATCCAACTGTTGCTAAATTCATTGCTTGATGGTCCATATACTGCATTTTTTAATGTCACTGATAGCTGATACAGACCATTGCCAAGCTGTTTGATAATTATTTATCAGCCATCTGCATCAGCATCATCTGCATGACCAGTGATGGCCAAAAAGCAGGAAGGAGAGAAAGGGCTTAAGCTGTAGGCAGGAAAGGGAAGGCAGAAACCAAGCAGCAAACAATTGGCACCTGGGCTCCATTGAAGACTAAAAGTGGGAAAAAATGGCTTAATTGAAAAATCTGCCTATTATGTGTGCAGTCTCCAAGGGGAAACAAACAAACCCATTCAAAGGAAGGGAAAAAAAGGCAAAGAATTAAAAAATCCTTGTGCTGTTATGCAGAATTGGGGGGTTTAACTTTTCCCAATCTCTTCCCAGTCTCAGGCAGAAATATTTCTATAACCAAACCATCTCCCTTTTTAAAGCATTTAGCTGGATTGAGTAATTTCTTAAGTCCTCCATCATCAGGACCAGTTTGGGTTTGGCAGCTCAAACACCTTGGCAAGGCCAGGACAACTTCAGTGGTTCTCCTTGTCCTGAAAGAGAGGAGAAAAGGGAAGTTAAGCTCACTGCAGAATCAAAGCCTCCTGCATTTCATCTTTTGGCTTAGATTGCTCACCATGGAGTATGAGCCATAAAAAAAGGGGAGGTGGCACCAAATTGAACTAAAAAGTGCCCTTTCCCAGTGCTTTTATTCCAGACATTCAAAGGAAGCTCATTTTTCTTCTAGCATTCTTTCCCTCATTTTAGCAGAACCATTCTCACCCCAGACCCCACTCAGCAGTTGTTCAATCTTTTGGCACTGGATCTGGACAAAGGAAGGGACACATCTGGGTCACAGGAAAGCACAGAGGGAAACCCTCCAAAACTGGCCAGAGAAAAATGAAATGCAGGAAGACTTACCTGCAGCTGGATGCTCTTTGCACTGGGCTTCCTTTAAAGGAATGGATTTGCTGCTGAACACATCTCAGGCTCAGATGTGACCAGGGAGAAGGTGGGATGGAGATGAGGAGTCAGACAGGGAATAACCAGGGAGATGCAGGGCCCAGGAACATCAAGGATGGAGAAGAGAAGGAACAGGGATTGTTCTCCTTGTTTAGATCCATCAGTGCTGAGAGCTTGGGAAGCACATGAGGGTACTAGAGGGATGCTGGGCAGGAGCAGGAGAACTCCAGGATAAGGGCAAGCTGCTCCCACTCCAGGGCTGGGCCAGGGAAGGAGGGGAATTATTTCTCTCCCCTTTCCAGTGGGATGCAGGTGCCACCCCATGCAGAGGTAGGAAAACTGCCTTGCAATCAAGGACAAAACCTGCCTGGCAAGCCCAGAATGCCAGCAGCCATTCCTCCTGGATTTCCTGCTTACAGGCATTTTAAGCTTGCTTTGTCTCAAAATGCCCTTTTTTGCCAAGGGCATTCCCATTTCTTTTGGATCCTGAACAGAGGTTTGGAAAGCTGACTTTGATGAGGGAACTGTTTCCTATTTTGATCTGTGTTAACTTGGAGTTTCCCTTGGCACCAAAATCAGGGGGTGAACCCAACCCTTGAAAGGCCATAAGATCCTAACTATCCAATCCCCAATCCCCTCAGCATTGGCTTGTGGAACCTTCTCAGGGTTAATTTAGCAAATTAAGGGTTTGGCAAGTTCAGGATCGAAACAACCAAAAAGATTCATGAAAAAGAAACGGAACTGAGGCTGGCTAAAAGCTGACGACTCATTACAACAATTCAGTGAAAAGGAAGCAGGAGTGATCCTATGAAAAACGCCAATCACTTGTTTTTAAAATTTTAAAAGTCTACCAGTAATTACATGCTTATAAAAACAGTAATACAATCAGAGTACTAATAATTTGGACAAATTAAATTAGGACAATATGAGACAATAGAGACAAAGAGTTACAGACAGTCCGGGTACCTTTTTCTGGGCAGCATAAGCCCGAAAAAGGACCCCCATTAACAAAGGATTAACCCTTAAAAACAACAGCCTGTTGCATATTCATACATCTCATACATGAGGAATAAATTCCATGCAGACACAGGATTCTGTCAACATCATCAACTTCTTCCTCTGAATCCTAACGGCGCCTTCGAGGCAGGAAGAAGTTAGTTTCTTCTAATAAGAGAGCAATAAATTCTTTTGCTCTGAAAGATTTAGGTGTCCTGTAGCTGCTATCTCGCTGCGAGTCCTTTCTTTAAAAAAAGTCTCCTACACAACAGAGTTTCTATTTTAACATTTTGTTATAACCTAAAACTATATTTAACACGCTATTGAAGAGAATTAATACAGCATTACTTTCTAACACAACGCATATCATATTCATTTTAATATTTGCGAAAAGCCACTCACAAAATACGCATTTTTCACATTTTCAATACTCACCAAGCCATCTGGCCAGAGTTCTGTGCCCACCGAGGACAC
The DNA here is from genome assembly GCF_051311805.1 of Agelaius phoeniceus. NCBI lineage: Eukaryota > Metazoa > Chordata > Aves > Passeriformes > Icteridae > Agelaius > Agelaius phoeniceus. Next base: position 946,874 of record NC_135270.1, read on the forward strand.
AGCAACCAGCAGGGACCTTCCTCCCATTCTCCAGCACAGGCTTCTTCCCTCCACACGCAGGGAGCTGCAGACACTCAGGGAACACCGATTTAGTCACAACAGGAGAGGCACAAGGATAATTTGGAACTCGTTGCGACCTCAATGCCGCCGAGACCCAGGAGAAAGCACTCTTCCCATCAGACGGAGCGGGGTATTTCCTGTACCGCCCTCTCTTCCCCTTACCCAAGGCGCATGAGCACACTGCCGCCATCATTGGAAGGGCAAGTGAGTGCCGCCCTCAGCCGCCATCTTGGGTGTGGCGTAAAAAGTGACCCTTTTTTGTCCCCCCTTTCCAGTTTTCACCCCTTGCAGAGGCAGGAAAACTGCCTTGCAATCAAGTACAAAACCTGCCTGGCAAGCCCAGGATGCCAGCAGCCGTTTCTCCTGGATTTCCTCTCCGCAATCTTTGGTACTGGCAGAAGCCACTCCCGGCTGAGCCGCCATCTTTGTTGTGGTACCCTTAAGCATCCCCCGCTCCTCACACAGGCGTTTCTCTTGTTGGCTGCCTCAACCCGGTCCCGACGCCGATCCCGCGCTCTCAGCGCCATTTTCTGCTGCTTTTCCCGGCGGGAGAAAACGGTTGGCGGGGTCAGCGGCACCGGAGCCCCGCGAACCGCGGTAGGGAGCGGCGGCGACGCCTCTGCCGGAGTCCTGCCGCGGCCGCCATCTTGAGTGCGGCTGGAGCCCGACCCGGCTCACGCAGGATCCTGGTACGCAGGCGCTTCGCCGTCTTGAAACGGGAGCTCTGTCCCCTCCGCGCCTCCGCCGCCCGCCGAAACCGGCCCCGCCGCTCTCGTTCTTCCCAGCCACCGCCCCGCACGGCGGCCGCTCAAGCCCGGTCGCGCTCCTCTGCACTCCTCACTGTGCTTCACCGCTCCCCTCTGTGCACAGCACCGCTCTGTGCCCACAAGGTGGCAGCACCGCCCCGCTGCCCGGGCCGGGCTGGACGCGCCTTGGGGCAGGCAGGGAACGGAGACCGAAGCTGCCGGGGATTGATTTTGGATTGATTCCCTTCAGCCCCAGCAGCTGTTCCTGCGGTTTAAGGGCACTTGGTTGGTTCATTCCCAGGTAAAAACGTTATAACATTGGTTTCAAAACGACTACGCATCTCTAGTCAGAGTTTCCTGCATTCCTGTACACAATAGAATGGATAGATTATTTCCAAATTATTCTTTCCAAATGGTTTTAGAGATAAATTCCAATTCTTTGCCCATACCTATAAAAACGAAAAACTTGACAGGTTTTGGTGTTCTACACCCACCCCTCCGTGTGAATTTTCTGGCAGCTTTTGGTCCCTCTGGGGCAGGGTAACCCAGCATGACCCCCCCTCATTCCCCACTCACCTGCTCCTCCATCAGCCTGGTGTGACCGTGTTCACAGGAGTCTTAGGATGAGGGAAGAGACGAGGAGTTGACTCCATGTTTCAGAAGGCTCGATTTATTATTTTATGATCTATATTCTATTAAAAGAATAGAAGAAAGGATTTCATCAGAAGGCTGGCTAAGAATAGAAAAAGAAAGAATGATTTCACAAAGGCTTGTATCTCGGACAGAGAGTCCGAGCCAGCTGGATGTGATTGGCCATTAATAAGAAACAACCACATGAGACCAATCACAGATGCACCTGTTGCAGCATTCCACAGCAGCAGATAATCATTGTTTACATTTTGTTCCTGAGGCCTCTCAGGAGAAAAAATGCTAAGGAGAGGATTTGTCAGAAAATGTCATGGCTACAGCCTGGCTCTCCCTCCTAGGGACATTGCAGTGCCCCAGATGAAATCAGAGGCCCCAAGTCTCCAGCCCCTCTCGCTCAGCCTTACTTCCTCACCCCCAAAGAAGGCACAGAAGGAATCAAACTGCCCTGGACAGCAGAGTGGTGCTTTATTCAAGCCCTTTCCACGAGTACATCTCTCCCAAAAGGGACTCTGCTGCAAGAATGGGGGGCAGCCCCCAGAAGTTCCTCCCCAGCCCCGCAGTCACAGGAGAGAGGCAGAAAGAGGGAGGGGCAGCAGAGAGGACACAGGAAGAAAAGTAAGAACGGGGTGCAGAATGAAGTTGAAAAAACAACCAAAACCAAAAACAACAACAAAACCTGGGATGGGCAGCATAACAGAGAGGGATTAAAAAAGAATGGGTTTTGGTTCCTCATCTCTTCCTCATCAATTCCCTTATTGGTGACATTCAGCAGTGGTGCCAAACAAGCACAGAAAACAAATGGAAGAAGAAATGCAGATAGTCAGCAGCCACCACCTATCAAAATTCATTTTAAATAGAGTTCAAAGGTCTCTAAGAGCAAGGTGAGGTGTAAATGGAGATACTCACGCAGAAGTACTGCCAGCTGCTATTTTCAACATTTCTTCTGAGTTTCATCTTCATTTGTTTATCTCTCACCTAAACAAGAGAAAAAAAAACGAAAGAAATGTGACCTTTCAGGCAGACAAAAAATGTGGTTGGTCCTTAAGAAAGCATTTTATTCTGCCTGTATAATAACCTGTTGGGAACAGTAGGAGCTTTTAGCAAAATGTCTCTGTGCTGTTGCAGTTGTTCTGCCACTGTGAGAAATCACAGGCACGGCTGCAAGGCTCCTGCAGCTCACCCTGGTGAGGGTCAGAGACCACTTATCCCTGCAGGGATCCCTGGGAATAATGATGGTGGGAAACGTGGAGGGAGCTGGATAAATAAATACTTGCCATTTCCTTACCAAAAAACCCCTCAAAACAAAGCTATAGAAACAGTTTGCCTCTGAATTAGGAGAATTTAAATTAATTCTTTTAGGTCTGCTTTTGGTTCAACATTCATCAATCTGAATTGGAATATGCATAGAGTAAGTAATTAAAGGTAGCTGAAATTTAAGAATAAATGTCTATTTTCTTGTTCATAACCTACATTGAAACACATTAAAACCCAGTGTTTTGCTTTAGAGCTGCTTGGCATTGACTTCATTCAGTCTTAGACTCATCAGGTTATAAAAACACGGGGAAATATATTCTTTGTTTCATGAAGAATGCATTATTAATTAGAAAGGCATAGGTTTAATCAGAGTCACTGCTGATACCAACATTGCTTGGCTAAGTTCAAAGTACTGACACAAGAACATCGTAACAAAAGCCATGTCCAACAGAGCCTCAAACATAAAGACACAGTTCAAAGTTTTTCAGATGTCCTACAGTTGCTAAGGTATCTCCAGAAAGGTGAGCAAACTGAAAACAGCACAGGAAATTTTAAACCCATTTCTCTTTCTTTCCCCTTAACTTTCTTGTGGGCAAGAGAAAACTCCTAATCCAGGGAATGAAATGTAATTTTCATACCTCAGTCATGAGTAGTCCCCTCAGTTTCAACCAGACCCAGTGTTCAGTGAAATCTTAGAAAGGCTCAGATCAGCAGTATGAAATTCCAATTCTATTTGCGAAAGGAGCTATTTTTTCTCCATTCCCCTCCCTCCCCAACATCAAGTGGGAAAGGCTCAAAATGAAAAATAATTCTTACAAAATTATACTTTGACCTAATAAGTTTGCTACAAGTTGCACCAGAAAGAGAAAGGAGAGCAGAATCAGAGGTTACCAAACTCAATAGAAAATCCAGCTCATGCTATCTCCAAAAGCCTCATTTCATTTATCCAGGATTTTTAAAAAAAACCCACATAATAAAAACTTCACATATTTTGTTAAATGCTATCATTTCTATCTGAAATATTAATTATTACTCTGCTTTTCAGAAGTGAAGTAGAAAGTTTTCTGCACCCACCTTCCCCAAATCTGATTCTAAGTGCTTGCCAGTTTAATCCCTTAGGAAGCAAAAGCAGCCCCATGTGTCTCAGGATCAATAGAAACTAAACAACAAAGCTTGACAAAGTCTATTAAATTGTCAATAAAGTCAATAAATATTTTCCACTGTAGAGACAGCTATCACCAGCCTGTGAATTTTGCTTTAGTGAAGAATTTTAGGTTTAGTGAAGAAAAAACGAGGTCTTCCTTGCCAAATCAGTCAGGAGTTGTTCTACTCTACTGCCAGTATGGGGTGAGTGTAAACACCACATTCCTCACAGCATCACCCACAAAGAATTCCTCTTGAAAATGAAGGCTGCTTTTGAGTTGGACCCAACAGATGAGAACTCCCTGGTGTAGCACAGTGATGGCAGCATGGCCAGGCTCTGCACTGGAAGGCTGAGACCCAGCAGCAGATTCCTGACCAGATCTCCAAGGCTGAGTGTGCAGGGGTGCTGTGGTACCCCGGCCCCCCTGGCCGCACACTTCCAGCCACCATCACTTCCTCTCAGAAGGACAGGAGAGAAAATAAGAAAAGCAGGAACTGGAAAGCTCAGGCTAAAGTCAGGCAGGTCACTGATGAAACAGAGTTAACTTGAAAAATCTTATTTATCAGCAATTAAAAAGAGTATTATGTTATTACACACTATTATTAGACAGTCAGCCAGCCAGCCTGACCCCAAGCACGCTGCAGCATCGGGGCCAGGCAGTGCCCATCTCCCAGGAGCCAATTTACCCATCCTTCTCAAGGGAATTGACCTGCACACAGTTCCACAGTGGAGCTGCCAGGCTGCCAAGAAAAATATCTCTGGCTAAGAGTCAAACCCTAATACATAAACCTATTAAATGATTAAATGATATTGTGTTACTGGCTCTTTCTTCTATTTCAAATTTTGAAAATTATTCCCAAGAATTTTCAAAATATTTCATAGGAAAAAGGTCTTTTTATGCTAAGATGTAGGGTGTGCATGATTGAATGTTTCATTCCACATGCTTACAAGCTGAGCCTTGACCAAGTTAAGAGGTGGAAGGACGTGCTCATTGGAACGGAGAGATGGAAATAATGAAACTCTGAACACAAGAGAAAGGTTCACAGAAACATCAAAATTCCTTGCTGAGCCAAGACAAAGGAGATAATTTTATCCAACAGATAGAAAAGCTCAGGTCAGAATCGTGACCGTTGCTTCTCAAGAGCAACATCCACTGAAACACACAGTCTGCAGGTGGAATAAGGTTAAACCTTCCCAAAATGGGAAAAAACCCTTGACTCTGACCTCGATTATTTCATCATCTACACTTATTTACCATTTCAAAAATGGTACTAGGGTGTTCTTGTGACTTAAAAATCTTTGTCTGAAAAATCACCACATTAGAGAAAATTTTACATCAGGATAACCTTGTGTTGAAATTATCCAAAAGAACAGGATAAAGTGAAATGATCATGCTGCAGGCATTTTTCTCATTTTTAGCAAATAGAATGCACTCGTATTGAGGGATGTTTTGAACAAAACACATTCACATTACTGCACGATCACGTGAAAAATACTCCTCTTCATCTTCAGTATCTCTCACAGAATTAACACCAGGATGAAGTTGCAAAGTGAAAAATACTGTATAAGGAGTGGTATTGCCCCACACACGGGATACCTGTGTGCGCTTCAGAGAGATTCATCCTGAGTTTGCTCCAGCCCCTGGAAACACCATAAACATGAGGCAACCATGGGACTGTTCCACAGCTTCTCTCCAAGCTTGTGACATGGGTTTATGCTCCCAATAGCTACTGCAAGGAGTGCAAGTCAACAGCAAGGGGTGGCAGAATTGGACAAAAATACCAGCATTATTGGCACATGAGAAATTAAATATTGATTACCTGAAAGACCTGAACTCTGCACCTTACCTAGTGCAACTTCAATGCTGAGGCTTTGAAACAGACACTGTAATTTACAACTTCTAATTTTTATGTCCTGTAGATGTGAAATCCCCAGCCACCAATCCAGAGTAACCACCTGAGTAACCAACTATTTGCTATTAAGATTTTATACCACCTTCTCCAGAGTAACCACCTGAGTAACTAACTATTTGCTATTAAGATTTTATACCATTGTAAGCCTTATTGCTTACAATGTTCCTTTTCAGCAAACACACGGGTTGCATGACTACCTAAACTCAACGTATCCCCCACCATTTGTAAACTGTTACCAAGAGAAACTGTTTTTTCTGTGCTAATTGTTGACATCATATATTAGCAGGAATAGAGTGAGCATGGAGTAAGATTTTACACAGCAAAACAAAGAAGGCTCGTAGACAGTAAACCCTGGATCCCAGCCCCAAAACCCTATTTTATACTCATTTCTTTGGCTTTGGGAAGACATTAGGACAGCCTGCAGCTTCGCAGAAATTGAACAATGACAATCCTAGCTAAAGCAGCTGTTCTGCAGATGCAAAGGAAGATGTAGAATGTTTCCTGGACAAGCAGCCTGAAAATGACTCTCTCACAGATGAATAAGCATCAACACAAAACACACTGTTACAAACCTAGTATTTCCATATAACAGATAATGAAAAACCATCTGTCCATTCTGGTTATTTGCCAAGCAGCCAGCCCAGCACACCATTTTACTACCTGTATCTAAGGTATCCTACTAATAAAGAATATTTCTTAACTGTTTTCATTTTGTCTGCACATGCTGATTAATAACTTCATCATTTAACCCACCTCTTCCAAAGTTAGTCATGTACATAACAAGGAGATTAATTCCTGAAAGTATAACTGTGCTCCTCTTTTGGATTTGGAGAAAAAAAAAAAAAAAGAGCTTCTTTAGTGCAATCAGTGAAAATTAGGGCCAACATCTTATTCTGCAGGAATTTCCCCAGTTAAGCATAATATTTCTATGGCCTTCTAATGATCAATATCCTGTGCTCTCAATATCCAGTTCCAGTCCTGGTTGTCTTTTAGATACCAGAAGCCAGCGGGTATTAAGAGATAAATTGTACTCAGCGCTACTTTAGTCCAACATGTAACATGAAGAGTATGTTTGCAATTAAAATTCACACAATGCAGTATTTGAAGTGAACACATTGCACTATCAGTAGCAGCACAAGGCAATGATGAAAAATCCACAATGGCGTGGTGCTGTGTGCTGCATTATGCAAATGGATGCAGCAAAGGTCAAAGCTTATCTCAATCTCATAATAATGTAGTCTAGGGAGAATAATTAATTTACAGTGTGCTTTCTTCTTTTGTGTACCACAACACTAAAAGCCATTTTATTTGGGAATTTTCTTGCTTTATATTGCAGAGAGAAATAATAGCAACGGCTTTCAATTTTCTCTTCAGGAACCAGGGCAGGAGGGAAGGCACAGCTCTTTATTTTCCATAGCAACACCAGGCTAAAATTAAGCACCAAAAATACTGCCTTTTAATTACTAAAATGCTGTTAAATTTCAGTGTTTAGGAATGAGATTGCTGTGCCCAACAGCTACCTCATGTTACAAGGGCACAAGTGTTTCAACAACTTCCATGAAGCAAGCAGTGCTCTAAGGATTCAGTTATATTGCACAGCTCCCTACAGAGGGTCACAGGTGAGATGTAGGATATATTTGTGAATTACTGAGGCCCCGTGCTGGGGATGGGAAGTGCGATCCAGAGCAAAAAGTTGGTGAAGCTGGACCATAAAAAGCCAGGATGCAAACCTGAGTCTGAGGTGCTGGTGGCAAGGTGGCAAACTGGTGTTCCATGAGTTCTGATTCTGATACTCTAATCCCCATCTTCTCCATCCACCGGGCCAGCTCTGTTTTCCTCTCTCTGCCAAAAAACACAAGAATTTCTCAGCTCTGTAAGAAAAATAGCCTCCAAGAGCGATGTTCAGAGCAGCCCAAGCTACCTGATGCAACCTCTTTTTCACACCTATTTTTAAATACATGTTACACATACAGAGATTTTAAAAGAGTGGTCCTCTGACATAGGCCTCAGGAGAGCAGCTCTCTAAGCAATAGGATGAGATGTTGGTGTTCTTTCAAATCCAAGGGATCTTATTCCTTACTCTCAAATATTTGTACTGATTTGGCATTTTGA